>NC_134486.1:379891838-380226838 GCF_040206685.1 Ascaphus truei | reverse complement strand
TCACCTGTATCACTTATGGTTTTTCATGTTATATCATCACTGTATAAAATATAAACATAATGTCAATGTGGTGTGCACCACAAATGTACTATCTGTGGGTGATTCTGTGACTTTGTCACACCTTCATTCAACTGTTAATACAATTGTACTACATAGTACTATTAAGTACATAGGGAGCACCCATTTATGTCTTAACTAACTATAAAAAAAACTTTCATTATTATTGATTAAGTGAGCGGTGTGGCCCCTCTTCTGTGTTGCATTATTCATTTTTACTTTATTAGAGTTTGCAAATAAATATTTTCATTCTTTAAAAATACTTTTTGGTGTGTTAAAGTTTGAACTCTGTACATTTCAATTAAATACTGTAAGGCAAAAAATTGGAAATCCAGGAGCCCAAAAAGATTTACAACAGCACAGAATAAAAAGATGGACATGGCAGAATCATTGAAACCATGTTTAGGAAATTTTTTATTAAATTTCATTTTTGCTCAAAACTGTACTGTACACTTACAGTAGTACTGTACTGTACTGTAACCCCAGTATGAAGGCCATCCTCATATTTACTGTATGTAACAAACATTTTTGTTTCTATAGCAACCATAGAAGAGCGTGAACAAGCTCAGCCGCCGCTAGTTCCTTCACTCCGCTGGTCAAACCAAACAACCATTGAGTCACCTCACCTTCCCATGACAACGACCTGCCTGAAACTTCTCCAGGCCTTCTCCATCCCCTTTAGGGGATGCTGACACCCAAAGGCCTGCTTATTTCAACCTCCTGCGGCCTTGTGCGGCTTCTTCAATGGGGACTAATAGGGCCTAGCTAAGCCTCTTTGACAGCACTGTGCTGCGGATGCACACACTGCCTCCAGGGAATAAGCTGGTCAGGGGGTTGGGGCTACTGTCTAGACTAAAGCTTGTTGCCCCCCCCCCCCCTCTTGGGCTTCCCCATTGATGGTACTTACCTCTGGCTCCCCCTTCCTGCACTGCTCTGTGGACCTCCAATGCCGACACAGAGGTGTCAGCATTGGACACAGGTCTCAAAATCACCTTCCCCGTGTTGGGCCACCATCTTTGGAGCTCCTCCAGAAGCCTTGTGTGCTTCTCCACAAGGAGGAGGGTGGGTGAAGCCTCTGCAGCCCAGACACCTCTGTACATCCACCAGTGCTCTCCCTGATCTCCTCCTTGGGCCTATCGTGCTCCTGAAGCAAACATAACTGGGGAGGGACAGGAGAAACTTGTGCAGAACCTTTTGGGGAGGTGTTCAGAGGATGAGCGGTAGTTCACAAGGTGACAGCCCTTTAAATAATGTAGCCCTTACTCATCCTCCCCAGCCCATCCCCTAGCAATCACTTCAAGGCCACTCAGGTCAAGGGCCATGCTTCTTTCAATTTTTTGGTCATGGATTCCTTTACTTGTGTGTTATAATGACAAATACCTATTGAGTCAAAATATGTTTAACGACCAGTATGTGTAACATAAATTAAGGATAACAAACCAAAAGATAGTACCAGCACTCTCTGTCTCACAGCTATATATATAGGCGAATACCAGTGTAGGGAATATGAATAATTTAATGACACTAATAATAAACTGAAAATATAGCAACAATAGCCAATACGCCAATGCAAGAATAAATATCACCATAGAGAAAATCAAAAATTAAAGGGGTAGAGGGGAAAGAAGGAGAAGGGGAAAAAAACATGAAAGAAAAGGAAAAAAATCACACAAATGGAAAAAGGAAAGCAAACTAGGGGGGCGACGTTTCGAGTGGTGACCTCTTCATCTGGCCCAATCCCCCTGGTCCCAAAGGGTCCCAGAGGTACTTCCCTAAGCCTTCCCTTCCCACTATCAAATAATCCCACACTCAGCTAATGATATACATCTAAAGTCTAAAGAGGGCAAATCACATAAGCAGATATCAAATATCAAACAATAAATGTAAATACAAGAATATTGTAAAAGACAGAGAACATATGCCACATTTGACACAGTGGACCACCCTCTTCTCCCTCTTCTCCTCCACATTCTCCATACTCTAGGTATTCGGAACAAAGCTCTATCCTGGATCTCATCCTACCTCTCCCATCGTACTTTTAGTGTCTCTTCTGCTAACACCTCCTCCTCCTCTATTGATCTCTCTGTGGGGGTACCCCAGGGCTCTGTCCTGGGACCTCTTCTCTTTTCTCTGTACACACTCTCTCTAGGTGACCTAATAACATCTTTTGGGTTTTATTATCACCTCTATGCCGACGACACACAAATATACTTTTCAACACCTGACCTTACACCTGCTGTACAAATCAAAGTTTCTGAATGTCTCTCTGCTATATCATCCTGGATGGCCCTCCGACGCCTTAAACTCAACATGGCTAAAACAGAGCTCCTCATACTTCCTCCCAAACCTGGCCCTACTACCTCCTTCCACATTACTGTTGGAACTACAATCATTCACCCAGTAGCCCAAGCACGCTGCCTAGGGGTCACACTCGACTCCTCTCTCACATTCGCCCCTCACATTCAAAACATTTCTAAAACTTGTCGCTTTTTCCTCCGCAATATAACTAAGATACGCCCTTTCCTCTGTTGTTCGACTGCTAAAACTCTGACTCAGGCCCTCATTCTCTCCCATCTTGATTACTGTAACCTCCTTCTGTCTGGCCTTCCTGCCTCTCACCTGTCTCCCCTACAATCTATCCTAAATGCTGCTGCCAGAATCACTCTACTCTTTCCTAGATCTGTCTCAGCATCTCCCCTCCTGAAATCCCTCTCCTGGCTTCCGATCAAATCCCGCATCTCACACTCCATTCTTCTCCTCACTTTTAAAGCTTTACATTCTTCTGCCCCTCTTACATCTCATCCCTAATTTCTCGCTATGCACCATCCAGACTCTTGCGTTCTTCTCAAGGATGTCTTCTTTCTACCCCCTTTGTATCTAAAGACCTCTCCCGCCTTAAACCTTTTTCACTGACTGCCCCACACCTCTGGAATGCCCTTCCCCTCAGTACCCGACTAGCACCCTCTCTATCCACCTTTAAGACCCACCTTAAGACACACTTGCTTAAAGAAGCATATGAATAGCACTGTGGATATTCTGAACACAGGATACATAAAGATTGGCCCCCTGCAGACGCACTTACCAGAACTCCCTCCTACTGTCTCTGTACGTTCTACCTACCTACCAATTAGACTGTAAGCTCCTCGGGGCAGGGACTCCTCTTCCGAAATGTTACTTTTATGTCTAAAGCACTTATTCCCATGATCTGTTATTTATATTATCTGTTATTTATTTGATTACCACATGTATTACTACTGTGAAGCGCTATGTACACTAATGGCGCTATATAAATAAAGACATACAATACAATACAATATGCAGATATCAGATGTCAATCAGTGAACAAGTATAAGCAAACCCTCTATCAACAGCTCCTGGTGCCCTGTCGAGTTCTTGGGGCACCAGGAGCTGTTGATAGAGGGTTTGCTTTGGCGTATTGGCTATTGTTGCTATATTTTCAGTTTATTATTAGTGTCATTAAATTATTCATATTCCCTACACTGGTATTCGCCTATATATATAGCTGTGAGACAGAGAGTGCTGGTACTATCTTTTGGTTTGTTAGTACTTCTGAAGGGAATTAGGGTCCCTCCCTGTTCCGTGCACCTTGCAACCTTGCTGAGTCATTGTGTCAGAGTGCTGTGAATCACCCCACCCTTTCTACCATAAATGAAGGATAGTTCATAGAGTTTTGCTTCTATGACATTTTTGCATGTGCATTAGAACTGCTCGCTTTGGGGGTCAGCAGTGATTGAGTGCAGTTAGTTTTTATGTCATGGAACTGCATGGCCACATTGATACCCTCCTAATAAATTAGAGTTTGCTCATGGATGCTTGTGATGGTGAGGGGGTAACCAGGATCAATAATAAAGGTTAAGCCCATCTGGTTACCTCTGATCCATGAATTGGGGTTTGGTATTGTCAGCTCTTGAACCCAGTGATTGTTAATGCATTCTGTAAAAATGTGCGACAATAAATAATTTTTGTGTGTTTACCTTTCCATGAGTGCCAGCAAGCAGAGATTGCTAGGCTATGAGTTTCAAGGGGGGGTTTACGGATAAAGTCTTGTCAGAATGTGTCTACTGTAGCTCGCTTGATTCTAGAGTTGCTGTATACCCCAAAAATGTACCCGGAATCAGGACAGATTCTCGTATACATTGAGATACATTGCTCTGGCAATATCTCCCCTTGAAAATGCTTGCGTTTGTAGTGCACTTTTCCCCAACCCCTGGGAGATAAGGCGTCTAAGGTGTGTGTGGTGCTTTACCAGTGGCTCACAGGAGGCCTTGACCTCCGCTGCTGGGAGCCTGGGGTGTACCTGATTCGATAGGTGACAGCGCCTCCACCTGTGCGGGATCCTAACTATGTGGGATAACCCCGTGCAGGAACATATATGAATAATACACAATACTGTAGTAAAACAATAATATTTTATGATTAGCATATAACCCGGCATGACCATGAACAACACATATCATAACAGTACTAATGAGGTACAGCTACCTGCCAAGCCACACAAGGCCGTAACCCCACCCCCAAAGTACCTAGAGGCCCGTAGGCACCCAACCAACACGATGTCCACAAGGTCAATCCCCCTCCCAACCCAATGTAAGGTATAGCACTGCCCAATTAGGTGTAATAGTGAGTTGGTACACTTTGTTGGGTACCTGCCAGGTGTGTCCACACCCGGGCACGCTGAAGCTGTCTTGCAGATGGTGGGATCCACGGATCCGGTGCCGTAACCCGCGAAGCCTCCGCCTTTACATTGTATCTATGTAGTAGGTGTCTCGTCCCAGACCACCTGTGAACAGAAGACCGCTGTGTCCTTTCTGTATCCTTCACAATGGTACAACAGGGGCAGTGTCCCTATCTATGGGCCTGTCCCTGCAGCAACCACAAGCTGAGGGGAGTCGGCCCTAGCTGTGGCCTAATATTGGTATATGGCCTAGTGCAGGAGTCACAGATAACTGCACACACAACCCACCCCTTCCTTGTCCCAGCACCATCTAACATGGTCCCCAGCGCATGAATTGTATCCATCTCTGAGCAGGGGATTCTGGCAGTCTGGCTAAGCGTGATCTTGCAGCCCCAGGAGTTGCTGGGTGTTGTAGTTCCCCTCTGAGCCCTGTGTCCTTATCTATGCCAGTGTGCATCTGTAATGGCCCCCGCAATCTCTTTATGCATGCGCGAACTTCCACCCTGGAGCCGCCGGGGGCATTTGGTGACTCGGTCGCCTTACCGACTGCAGCTCTCCGCCCCGCACCACGTCAGCACCTTCCAGATGTGCACTCTCTGCCGCTGGCACCCGTGACCCCCACGGAGGTAAGGGACCCAAGGGGGGGACCCTGTTATATGTGACTCATCGCTAGGATTCCCTGCTTCAGCACAGATCAGAAAGGTAAATGGGGCATAGGGATGTATGGTATCCCTAGAATGGTAAAGGGGTCACTAGTATAAGAGGGGATGGCCAGTTAATGCCCAGGTCACCGAGAATCGGTTATAGGGGTTTGGGGGTACTCCAACCATACATAAGGTTGCAAGGATTTTTGAAGTCTAACGGGTCGATTCACTAAGCAGTGAGTTTTGCGCCCGATTGGGAAATTTTTAATCCCACAATAAAAAATGAAACCAGGTGCGGTATTCACTAAAAAAAAGTGAAGCGCGTTTGAGAAGGTGCAGGCAAAAACATGCCCGATCGCGCAAGCTATTTGTTCTCCATCAAGTGTCCATCTTTCCCTTCCAGTTATTTTCTTATCTATCATCACATCGTGACAATGTCCATTATTGGTTCTTTACCTGTTTGATGCTACCAATGAAAGCCCACACTATACTATTCAAGATAATAAATACAGTACATGTATGCTATTTTTGTAGCTGAGAGTAGTATTTATCCATACCAGCAGGCAAAAACATGCCCGATCGCGCAAGCTATTTTTTTATCCCCCTGCTATCGTGCTTAAAAATCTAAATTCCGAAAGCTTATTGAATAAAAAGCAGCCTGTAAGAGCTGAATGGAGACGCTGCATCTCCATGCACAGATCTTAAAGGCAATCGTACAGTATACATATACATTTTAATACTAGTGTACATATGCAGAGGGTCTCCTGAGCTGAACCACATTGGTTTCAGCCTCGTGGACAGCTTACTTCATGAGATACAGTCCCCGTTATGGGATGGAGGAGGAGGAGGAGGAGGAGGAGGAGGAGGAGGAGGAGGAGGAGGAGGAGGAGGAGGAGGAAGAAGAAGAAGAGAAAAGGAAAAGGACTTTGCATTTTTTTTACCTGTGTCCCTTTGCTTTTTGGGATCGTGGATTGGTTTGAAAGCTTGAAGTAACCACGGGAACCGGAGGGTGAAGCCATCTAAAGGTAAGGAAAACAATGTATGTTATTTTTCTTTTGCAGGTTTTTTTTATTTTATTTTTTAGGTGATTGCATCTTTTTCACACATTATTTATATAATTTTGTTCAGTTTACTTCTTTATTTGATTTTAGTTTGAGATTGTTTTGAATGCATTGGATCTTGTTTGTGGTTGTTTTTTTTAGGTTGACCATTGACTGGCATAGTGTTAAACCATCCCCATATTATATGGGAATGATGTACCCACTGTGCCATTCAATTGTTTGATTGGCATTAGCAATATGTTCATTTTGCAATGCAATTTTGTTTTTTTGGGCCTGTTTTTTTATTCCTTCACCATTTCTTGTTATAGTGGTAAATCATGCCCATATACCCACTGTACCAATGAATGGGTGAAGGTGTGGGGGTGGAGTCCTGAGGAGGGTGGTTAGGCCTCCTGAGCGCGTAGTGGGAGAGGGTGGGTTAACCCTTTAATAACTATAGCAGTTACGAACCGCTAAGGTGATTAAGGGGTTAGGGGACATTAGATTGTATTTTTGATTGTACTGCATTTTTTGTGGCAATGGAGGAGGACGGTGATGAGAATGAGGATGAGGACAGCCTTAATCGTGGCAGCCTGGCAGGGGTGAGTGCAAGTTTTATTTAATTTATTTCTGCAGCTTAATGTTTTATTTGTAATGGACAAATGCACTATTATCCATATCTGGATAATAATAATAATAATAGCATGTTCTTGTGTAGCGCTGCTAGTTTTACGTAGCGCTTAACAGAGACATTTTGCAGGCACAAGTCCCTGCCCCGTGGAGCTTACAATCTATGTTTTTTGGTGCCTGAGGCACAGGTAGATAAAGTGACTAAAGTGACTTGCCCAACGTCACAAGGAGCCGACACCAGGAATTGAACCAGGTTCCCCTTCTTCAAACTCAGTGCCAGTCAGTGTCTTTACTCACTGAGTCACTCCTTCTCCTGGATAATAGTAATTTTGACCATTATTGTACTGTATGTGTTAGGGGGTATGGTGGGTTTATTTATTGCAAAGTATTGGGTGTTATGTTTTTTTGGCCACACGATTGGTACCACAGGCCAGTGTGGACCCCCGGACTCCCACGGGGATCACCTGAGGGCCCCGCGCTCCCGCTGGGATTACCCAAGGACCCCAGACTCCCACAGGGTTCACCCAGGGACATCCCCCGGCCTGTTGTATTCATTGTGTGGTGAAAAAAACGTAAACGATAATTTTTTTCATGGCTCCATTTCTTTTGCGCCAGCCTTTAGCTGGTGCAAAAATCTGACGTGCTTTTATAGTATGATTCACTTATCACTGCTTAGTAAATCACGCTGACTGGCAAAAAACAGACATATTTTTTTTACTTGCCAGAAAAAATGCCTTTTACGGCTGATTAAGCATTGTTATCACTGCTTAGTGAATCACACCAGGCAGTATTGGTCATAAAAGCCATTTATCGTACTTTAAAGCAGTTATCGTTAGTGAATCGTCCCCTATGTCCGGTATAGTGTTTGGGGAATATGACTAGTAGGAATAAAGTGCAGGATTCTTATACTATTCCCCATATCCATAAGTCTTAGAAAGGTATAAAGTGTATATTTTATTAAACTGTATGTTTAAAGCGTGTAAATGCTTGTGCACAGTAATATGAGCTGGGACTTCCAGGTCCAGGGTTCTGAGAGACCATTTGGCTACCACGCTTGGTGCCATCAAGTCTGCTCAGGTCCCGGACATGAAGCCTCAGAGGTTTCCAAATGTGAAAGCCATTTGGGTAATGGAGTTAGGCTCAAGTACTCATGTCCTGGGGTGAATAGAAGTCATCGAACTACTATTTGCCCCAACCCAGACTTTGAAGAGCCTAACTGGAGCCTAACTCAGTGGGTGGCTTCTGCATGACAAGTGGCAGAGGTGCCAAGTTGGCGCATGCCCTTGTCAAATGCTGAATCCACGCTTGCCCAGCTTTCACTAGATTGGCAGCGCTCTGATTGTCTGATAGGAATTCTCCCGTGCTCGGATTGGCTGTAGTATTTCATGAATAAACTCTGAAATACTATAAGAAACCCTCAGGCAACCCGCAGCTCAGATTCTAAGTCCCAGAACAGCAGCGGCAAATTTGAAACGACCAAAAGATGCTCTTGGAGAAATAGTAGCGAACCGGCTTCAGAAATTTCAAGGCGAGAATTTTTCTAAGTCCCACTTTTCGGGGCTAAGTTTGAGAATTGAACGTAGCGGTCGCGGCTAGGATTGCAAGCCGAAAACAGTTCCAGGACATTTGACACTTACTCCTGGTCAAGGGATTTCAGCATCTCCGGAAGAAAGAGAGCGATGGCATCAGGAATTTCATGCCGATTTGAGTTCCAGGACATTTGGGACCAAGACTCGGTCAACTAAAAACATTGTTTCTTTGCCTATTTTAACCAGGAAAAGTGAGTTATTTGCCCCAGACCTCAAGAAAGTCTGTCTTTCTCATATATTTTGTGTTTCATTGTGCTTAGCCTATTTTAAGTGAATAAATGACAATTTATTTTACCACCTTGTTTTGCTCAGTGTTATGGTCCCGGAATAAAAGGTGTAAATGCGGGAGACTTCCGGTGACGTCACCGTGAATGGAAGGGTAGGAAGAGAGCACCCGACACCCTCCCCATAACGCTACCAGAAAAGCACCCCAAACAGCTCGATATCCCCCTAAAAAGTGCCCAGCAACCTCCCCAAAGTAGCCAGGCATGACGGGGAAGAATCAAAAGAAAGCGCCGAACCCCGTAACAAAGTTTTTTCAACCGGCACAGCGCCAGATGGAGCCAACCTCGGATTCCCAAGATGGCGCAGAGGAGCACGAGGATGCCGCGTAAGGCGGCAGAACTCCATCAGACAAATCCAGCCCAGCAGGAGCTCAACCCTGCTTTTTTCGAGGCCCTTCTCCGCAGGATGCGGAAAGGGTTCGTGCAGGACCTCGAGAAGGTCCTACGTGATATAAGGGCTGATGTCAGCAAATTAACCGCGCGAACAGAGGCAGTGGAAGCACAAATCTCCACGATCGCGGACACACACTCTAACTTCGAGGACGACTTAGCAAGAATGGGGCATGAGATTGCTGCCCTGAAAAACACAATCGAGGACCACGAGAATAGGGACCGCAGGCAGAACCTGCGATTCAGGGGGATCCCTGAGGCAGTCCCGCCGGAATCCCTCCCAACTTACCTCAGGCAGATGTTCTTGAAGCTGGTCCCCGACCTCACCGAACACGAGCTCCAGCTTGATAGGGCACACAGAGCCCTTGGTCCCAAATCGCCCGACCCTAATCGCCCAAGAGACATGATAGTGAAATATCACGTGTACACACTGAAAGAAAAAATCTCTGCGGCTGCGAGAAGAGCGGGAGACGTCAAAATGGATGACTGCACAATCCAAATATTCAGTGATCTATCCAGATCAACAGTCCTGAAGAGACAGGGGATGAAACCTCTCACAGCTCTCCTCAGGGATGGCGGGATCTCCTACCGCTGGGGCTTCCCCTTCAAACATATTGTCCCAAGGAACGGGCGATTTTACACCATCTCCGACCCTGAGGACATCAAGGAGTTCCTCAAAGTGATTGGTGTCATCCCCCAGAGAGAAGAGGAAAGAGAGAGAAGTCCCCACAGAGCAACGCGGTCGGACCCGGCCGAAACACCGAGAGCATCTGAAAGAATAGCCAGCCAGAAGACCCAGTGAGCAGCAAGGCCTGCAATGCAGCTCCAAAACGGCAGATCACCACGCTCCAGTCAATCCCCCTCCTCCATACTTGATACCCACCCCACTCACACAACTTCCCCCTAACAGCACCCCCTAACCCGCTCCAACGAAGTCACATCTGGAGTAACCCCCCCTCCCCCACCCATAACCCAGGTCTCCCCCCCCCGCCTCCCATCCCCTACCATCCCCCCCCTTTTTGCTTCTCTCTCCCCCCCTCCCTCTCCCCCCCCCCTCCTCCGCCCCTCCTCCCCCTTACCTCTCCCCCTCCGCTCCACACTGCACTGATTCCCAGCACGAGCCGACAGAAGACCGACCTCCAACGCCGAGATCCTGGCAGAACAACTGGCGGTGAGACAGAGCCGCAGATCCCTCCGCCTACAGATCCAACCCAGGACGAATTGAGGACTGCTGCCTACTACGTAGCCACCACCGAGGGTCCCGCTCCTCTGACTTAAAAGAAAGTCCTATCGGCCCAAAGCTGCTGCGCTACCCTGAAAAGTAGCGACCCCCACTTGTTTTACCCCCCAACCCACCCTCCCCGGCTCTACACCCCTGAAAGAAGGGGTCTCAGCAGCACCAGGACACCCACACTGGCAGAGACGCTGACCCTCTGAACTTCCCATGGACATCTCGCACCCCCCCCCCCTGCGGCAAACTCCAGATATCAGGTCGTATGAAAACAGCCACCATATCCCCCCCCACACTCAACCCCCCCCCTCCCGCTCACCCCCCTGGTCACAGACGGAGCGACCCCCCCTCCCCCCTTACCCAAACCCCAACTTCCCACAAGCGCCTTGCATTCCTACTCTATACTAACTCTTGAAATAAACCCATGAAGCCCTAAGGACATTTTAAATTGTCCCCACCGGCCAAAAAGCCCCTACCACCCCCCCCCCCCGACACCTCCGGTGTCCCCCAGACCAACGAGGCCACCCCGAACTATGGCAGGAATCCCACAAACCCCTCACGGGTCTGAGAACTAAAGCGCGCATTGAACACCAAATTATGCTATGTACATGCCTAAGGTTTATCATATATGCCTCTCCCCCCACCCCTTCTCCTCTCTCTTCCCCCCCCTCCCCTGTTCTCCCCCCCCCATGTTCCCCCTCCCCCCCATGTTCCCCCCCCCCTATCCCCGACGACCCACCCCTACCCCCCCCCTCCGGGTGAAACGGAGGTACGAGTAAGCTGGGGTTAACCGCTGACCAGACATTGTATAGGTATATGGCACCACCACCACCCACGCATATACTCTCCCCCCTCCCCCCCCCCACCTCCCAGGCTCCTCTGAGCCAATAGACTACAGAAGGGTACAACGGTCTTGAATCTGTTTGTGATAAATCAGAGTTCACTATGATGCTTACTAATTTGAGGTGGAGCAAGTGTTAACCACTGCTCTGAAATTGTTTGCCCAAAATTGTAGCCTAACAAAAAATATGCTAAACGGACATGAACTAAGAATGTATCCAGAGAAATAGCCCCAATACCACCCACCCCTGTGTGCCCCCCCCCCAGCAGACATTCCCCCACCCCTCCCTGGCTCCTCTGACCAGACAGAATACAGAGATGAACCACTGTCTTGAATTTGTTTGTGGAGAATCGCGGTTTTCCATGAGGTTTACTAACATGAGGCGAAGCAGGTGATGACTATAGCCTTGAATTCGTTTGCCCAAAACTGCAGCTTAACAAGATGTATGCCAAAAAGATGTGAAATAAGATTGTGTTCAGAGAAATAGCTCTACCCCCACCCACTCTCATAGGCCCCCCCCTCACCCCCCGCACTCATATCCGTCAGAGCCTACTTAGCTCTGGAGACGTAGAAAAGACAGGTTGACCAAGGTGTCGCAAACTCACCTACCTACTCGCAGCTTACAGGGTTATACCTTTAAAGAATATGGAAAAACAGAATGTACCAGTAATCTGTAAAAGCAAGGAAATTATGTGAAAGCCCTATCCCCCCCCCTCCCACACACCCTCCTCCCCCCCTCCCCCGGCCCCTCTGACCAGGTAGAATACAGATGTGAACTGTTGTCTTGAAGCTTTTAGTGAAAAACCACAGTTTACCATGATGTTTGCTAAAATGAGGCGAAGCAGGAGTTAATCATTACCTTGAATTTGTTTGCCCAAAACTGCAACCTAACAAAATGTATACCTATTTGAGGTGAATTATGAATGTGTTCAGAGAAATAGCTCTACTCTCACCCATTTTCAAGGGTCCCCCCCCCTCCCCTCCGATAGTCGGGGACTTCAACATGGTGTTGTCACCAGAGCAGGACAAATCCTCCTTGACTTCCACCCAGACCCAGCAAAAGGCAAAAAGGTTTAGAGAGATCCTACAGAGCTTCTCCCTCACGGATATTTGGAGGGCCCAGCACGTAGGCCAGAGGGACTATACGTTCTTCTCGGCCCCACATCAATCTTACTCGCGGATCGATTATTTACTAGGTTCCACAAATGTCCTGCAGGCGTCCTCCCATTCCAACATAGGGCCGATTACGTGGTCTGACCATGCCCGATAGATTTGACCCTATCTCTCCCGTTCGTAAAGCACACCTCCTATAATTGGAAACTAAATGATTCCTTACTAAACGACCCACAAATTGTAGAAACTATTCGGCACAAACTTACCACATTTTTTGAATTAAACAAAGGGTCAGTTTCCGCAGCATCAACACTGTGGGAAGCCCACAAAGCAATAATCAGAGGCGACCTAATCTCATTGGCATCTTACAAGAAAAAATCTAAACTAAAAACACAAAAGGCGCTAACTGATAAAATAATTACCCTCGAACAACAATACAAAAAGACCCCCTCCAAAAAATTACTCAGAACACTTGACAAAACAACAACTGAGCTAAAAAAATCCCAATTAGAAGAAGTGGAGAGAATGCTTAAATGGACCAATCAGAGGTTCTATGATAGGGGTAATAAGGCCGACAAACTCCTAGCATCAAAACTACGGGGCATAAAAACAAGGGTCCAAATCACAAAAATCCGCACTAAAGGAGGCCACACCACTTATATAGAAAAAGAAATTGCCCAAGAATTCGCAAATTACTACACGGAGCTCTACAACCTCCATCCCCCCAACCAAGACCCATCAGATGTAGCTTCTACCTCGCGATTTTTGGCGAGATGCAATCTACCATCTCTCACTGACGAGGAACTCAAAGCCCTGAACGGCACAATCACCCAGGAGGAACTGGCGCAAGCCATAAGCACCCTTAAGATAGCCAAAACTCCTGGTCCTGACGGCTTTTCAAACGCTTATTATAAAAAAATTAGATTGTCTCTTTCCCCCTTTCTACTTGATATGTTTAACTCCTTTCTAGAAGGAGCCCCGATCCCGGGCACAATTTCGGCTGCCAACTTAGCTATCATCCATAAGGAAGGAAGGGACCCGCTGCAATGCGGTAACTACAGACCAATCTCCCTGCTTAATACAGACCTAAAACTCTTTAGCAAGATCCTCGCAAACAGGCTAAATCCTATTCTCCCCAGACTAATTCATATAGACAAAGTGGGATTCGTGTCAGGAAGACAGGCCTCTGACAAAACCCGCAAAATTATTAATATCATCGACCACGTGCATCTCAATAAACTCCAGGCCATGATCCTGAGCCTAGATGCCGAGAAGGCCTTTGACCGGATCAAATGGACCTTCCTTGATCAAACAATGATCAAATTCGGTTTCTCAGGCCCATTCCTAGAAGGGGTCCGAGCACTTTACCAGAACCCCACTGCATATCTGAAACTGCCAGGAGGACAATCCAGTCCGATCCACATCAGAAATGAAACCAGACAGGGTTGCCCCCTATCCCCTTTGCTTTTCGCAATTTCAATAGAACCACTGGCAGCCCAAGTTAGAGCGGACCCAAATATCACAGGCATAAACATAGCCGACAAAAATCATAAAATATCCCTTTTCGCGGACGACGTCATTCTGACCTTAGCTGACCCACATATCTCCATCCCCAACCTACACAAATTGCTAGATCAATTTAGTCAGGCTTCAGACTATAAGATAAATATGGACAAATCTGAAGCACTGAATATATCCCTCCCCGAGACCACATGGAAACTTCTCCAATCAAACTACAAATATAAATGGAATTCGTCCCACATAAAATATCTAGGGATAAAAATCACTAGAATGTATTCCTCGCTATACAAAACTAACTATCCCCCCCTATTTAGCCAAATTAAGAGAGACCTAGAGACTTGGAATACATACCAGATTTCCTGGTTTGGCCGAATCGTCTCCGCTAAAATGAATATTCTTCCCCGCCTGTTGTATTATTTCCAAACCCTCCCAATCCCAATACCACTAGCCAAATTAAGAAATATACAAACGCAAATTATGCATTTTATATGGAAGCAACGAAAACCCAGAGTCCCGAGGTCAGTGCTCATGGCAGCAAAAACAAGAGGAGGACTGGGAGTGCCTGACGTGGTCGAATACTACCACGCAGCCCATCTCAGACAGGCTGTAGTTTGGAACAATCCTCCGAGCTCGGCCTGCTGGCTGGAAATAGAGGCCAGCTACGTATCCCCTGTCCCCCTCCCAGTACTGTTATGGTCCCCAGAGCACAAGGAAAAACTTCCCAAGAGACTTGAACTAGGAGCAATGAAATGCACGTGGTCTATTTGGTCCAAAAATAGAGGGAAATACGGCCTAACTTCACCTCCCTCCCAACTCACCCCCATACTTGGGAACCCTGAATTCCCTCCTGGGTGCTCCCAAGCCCAGATCGGTCTATTTCAGGACCTACATATTAGCACGGTTGCGGATCTGCTAGAGAATGATGAAGCTCTGTCCTTCCAAGAGCTCAAAAATAAACTAACAGCCCCCCATCTCCCCATTTTCGCATTCTTACAGATAAGGTATTTCCTTAGAGCTCTATCCCCGTCCTCAAAATTCCCCCCCCTGACCAAATTTGAGACCCTCTGTCAAGTGAGAGAATATCAGAAAGGGCTAATCACAGCAATCTACAGTATAATAGAAAACTCTCTTCCCTCACCCACACATGCCTATATGCAAAAATGGTGCATAGACCTCGACATACCATTAGATCTTGAGGACTGGGAGGACATCTGGGATGCAGCCCCTAAAACTTCAATTTGCTCAATTACAAAAGAAAACATATACAAAATATTATTTCAATGGTACCTGACCCCGAGCAGATTGAGCCAGATCTTCCCCGGCACAACTGACCTGTGCTGGAGAGTATGTGGACAAAAGGGTGACATGGCTCACATTTGGTGGACATGTCCTGAGATCCAGCAGTTCTGGTCCAGAGTTCAGAGATTACTGGATGAAACCCTGGGCCTGGAGGTGCCCCTGGACCCTCTGACATACATGCTGGGCAGCCCAATAGAGGACCTCCCAGCCCCTGCGGCCAGGTTGACTTCTGCTATACTTACGACGGCAAGATGCTCGGTGGCAGCGGCCTGGAAGCAACTGAAAGCACCCTCAAGGAGGACGGTAGTAAACAGAATAAATATAGTAATGAATATAGAAAAATTAACAGCCATGCTAAAACAAAAAATGCCACAATTCTATAATACCTGGGAGCCCTGGATCAGCCCTGGAACTCTACCCCCGGATTAGGCCCAATAGATGAATAATCTACCAGCAAACGAGCTGGAAAGAGTGAGAAGGGTTAACCCACCTCCCCCCTAAAGTGACGGAGAGAGAGGAGTACTACCCCACTACCCCCCCCCCCCTCACCCTCCCCCCACCATTTTCCCCCTCTCCTGTCGTCCCCATCTATCGCCCCGCCATGAGTCTCCCCCTGCTCTTCTTTTCTTACCAAAAACCGAGAAAACGATTTATTGAGACTATGCACTCAGCCCATAATCAAGTTCAGCTATCCTCAAATTGTTATGTACCATATCGATTGTAACCTCTGCCTGTAATTTTTTATATGTGTCTCCAATAAAGGAAAAAAATATTGTAAAAAAAAAATAGGTGTATATGCTTTGTCTCCCGTGACAATGCTGCATGCTGCTTTTCTACATTTTGTAAGCTGCCAGAAAGCTCAGTTTGTATCACGTTGCTCTCTTGCATGACTCAGTTTGTTGCAGCACTGCAGTATTTCCAGATATACTACAGGATCAATGTTACCATTTTTTTGATTATCTTTAGGTGGCCCATCTTACTGATGCTGTAAGAATCTGAGTCAGATACTTACAGGTGTACTGATACTGCAGCTGATGGTGGCTTCTGTTTCTGAGGCTCATGACAAGATGGTACTGTGAAAAGTTAAATTCATGCACACAGACTCCCTCAAATTGTAAATAAATCTATATCCACTAAGTGCTGCTGGGAAATAATACACCAAAAGTTGTCTTGTGGCCTATCAACGCTTTATAAATGTGGCCCATATTGTTTTCAACAAATAGCTAGAATCTATCATTTTTCTTTTTTCACACAGCTATAACAGATTGTTTACACTTTACCATACCATTATCATTATTATGTGCATCAGTCTATTATAAATAACACATGGCATAACATTTGTAATTCTAATACTGTATGTGTTTATCATTCAGAAGCTGTGCATTATATAGTTACAGTACACTTCGGTGCATATAATTGATGCTGAGGTGATGGAAATACACAGAAATATGTTTAGAATTTCACACTGCATATATTTTTTTGTCTGGTGAAGTTGTTCAGATGTACTTCAACTCCTGGAATGTTTTCATGAATATGTATTTTATAATAAGCTTGTCTTTTCAGTGGAGTTTTCACTTGAAGAGATTAATGCACATTCCACCTAAATTAAAACACATCTATGATTATACTACAGTATTTAAACACTTTAGATTCTTTGAAGAGGAAGATATGCAAAGCTCTTATGCCCCTCATTACAATTTTATGTAGCCCTTACTGCTAGCAAACTGGATATTTGCTTAAGCAAAGTTATATCATTTATTCTCACACTCTTGAATGCAATTAATAGGCAATATGTAGGAGTACAGTTCTCTTAAATGTGACTAAGGTTATCATAATATTAAAGAGGCTAAAAGGTCGGATTACAAGTATTTTGTTATCTATTGTAAGTACCGTTGCAGAATAGTATAATTTGACTTACCCATAGCAATTTGGATATGTATCTGCTACTACAGTATGTGTCTACAGTGATAAATAATAAATAATAAATGTTAAGCCAAGCCATTGCGCCGATCCATCTGGATGGATATGCAGGATCGCCCTGCATAACTATCCTATTGTGGATTATCTAGCCCACATTCAGTAACTGTCTTGGCACCAAGATAATTAAAACAAACTGCCACTGGTTTTATACTAATGTGGTCTTTACCCAATGGAAATTTCATATGTGGTTGAGGCCATTGTCTCACTTCCAAACATCTGAAAATTACAGAAACTATATGTTCCTTTACCAATCAATGTGTACTGTACATCCTGTCATGGGTTTTGTCAACTGTTTATCCACATATGTGATCTATATGATTTCATATTTGTGTGGTCTCCCATATATTGGAAGGGTGACTCGTGCACTAAGGGCACGCTTTTTGGTGCATCGCCGCAATATTCTTCATGGCTACGGTTTATACAGTTTATCCAGACATTTTTCTACTACAGTACACCAAACAAGGATCATTGTTCATTGATCATTATTGGTTTGAGGAGATCCGTATTGGGAGGAGATAGATTCAAATGATTATGTCTAAGAGAGACATTCTGGCTCTACTGTACACTTTGGGAACATTATCTCCTAATAGACTTAATGAGTGTATAGACACCAGCACTCTTGTATAGCTCCTGTTCCTTCTGATTCTGTGGCTTGAATTGTCTCTGGAGGTTCTGTATCAGAATGTGTTCGCTGGTCCACATTCCCTTCGGACCAATTAAAGTCCAATATTCTCAATCATTGTCCTGCATCTTCCCCATTTTCCTATTTCCCTTTCCTAATCCCTTCCTACCCTTTCTCTTCCCCTATCTTTCCCTTCTGGTGTTCCCCTCCCTTCTCCCTTCCCCCATATTCCTATCCTTATACCCCCATCATGGTATTAGAAGTTACATCAACTTTAATACATACATTTTTGGCAACTGCATTTATATCTCACATTCATTATAACCTATCCTAATTCTATATTCTTGTTGACATGGTCGTTTCATTATATATTTATACTTAGTTTGCAGATTCAAGAATTAACAATACATCCATTCCATCTAATATATATTTATAGGTGTTTTTGTAATGCTACATATTTGTGTCTGCTATCAGCACAGGACATGCCCCCTTTAAGAATTACATTTCACTGGACCATATGACTGTGCTTAGCCAGTGGAATGACAGTTGGTGACAGTTGGAAAGGGAACTGAGGGAGTGACGGTGTGCAGGGCCATCCTGCACAGAGAGTCCATGCAGAACCCCTAAGAGAGAGGGAACTGCAGGGAGAGAGAGAGAGATTTGCCACACTGGACCAGTGCATGCAGCAAGACCCATCAGAGACCGGGACCTGACAGTGCAGAGGGAAGCAGGCAGACATGGGCTACTACAGAGAGAGATTAGGGAGCCCAGCTATGCAGGAATTACATCAGGTTGGAGTGGGTGAGTTAACCCACAAAGGACTGCAGTTATATTGCCATCACAGTTTGATCTTTGTGAAGCACCAGGCCTATAACACACACACAGTTTATGAGCTCCAACGATTGTGCTAGCACACCAGGATCTACAGCCCAGTACCCTCATGATTTGGAGGCCGGACAGAGATAAAACTGATTATTTGTTTGTGCTGTGTTCGCACTGCTGGTATAGTTTGTTTAAGTATATATGTGTATGGAGTGATTCTGAGATTAAGAGTCACTGTACTGATTCATATGAGATATGTAACACCACAAATTATAGCTATATGAGTATATAAAGCTTGTTATAATTCATTACCATTGTGTTGTGTCCAGTCACTACAGTCTCACACAACATGTACCGCACACTATAAGAATTAAACAGTAACCCATAGGACTCAGGCTCCCACCTCAGTGATAGGCCACATAATCTGAGGTAAAATAAAGAGGGGTTAAATATATTTAAGCTAACTATCCTTTAACCAGTTAGCAGCTTCACTGGTAATACATCCTGCACTATCCTAATTTGCACTACTCAATTTCTGTATATTTGGGATATTGAAAATATATCAATGTTGTTCTCTATTCATGCATTTCTCATGCACTGTTTATACTCTCTGTATTGTGTACATTTTATTAGTGAGCTTTGTTCTGCTGTATTATATGTGATTTGTTGTATATGTCTCTTTAAATGTGTTTAAAATGTATGATTGATAATCATCATCACCTGGGACATTAGAGACTATGGGGGTCATGCAGTAAGCGGCGGAAAATTGCATTCGCCAGGGGTTTGAATTCGCCATGTTTTTGGCGTGTTGCCCTCGCTGTATGCAGGAAGGGCTGAATCCCTGGCAAATCACAGCGAGAGCAACATTGCCAAACATAGCGAGTAACCGGTGGTGAGACAGTCTGCCTGGCGAGAAGCTGCCGAGAAGCCGTCCCCTGCCGAGATGTGTCTGCAGCAGAGAGAGATCCGCCGCTCTCTCGGCGCAAACATCGGCACATTAAAAAATCTTTTAAATAAAATTTTATTCATAGTATACATGTGCCGTGGGTCTCCGGAGCTGAACCGCATTGGTTTTAGGTTTGGGGACCCGTGCTTCCCGAGATACAGGCCTCGTTATGAGGCGCCGGTATCCCTCTGCATTTAAATGTCCCGATCACGTGACCGCGGAATGTAAACAAAGCAAAGGGATACCGGCACCCCATAAAGGGGCCTGTATCTCGGGAAGCAGGGGTCCCCGGACCTATAACCAAAGCGGTTCAGCTCTGGAGACCCTCTGCACATCTACACTATGAATAAAACACACATATCAATAAACAATCATTCCTTACCTTTGCGGCTATCTGCTATGGTAACGAAGCAGCATGAATGTATTTTTAATAATAGTGTACTGTGAGCAGAGGGTCCCCTGAGCTGAATCGCATTGATTTGTGGATCAGAGACCCCCTGCTTCCCGAGTTACAGGCCCCGGTATGTGTCATCGGGTGCCAGTGTCGCCGCCATCTTTATAGCGTCCCATATGCGACGTGCCCGCTATAAAGATGGCGGCGACACTGGCACTGATGCCCCAAACCGGGGCCTGTAACTCGGGAAGCAGGGGGTCCCTAAGCCACAAATCAATGCGGTTCAGCTCAGGGGACCCCCTGCTCCCGCACAATATTATGAAAATAAATTAATGCTGCTTCATTACCATAGCGGATAGCCGCTAAGGCAATGAAGGGGTTAAGGCATAATAGCATGCCCCCAATAAATGTTGGAATAAACAACATACACCCCCTGTGCCCCCAACAACCCCTATACCCACATTACATATAGATTATTTTTGGGATGCACAGCAATGATACTATAGGCCGGCGGTGGCCCTCGGGTGTTCCCTGCAGGCCTGCAGTACCAATTCAGTGCACCCCAAAAAAAATTACAACACATAAATACACCACCCTTAACACATACAGTATAGTAATGTGCAAAATTAATATTATCTACATATGGATAATAGTGCATTTGCCCATTTAAAATACATAAAGAACAATAAATACAATAAATACAATAAATACAATAAATACATATTGCACTCACCCATGTCCGGCTGGCACAATGAAGGCCATCCTCATCTTCATCACCGTCCATGCCCCCTCCGATGCTGCAAAACATAAACAAGAATAAAAACAGCCAATGTAATGTCCCCTAACCCCTTAATCACCATAGTGGTTATTAACTGCTCCAGTCATTAAGGGGTTAACCCACCCTCACCCACCACTCGGGAGGCCTAAATACCCTCCCCCACTACCCCCCACCCTGTGGGGCCTTACCACCCTCACTCACCCAATACCAGCCGGGAAGCCTACCCACATACCCTTGGGCCCAATACCTCCTTCCTCCACCCCCAGTACCCACAATAAAAACAATACACAGCCCCACAATAAACATCATTATATTTATTACATACATAACCCACCCCCTGTGCCCCCCCATAAATATATGATTTCTTTTTTTACATACAGGGTTAATACCCCAGGCCCACGGAAGTCCCCGGTGGGCCTGACGGGTCACCTCACAGATCTACAGTAGCCCAGCACCATGTTTCAAACATTGTCCCCGCCAGGCGCCGTGGTCCACCAGGTGGTCTCCGCGGGTCACCATGGGCCACAATGGGAACTACATCCCTACTCTGATTGGCTCTAGTAGACCATGTGATAGAGGCTTAAGGAAGAACGGATGTGACATCATTTAAAGCCTATCACAAGGTACTAGAGCCAATCAGAGTTGAGATGGAGTTCCCACGCTCTGATTGGCTACCGTACCATGTGAGGCCGGCCATCTTTCTTTTCATGATGTCATATTAAAGGCAATTGAAGCACAGCCATTCTGATTGGCTGGCGTCATTGCCTTTAAATGACGTCATCAAAATTAATTTTCCCCCCAAAATCATATTGTTTTCACGGCCCAATCTGGGCCGTAGGAACCATATGATGATAATGTGACGTCTTTGGCCTATAAAAGCCTATGTCGTCTCATTTTGAAGCCAGACGCCGAGGAGGACGGACCTCCGGAAGAAAGAAGAGGACCGGGGCGTGGCAGCAGACGGTAAGAAGACCTCCAGAAGACCCCAGAGGAAGAAGAAAGAAGACAGAAGAACACAGATCAAGATCCCGTTGACGCTTTGGATTATAAAAAAAAGTCTTGGTTTATTTATTTATGGAGATTATGTGATATGTATCCACAGCCGGATACAATAAGATCCCTATTGTGGCGCACTGCAGACCTTTATGTTATATTGCGGTCAGAGGTAGCAACAGACAATAAATAAAATCAATTTTATTAACATTTAGTATGTAGTGTTAAAAAATAGACATATATAGCTGAGTAGGGTATATGTCTATGTATTGTAGTCACTCAGTTGATCCTTTTAAGTTGTGCTAAAATAGCTCTGTAGAGCAGTTTGTAGTCAGTAAATCTAGTCAGGTGTTTTTGCTGGAGGTATAGAGCTCACTTCAGTTTATGTTGTTTCAATTGAGGTTCTGTGTCCTATGTCTGACTGCGCATGCGTCACCGTGGACTCTGAGATTGGTATTCTGTCCAGCTGTCTGATGAATAGAGTTATGGTGAGTAGATGGCGTAATTCTAACTTATTCTATGCTAGGCAAGACAGTGGTAGGCTTAAAGTCCCTATGATTATGGGATGTTGATGACTTTGTTAGTTATGTTAGGGTCAAAGCATATATTCCACAATATGTCACAGTACTCTGATTGTTGCCCAGTGGGGAGGATGCAGGTCTGGAGATGTAAGTCTACCAAGGTGGGTATATTGGTTTTAATAATACCTCTCTGATTAGAGTAAATGTATGTGTGGCTTCAAATTGCCCTAGATCATATATATACATTTATTTATTTAATTGCGTACATCTAACTGTGTATGCATCACGGTGGGTCTGTGCGGAGTGAGACGGGGTGGATATTACTGGATAGGTAATGAAGTATATACTGTCCTTCAGTAGAGGAAGGTTATGAGTCGCAAGATCATAACTTATCTTTATAGTTATGAAGTATACCTAGTATCAGATGCACAAATAGTGCTTCCTATTGAAACACTGAGATGGATAGGAGTGCAGATGGGTAGGGAGGAGTTAATACTATGGTAATTCCTTGCAGAAAAATCACAGCGGCTGTGATGACTTTGTGTCGTGTAATTTCATATAATGCTATAGTATCATAGCATATGCCAGTAGCAGGAGCCCCGCGCCCCCCGCCGCCCAGTGGCAACAGGCTGCCACCCGGCATCATTCACACGGCCACCGGCTCTATGCTAGGACCTGCGGTGGCGAACCGCTAAGACTCGGGGGGGGGGGGGCGGTAGGGCACCAGGGCACCGCTAGGACACGGACTCCGGTCCAAATCACTAGAGATTTGCAGGAGGAGGGAGGGCGCGCGGGTGTATCGCTGCTCGGCGGCACACCGCTAGGACCTGCACATGTGTTCTCTGGGCAGGCAAGCAGAAAACTAGGACTACTTTGTGACTTCTTCAGTGCAGGCTGACCGCTAGGACGCTGGTGTCCCTCCCCCCCCCCCTCGGTGGAGAAAGCAGACCGCTAGGTTTGCCCAGGCAGCGCCTCCCCACAGGTGATAGATAATAATAAAGTTTATTAATCAGCAGCACACGGGACCCGCTGGGGGGAGGAGGGGGGAGCTCCTCCTGACTCTGCTCACGGTGTCCGGAGCGGCTTCTTCTCGGGGTAGAGGGGAGGGGGAGGGGGGGTATTCTCAGCCTGCCAAGTCCTGTCAGCCAATCAGGCTGCTGGATTAAAAAAATAAAAAATTTCAACTCGAGCAGGGAAAATTTAAAAAAAAACACTTGCGCTGCTTGGGCGGCCATAGGGAGCTCGCCACGAGGTCAAATCCACTCGCCATGGGCGTGTGGGGGAATAGGTTTGTCGAACACTGTATATATATATATATAAATATGTAAATATAACTGTATGCTCATCTGCATGTCTAAGGCAGGTCTGCAACCCCGCCCTTCAAAATTATCACCCAGCACACAGCACTTCCACTGCAGCAAGGGATTCTGGGAAATGACATGCAAATGAGCACGCAGTGCCACTTTTTGCTTCAAAAACCATTTTTAACATGGTTCCCTATAGGCTTAAGCTTGCTGCATGGTCACAGCTTTGAGCACAGCCAGGGTTAAGGTGCATACACAGAAAACCACCCACAGACAGCTGTTTCGACCTTAATGGGTCTCATCAGTGTGGGGTTGATTAACTGGGTATGCAAAGATAGTGTGATGAGGCGGTCACTGCTGCCGCAAGGGTATAGAAGTTCCACACGCTTATTTATGATTAATAATGATTTAAGGGATTTTTTATATGTAACACATTTATATTTGATCAGATGGTTCTCTCAATAGTTCATAATGTTTCTATAGAATGTGATATAAGGATTTTTTTAAGGATTTGATAATATTACCATGTATGTATTAGTAGGTTTTAGAATGCTATTAATATATGATACAATGTGTTGTTTGTTCTGCTACTGACTAACTGGCACTTGTTGTCTATTTTTGGTATAGGTATAGATTAGACATGAGTAGCTAGCTTTGTTTTTAATTATATTTTGTGTCATTTTAGTGTCTTGTATTAACAACTGTGGGTCAATGGTGATGTTTAGATAGTGGGCACTGATTGGCGTCAGGACTTCTAAGGTTAAATATTCGTTTCATTATCCTGGGATGTGTTACTATCCACCTGATTCTAGTTTATCTGTCAACCAATCATATGTCAGTGGCGCACTATTTAAACATCATCAGACTAAGTGCCAGATACTCTTTGACAAAGTCACTGGTGTGACGAAACACGTCAGAGTTCGCTCTGTGGCAGATTTCCTTGTGTATATATGCACTAATAAACCAAAACTTTATTTTTATTGCGTGTGGAACTTCTATACCCTTGCGGCAGCAGTGACCGCCTCATTACACTATTTTTGGCTTGATCTACTTCGGCTGGAGCACGCTGACTTCCTCTTCCGGTTCAGTGATCCCTGACGTCATCGTTGACCGGAGACCCGGCGCGTCAAGATTGTGAGTGCTTGCTTCTCTTGTTCTCCCTTCCCCTACCTCCGCAGTGAGGATTGCTTGATCGTGGGTGACACCGGGTGTAGGAGGGTTGTGGCGGAGGGTAGCGGTTGCTTAGCGGGTGTTCCTGAATAGGGAACACCGCGGTACTACTGCTTTCATTCCTCCTTACCATCATATACCCCTCCCGTTGTTTGTCACATAGCACGATCGAAGTGGGGAGTCTCAACTTCACGCTTATTAAAATATTGGGATACTGGACTAAAGAGTGTTCAACTTTTTATGCAATTGTTGCAATTATTGCTCTGGATTACGCATAGTATATGTTTGTGGACAATTTGTAGCACCAGTTTTTTCCTGTGAGAGATTCCAGGATACTTGCTGTGGGTATGCAAAGAAGCTAAGGGATAGGGTATTCCATAATACTGAGTTAAGTTATGGTGAGTAAAAAAAGTGACAAAAACCCTCCATTGCAAAGCAAATATGCAAATATGTAAATATAACTGTATGCTCATCTGCATGTCTAAGGCAGGTCTGCAACCCCGTTATATATATATATATATTCCCCCACACGGGGGAAGGACAAGCACAGATAACATTCCAAGAGACACTGTTTTTAAGTTATCCTTGCTTCATTCATTGTAACATCGCCGGAAGAAGAGATCAGTGTATCTCGAAAGCTCGCACAAATAAAAGCATTTCGTTAGCCACAGAACGGTATCATCTATTTATTTTTTGATTATATATATATGTAACCCTTTTTGTGAACCGGCCGACCCACCCAATCTCACATTGGCCCCTCGTGGTCTAACCGGTCCCTTTCCCTGCAACACATCTGCTCCTAAAGGGTTACTGGTACTGCATAACACCTGTGGCTCCAGGAGATCTGAGCCTCCGCTAGCTGGGAGCCTGGGGAAACCCTTACCATTACCTGGTGCAGCGCCTCCACTTACCCAGGATCCCCCGTTATGAAAGATAGCCCTGGGTAAGAAATACAATAACACACGTATACGATAAACCAATAACTACACTTTACTTAACACACACATATAACTCATTACATAACATAACATCACCTGATGCTCTACCCGCATCACCTCAGCCCAATGTCTGGTGTTCCCACCCAGTGTCCTGTGATCCCCCACACCCAATGTCCCGCAATCCTACGGAAGGTCGTGGGTGACTGCGCAGTCACTAAATTAAACTAGGGCCCAGTTGGTGCACTTAGAATACTTGAGATACCTTCCGAGCACTCCGATGCTCGGGACCGCAACTCTCTTCTCAAAGGGTCAGACGTCCATCTGATCCTTTCCAGGTACTCTGCCGGTGGACCCCAACGAGGGTCCCACTGCTCCACGGGAACTGCAACCGGATCACGGCAACACCAACCGCATGGGAACAGCAACCGCCGCTATCCCTTCCTATCGCTAACTACTCCTAGAGTGACAGCAACCCTAACCTAGGGCCTGTCCCTGATGAACCGCAACCTGGGATGGCTTGGGGAAAACTCCTAGGGCCTGTGGAACCATAACTTGCCCCCCTTCCCCTAGCTACCCAGTCCTATCTGTAACTAACAACTAGCTATTAACTAGCTACTCCTAAAGCACCTGCAGCTGACACACCGCTCACACTGTCAGCCTGCAGGGATCCACACACGCTTCACACACACTGCACGCACTGCGCCCAGCACATGCAGCGACAACACACACAGACAGCTGCAATCACACACAGCCACCTGGATCCCGCAGCAAATACACTGCTTGCACACTGTGCCTCTTTGCCAGTGCCCACAGCCCTCTCCGCTGTAGCACTGCCAAACCTGCACCTTCCGCACCTAAGGGTCACCTCCCTAGCTATGGCCGTCCCTCTTCAGTTACCCCCTGCCCTTACCGGGAATTGGGGCCTGCCTGGGGATCTAGGGAGAACCCTTACCTGATGCAGGAGCCACACGCTCCCTGCACCCTTCCTACTCCTTCCTTCTCCTCTGTCTGACTCACACAGCAAAGCCCGGGAAATGTATCTATATTCCCGGGCTGAGCTTCCTCCAGCCCTATTGGCCACACTCAGGCACCTGATGCCTGTCTCCCTAAGCCTCCTGGGAGTTGTAGTTCCCAGGGGCTGCCTAAAGCATTGGGGCCGCGTGCGCGCTTCTCCGGCGCATGCGCGAACCCCCAATGGCCGCCTCACTCTCCCTCTACACTTCCCTACTCTCGCGCGATCTCTCTGGGGCCTTCCCTGCACTTTGCGCCTACTGCGCATGCGCGAGCTAGCGCGCAATGGCGGCGCCCTCTGCTTAAGCCGCCCAGCCGGTGGCAACGCGATCGCGGCCTTAGCGACGGCCCGATCGCGTCCCCAGCAACCGGCCTACACCGCTCCCTGCAATGGCCCCCACCCTCGCGTTCTCCCGGCGGGTCCACCGCTCCCTCCGGCGGCACCCGCGACCACCCGGTAAGCGCGGAGGGAGGTCAGGGAGCTAAATTTTACCTCGGGGCTACATTCTCCCTTTCGCAGAATCCCAACGCCCTCGCTTGGGTAGCAACCATACAGTGGATTACACAATGAAAAATGCATAGTAAACAGTACATTATACACAAGCAATTTCCCATTTGTACCCAACATCATCCCCGCATGGATACCCGAGGCCAGCTGAGTCTCAGAGTGGAGTGCCCCTAACAGACTGGGTGAGGGTATCCCACCTTGACTCCTGTGAGTCTTTTGGAGCTCAAGACCTGTCCCTTGCACCAACCCACCTTCTCCCTCTCGCAGAAAAAAATGTACGGGGTCCGGGGTATTGACCCTTTCCGGATCCTCCGGTCTCGTCTCACGGGAGACAGGGAGGCTCAGTTTCTTGCCTCGATCCACCACATGGCGAACATAGCGCTCCATCGCGCACATGGGAGAGGCCACAACTACCAGAGCGGTCTCAACAGAGTCTTTGTCCGCTCCCACAATCCCTTTAACGGTGACTTCGTCCGCGGACGGCACCACTTCTTCGGGTAGGCCCGTTTGGAGACTCCTCTCACAGGAGTATGTGTCGCTCCGGTCCGCTACACCGGATCCCTTGATGAGGTCGGCGTCGTTCCACGATCCGCAGAGATCTTCTGGGGGAGACACCTCCACCAGGACGCGATGACGGGGTGAGCCCATCGCCCAGGTGACCCTACCTTTGGAGTCACCAGGCTCCACGATCACCGGGGAGCTCACACCCGACACCCCTGGGGCAGTCAACTTACCCCTATCGTTGTCGGCAGATACTGATCCCAAGCCTGGGACCGCTGGTACCTCGGTGGTAGGCCGGACTGGCAGTTGCAGGGCACACGGGCCCACATCATGGTCTGCATCAGTTGAGGCGGTTGCCTCGGTGACCTCACTGGAGTGGTCCGCCGGCAGGCGCATCACCACGCTCGGTTGGTCGCTAGAATCACCACACATGGGCGGGGGTACAAACACCTTACCCTGGCCTTCTGGAATCTGTGGTTCTGGTCTCGGTGGTTCCTGCTCGGGAACCGGGTCTGGAACCGACATCTGGGGTTCCGACATCTGGAGGTCCGCCTTCAGCGGCTCCAGCTCGGCGTCTGGAAAGTTCATTTGGGCACACGGGCCCTCCACCACCTCCATCGCTGAAGTGGACAAATCAGTAGCGGCTTCACCCACCTCGGTAGCACCATCAGGCGCCTCTTTCTCCGCAAGTTCCGCCATCAGAGGTCCCTGCTCCTCCATTTGCACGTCCCCTTTGAGAGGGTCTGCAACAGTGGTCTGGACACAAGGGTCCCCAGAGGCCTCTGTAATTAAGACAAACTGAGGACAAATATCATTTACTGTAGGAGGGAGGTCCGGCTCCTCCTCTTCTTCCTCGGACGGTCCTGTAACCACCAACGGCACGGGTTGCAGGGTCGGTACCCTGCAGTAGCCACATATACGTCCCCAAGCCAAATTACAAGACGAGCAGTCACCTTGGTTACAGAAACAGTCTAGGTACCCCTCCTCGTTCGCGTCTTCCAACCGAAATTTTATCATGTACGCCAAAACATTAAAGTCCATACTACCCGAGAGACTCAATGATTATATCGTACATGGACACAACAAAAAGGATACGCTCCCAGCCTTGGTCTGCCAGAGTCCATACGACGGCGAGCAATTTTCTCTGTATCCAGTACTCTCTTTGCTGGGTGAAGGCTCACTGTGCTGGCTCCCCCTGGTGGAATCTGAAGGAGGGGCAGCACGCTCTTTCAGGGAGTGTTGCGAGCTCTGTACTGAGTCACTCACAGTGTGGGGGCGGGGCTCGGGTTTTCCCGCCAGTCCTGGATAACTGTTGGCAACATCTTCCCGCGCGGCCGGGAACTTAGCACATGGCTTCCTCCGCCTTGAGGGCTTCCCCATGGCGAAACAAAAATAGGACACAAATTTAGAAAAACATGTACAGGGCACCCCAGGTCTGATATCTCAGCAGCGCCTCCAAATGTAACCCTTTTTGTGAACCGGCCGACCCACCCAATCTCACATTGGCCCCTCGTGGTCTAACCGGTCCCTTTCCCTGCAACACATCTGCTCCTAAAGGGTTACTGGTACTGCATAACACCTGTGGCTCCAGGAGATCTGAGCCTCCGCTAGCTGGGAGCCTGGGGAAACCCTTACCATTACCTGGTGCAGCGCCTCCACTTACCCAGGATCCCCCGTTATGAAAGATAGCCCTGGGTAAGAAATACAATAACACACGTATACGATAAACCAATAACTACACTTTACTTAACACACACATATAACTCATTACATAACATAACATCACCTGATGCTCTACCCGCATCACCTCAGCCCAATGTCTGGTGTTCCCACCCAGTGTCCTGTGATCCCCCACACCCAATGTCCCGCAATCCTACGGAAGGTCGTGGGTGACTGCGCAGTCACTAAATTAAACTAGGGCCCAGTTGGTGCACTTAGAATACTTGAGATACCTTCCGAGCACTCCGATGCTCGGGACCGCAACTCTCTTCTCAAAGGGTCAGACGTCCGTCTGATCCTTTCCAGGTACTCTGCCGGTGGACCCCAACGAGGGTCCCACTGCTCCACGGGAACTGCAACCGGATCACGGCAACACCAACCGCATGGGAACAGCAACCGCCGCTATCCCTTCCAATCGCTAACTACTCCTAGAGTGACAGCAACCCTAACCTAGGGCCTGTCCCTGATGAACCGCAACCTGGGATGGCTTGGGGAAAACTCCTAGGGCCTGTGGAACCATAACTTGCCCCCCTTCCCCTAGCTACCCAGTCCTATCTGTAACTAACAACTAGCTATTAACTAGCTACTCCTAAAGCACCTGCAGCTGACACACCGCTCACACTGTCAGCCTGCAGGGATCCACACACGCTTCACACACACTGCACGCACTGCGCCCAGCACATGCAGCGACAACACACACAGACAGCTGCAATCACACACAGCCACCTGGATCCCGCAGCAAATACACTGCTTGCACACTGTGCCTCTTTGCCAGTGCCCACAGCCCTCTCCGCTGTAGCACTGCCAAACCTGCACCTTCCGCACCTAAGGGTCACCTCCCTAGCTATGGCCGTCCCTCTTCAGTTACCCCCTGCCCTTACCGGGAATTGGGGCCTGCCTGGGGATCTAGGGAGAACCCTTACCTGATGCAGGAGCCACACGCTCCCTGCACCCTTCCTACTCCTTCCTTCTCCTCTGTCTGACTCACACAGCAAAGCCCGGGAAATGTATCTATATTCCCGGGCTGAGCTTCCTCCAGCCCTATTGGCCACACTCAGGCACCTGATGCCTGTCTCCCTAAGCCTCCTGGGAGTTGTAGTTCCCAGGGGCTGCCTAAAGCATTGGGGCCGCGTGCGCGCTTCTCCGGCGCATGCGCGAACCCCCAATGGCCGCCTCACTCTCCCTCTACACTTCCCTACTCTCGCGCGATCTCTCTGGGGCCTTCCCTGCACTTTGCGCCTACTGCGCATGCGCGAGCTAACGCGCAATGGCGGCGCCCTCTGCTTAAGCCGCCCAGCCGGTGGCAACGCGATCGCGGCCTTAGCGACGGCCCGATCGCGTCCCCGGCAACCGGCCTGCACCGCTCCCTGCAATGGCCCCCACCCTCGCGTTCTCCCGGCGGGTCCACCGCTCCCTCCGGCGGCACCCGCGACCACCCGGTAAGCGCGGAGGGAGGTCAGGGAGCTAAATTTTACCTCGGGGCTACATATATATATATATATATATATATATATATATATATAAATATATATATATATATAACAAAACAAGCAAATAGTTGAAGTAGCGCCTCTAATATATCCTGACTAAAGTGAATTCTAAAAGAACCAATAGCTAATCAAGGAAGTGTTTAGTGGGGCGGCTAGATATTGGCTAATACACTATGATACGACAATGAATTAATACAATATATAGTGCAATTATTCAACAATTGATCCCTAAAAAATGAAAATATAAAAATCTAAATTTATTTAATAAAAAATGAAAAAATGAAAAAATGAAAAAAAAATATTTTGTACCAAAAATTGAAAAGTAAAAAATAAAAAATGAAAAAACCTTCAATACACAAAGTCCTGTTCCAATGGCACCAGGTTCCTGCAGCCCGCTTCAAAGGGATCACCAGTCCCTAATCATATCTGAAAAAAAGGAAAGAAAAAGAAACAGGCGCACACCTAGTGCATTACCATAATAAAAATTCGTCATCATGTGACCCTCCTTCGTGCAGCAAAAACCGGAAACGGAACACCTCGCATTCAGTGTTCACCGAGAGAGGTCCCTCCAGGGAGCAGTGCTTTGGAAGTCCTTTGGATAGGGGTAAACCGGCCGTGGAACACACACAAGAGCCAAAATCTGACTGCAAGCAGCAACAATGTTCGTGGGCAAATGGCGGCCGCAATCTAGCTACGCCCTACACGTTTCGTCATCGATGATGACTTCTTCAGGGGTACACTGAATGCGAGGTGTTCCGTTTCCGGTTTTTGCTGCACGAAGGAGGGTCACGTGACGACGCCACTTACCTGAACCGGACACTGATGATCGAGCTATTGGCACATGAGAGCCTATCTCATACGTGCTATTGATTGCTGTACTTTTGTGAGTGGGCATTTTACAGATTTTATGTTCCTTTAATACAATTTTTATTATGGTAATGCACTAGGTGTGCGCCTGTTTCTTTTTCTTTCCTTTTTTTCATATGTATATTTATATATATATATATATATATATATATATATATATATATATATATATATATATATATATATATATATATATTTATTTATTTAATGTGGGGCTGTTGTGTGTGTATTTTTTTTATTGTGGGTAGCGGGGGTGCCGAAGTGGGTATTAGCCCCAATGGTGGTTGTTTAGGGCTTGCGGGTGGGTAGCGGGAGGGCTTAACCCCTTCATGACCGTAGCGGTATTAAACGCTAAGGTCATGAAGGGGTTAAGTCCACCCGCAACCCCCCCGCAAGCCCTAAACAACAACCAAGGGACAAATACCCCCTTCACCCACCCCCGCTACCCACAATTAACCGCATGGCTGGTTAACCCCTTCATTGCCTTAGCGGCTAGCCGCTAAGGTAATGAAGTGGGCTTTAAATGCATTTTTCCTGCTTCGGATGCATGTCGGGGGGCTCCGGTGCTGGTATTAATGGGTATCAGCTCCGGAGACCCCCGGCATCAATCCCAGGCAGGAAAAAGGCCTGAATTTTTCTAAGTGCCTTTCCGCCACTCATCCGCAGCCTCACCCCAGCAACTTGCCAACTTTTTGGGGCTAGACGGATTGCCGTGAAAATCTCAATTCTAGAGTGGCACAAAGCTACTCGCCACTACTAGAATTGAGCGGGTTTCAAAACATGGCTAGTTGCGGCGCAAAGTGCCTTTTCGCTGGGCCGATGGCGGAAAAAAAAAACGCCAACAAACTTGGCGTTTTTTTTTTTTTCGCCAAGTTTTCGGCCCTTACTGAATCGGGGTATGCATTTTTGGCGCAAAACGGGCGAAAAGTGACTTTGCGCCACTTACTGCATGAGGCCCTATATAAGCAATCCATCCCCTAATGACATCGTAAGTGACGACAAAATGCATAGATACGTTGTCGTGAATACGCACCCTTATGTAATCACATAGACAAGTCGGAGAGGTGCAGAGCCAGGGGAACGCAGCAATAGTATATTGTTGCCAGCGGATTCTATCTGTAGGTGTTGCCATCCCTTCGGGGTCCCGGATCTATGGATGACGTCCTGGTGTGTGGTGGGAGATCTGAATCCTTTCCAGCTGCTGTGACAGAGCATGAGAGTAGCTCATACAATGTTTACCTACTCCGGCATTGTGATTGTAATCTTTTCAGATTTGTCCAGCTTATTATATTGTCTCATAATTTTTACACATGCAGCGTGCGCTTTTTCATAGCGATAGAGATAGAGGTGACCCACGGGGACCACTTGGAGGCCCACGGCACCTAGCGGGGACAACCCAGAGGCCCCCAGACACCTGTGGGTACCCCCAGGGTGCACTGTGGGGCCTGCGGACCCCCATAGCGGTGACTTGGGACCCCGTTGTTCTGGGGTATTAAGCCTGTATGTAAAATAATAAATCATGTTTTTATGGGGGGCACAGGGGGTGGGTAGGTTATGTATTGTTTATTAAATATTGTAATCTTTATTGTGGGGCCTAAGAGGTGGGTAGTGGGGCTGTTATGTGTATTGTTTTTATTGTGGGAAGCGGGGGTGGTTGAAAGGGGCACTATCCCCAAGGATGGGTGATTAGGCCTCCTGGGTGGGTAGTGGGGGTGGGGTAGTGTGGGAGGGTGGGTTAAACCCTTAATTACTCTAGCGGTTACTAACCACTAAGGTGATAAAGGAGTTAGGGGACATTAGATTGTCGCTTTTTATTCTTCTCTATTGTTTGCAGCACCGGAGGATATGGACGGGATTAGGATGAGGACGGCCTTCATCGTGGCAGCCTGGCAAGTGTGAGTGAAAGATTTATTTACTTTATTTATGCTGATTAATATATTTTAAATGTGTATACTGATCTGTGTGGTTGATTTCAAGTGCTGGTTGTTTGAAGTGTACAGTTAGATCCAGAAGGAAATGGGAGTGCTGTGTATACTAGTGTAAACTAGCAGGGGTGGCTAGCAGAGTGGGTGTGGTTAGTTAATTGCTAACCTAACACAGCAGGTGGGTGTCCCTATTTAAACAGGGGCTTGTAACGAATTCTGAGCTTGTGTATTCTGATCTGTGTGGTTGATTTGAAGGGCTGGTTGTTTGAAGTGTACAGTTAGATCCAGAACCAGTTTGAACAAGGAAGCGGTTAAACAAGGTATAGTATATTGAAGCATAGTTTATTCTTAATACTTATAAAGAATTGGATTGAAAATGCCACTCAATGCACATCATGCCACATGTATGTGCACTTGGAGCAGCTGTTCCATGGAGCATACCGCTGTGAGAATTGTGAGGAGGTGCTCTCTTTAGAGTCAGTTCCTCCAGCACAGAGGAGACTCAAGATGCTCAGATACCAAGAAAGATTGTGGTGGTATGGGACTCCATTATTAGGAAGGTAAATAGGGCAATCTGTTGCCATGACTGCATGAACCGAACAGTTTATTGTCTCTCAGGTGCTCGGGTTCAGGACATTGCGTATCGGGTAGACAGATTGTTATGAGGGCTGGGATTGACCCATTGGTCTTGGTACTTTTTGGCACCAATGACAAAGTTAGAGAAAGATGGAGGGTCCTAAAAAATGATTTCAGGGATGTAGGCCCTTCATGCAAGGACTTCCAAGGTAGTATTTTTGGAAATACTATCAATACCATGCGCTACAGCAGGGAGACAGTCAGATATTAGGGAGGATAATGCATGGCTAAGAAAATGGTGTAGGAAGGAGGGTTTTGGGTTTTTTACCAATGGGACTCATTTTCTGAGAGGTGCCATCTATATTCTAGGGACGGATTGCACTTCAATGAAGAGGGATCTTCTGTGCTAGGGGGGAGAATGTTAAAATGGTTGGAGGAGAGTTTAAACAAGAATGGAGGGGGGAGGGGAATGAAACAGATAAATACAATAGAAGAGGAAACAAGGGGGTTTGGAGGTATAATATGGGCAAGTGTGAGTTTGACAAGCAGTGAGACACCAATAATACATAGAGATAATACTAGAAAACTTCTAAAGACTAAACCAAGTTGGCACAGAAAGGAAGGAGCAGATACTGTAAGATAAAAATACAGGCTGAAATAAAATTGAAATGCATGCTTGCTAATGCAAGAAGCCTGACAGATAAAATGGGGGAGCTTGAATTAATAGCTGCCAGGGAGCAGTATGATATCATAGGCATTACTGGAACATGGTGGGATGAAACTCATGACTGGGCAGTTCATTTAGAGCAAGCATGTCAAACTCGCGGCCCGCATGCGGCCCACAACGATTATTTTTGCGGCCTAGCTCGTGATGTGCCAGGCAACGCGTGCTCTCTGCAAAGGGGAAAAAAAAAACCTCCCCCCTCACCTGATTGGCTGGCTCTATCTGAGCTTGCAAAGCCAGGCCCGCCTCTTCCTGCTGCATGGGGCAAGTCAGGTGAGTACTGCTCCATGCCTGCTTTGCTTCCCCCTTGCCCTCCTGCTCCGATTCCGTTCCGATTCTGCTCCCCCCTGCTCCAATAAAGTTCCGACCCCCCCCTCATTCCAATTCCACTCTGATCCCCCCCCCTGCTCCGATCCCCCCGCTCCAATTCCGTTCCGACCCCCCCATTCCGATTCTGCTCCGATCCCCCCTTGCTCCGATCCCCCTGCTCCAGTTCCGTTCCGATCCCCCCCGTTCCAATTTCCCCCGTGTGTATGTGTGTGTCTGAGTGTGTGTCTGTGTGTGTCTGTGTGTCTGAGTGTGTGTGCGTGTGTCTGAGTGTGTGTGTGTGTGTGTGTGTGTGTGTGTGTGTGTGTGTGTGTGTGTGTGTGTGTGTGTGTGTGTGTGTGTGTGTGTGTGTGTGTGTGTGTGTGTGTCTGAGTGTGTGTGTGTTTGGGAGTGTCTGTGTGTGTGTGTGTGTGTGTCTGTGTGTGTCTGTGTGTCTGAGTGTGTCTGTGTGTGTGAGTGTCTGAGTGTGTGTGTGTCTGTGTGTGTCTGAGTGTGTGTCTGTGTGTGTGTCTGTGCGTGTTGTCTGTGTGTCTGAGTGTGTCTGTGTGTCTGTGTATGTGAGTGTGTGTGTGTGTGTGTGTGTCTGAGTGTGTGTCTGAGTGTGTGTGAGTGTCTGTGTGTGAGTGTCTGAGTGTGTCTAAGTGTGTGTCTGAGTGTGTGTGTGTGTGTGTGTGTGTGTGTGTGTGTGTGTGTGTGTGTGTGTGTGTGTGTGTGTGTGTGTGTGTGTGTGTGTGTGTGTGTGTGTGTGTGTGTGTATCTGAGAGAGAGTGTGTCTGTGAGAGAGAGAGAGAGAGAGTGAGAGAGAGAGAGTGTGAGAGAGAGTGTGTGTGTGAGAGTGTGTGTGTGTGAGAGAGTGTGTGTGTGAGAGAGTGTGTGTATGAGAGAGAGTGTGTCTGGGAGAGAGAGTGTGTCTGGGAGAGAGAGAGTGTGTCTGGGAGAGTGTGTAGTGTGTGTCTGAGAGAGAGTGTGTGTCTGAGAGAGAGTGTGTGTCTGAGAGAGAGAGTGTGTCTGAGAGAGAGAGAGTGTGTCTGAGAGAGAGAGATGGAGAGAGTCAGAGAGTCAGAGGGAGAGAGTCAGGAAGTCAGAGGGAGAGAGTCAGAGAGTCAGAGGGAGAGAGCCAGAGAGAGGGAGAGAGAGTCAGAGAGAGTCAGAGAGAGGGAGAGAGAGTCACAGAGAGAGAGGGAGAGAGAGGGAGAGAGTGTCAGAGAGAGTCAGAGAGAGGGAGAGAGTCAGAGAGAGGGAGAGAGAGAGTCAGTCAGAGAGAGAGAGTCAGTCAGAGAGAGAGTCAGTCACAGGGAGTAGTTCAGAGAGAGAGAGTCAGTCAGAGAGAGAGAGATTCAGTCAGAGAGAGAGAGAGAGAGTCAGTCAGAGAGAAAGAGAGTCAGTCAGAGAGAGAGAGAGTCAGTCAGAGAGAGAGTCAGTCAGTCAGAGAGAGAGAGTCAGTCAGAGAGAGAGAGAGAGAGTCAGTCAGAGAGAGTGAGAGTCAATCAGAGAGAGAGTCAGTCAGAGAGAGAGTCAGTCAGAGAGAGAGAGTCAGTCAGAGAGAGAGAGAGAGAGTCAGAGAGAGAGAAAGAGAGAGAGAGTCAGTCAGAGAGAGAGAGAGTCAGTCAGATAGAGAGAGTCAGTCAGTCAGAGAGAGAGAGTCAGTCAGAGAGAGAGAGAGTCAGTCAGAGAGAGAGAGTCAGTCAGAGAGAGAGAGTCAGTTAGAGAGAGAGAGTCAGTCAGAGAGAGAAAGAGAGAGTCAGTCAGAGAGAGAGAGAGTCAGTCAGAGAGAGAGAGAGAGTCAGTCAGAGATAGAGAGAGAGAGAGAGACTCAGTCGGAGAGAGAGAGAGAGTCAGTCAGAGAGAGAGAGAGTCAGTCAGAGAGAGAGAGACAGAGTCAGTCAGAGAGAGAGAGTCAGTCAGAGAGAAAGAGTCAGTCAGAGAGAGAGAGTCAGTCAGAGAGAGAGAGAGTCAGTCAGAGAGAGTGAGAGAGTCAGTCAGAGAGAGAGAGAGAGAGTCAGTTGTTATGGATTACAGGTATCTTATGGCATATAACGCATAATTAATACAGGTCACAGGTATATATGTATAGTATCATTATATGGCCTAGTACAGCTTAGAGCATATTGTTAAAATCCTACTGTAGCTATTTTGTCTTAGAAATAATAGGTTGTTTTGCTGAGAAGTGGCAGGATATTGGGACATAGGTATATACGCATAAAAGAGGAACTAACTCACGTAAACAGGCCGTGGTCAAACGGTAAATGCTGAAATATATCATACGTCAGTAACTGTAATTCCTACTGATAAATAACATACATCAGTAACCACAGAGTATGGTAATATAACACGTACGCAGCAAACAATAAGATGCTATATAGGTTTGCGTGACTCCATATTGAATCAGAACCGAACCGAGGTGGGAAACCACACAGATGAGACTTAGCTGAGACTGGCTGACCTATCATAATATCTTTTCGTTTGTGAGTATGACAATGCATATTAGCTATATAATCTCTGCATAGTTAGGAATGGATTGTTAGCATACTGTACTGTCGTGGCCGAGTTTATTCTTACCTTTACCCGGTCTCGGCCACGACAGTAACCGGGCCCGCGCCGGGGAGTACCGTGCGCGCGCCGAAGCCTCGGAGGAGCGGTCTCCCGATCGGGGCTTCCCCCTCTGCTGGTCCGCCGGGTCCCCCGGAACCCCCCACCGCCGTCCCCCATATAGCGGGACACCAGGGCTCCCTCGGGGAGCCTTGGTACGCGTGCATGGGGCGCAGGCACCCGATGAAGCGTGACCACGCATCGGTGACGCGCAGCACGCCGAGGGGATTTGGCTAGCAAGCCGGGAAATCTCCTGGCTTGCAGAACTAGCCAACGAAGAATTAAACGTGTCGCCACTGTAACTGCTAGCCGTTAGCTTACAAGCAGCTTGTTGTGATATTTCTGATTATTGTTGTGATACAATAAATGACAAACCTTATCTTATACAAACTCTGAGTGACCTTTCTTTATAATAATCTCACAATACTCTTTCATATCTGAGAGTGTGGCCGAGAATCTCCAAGTACGACTTTGTGGTTAGTGTTCTCTGCTTAGGGCAGGATATAACTTATCACAAGGCATTACTTGGGAGAGGAAGGTAGGCATCGAGCCCAGATTACAGTCAGAGAGAGAGTCAGTGAGAGAGAGAGAGTCAGTCAGAGAGAGAGAGAGTCAGTCAGAGAGAGAGAGAGAGAGAGAGAGAGCGAGTCAGAGAGAGAGAGAGAGAGAGAGAGAGAGAGAGAGAGAAAGTCAGAGAGAGAGTCAGTGAGAGAGAGAGAGAGTCAGTGAGAGTGAGAGAGTCAGTCAGAGAGAGAGAGAGAGTCAGTCAGAGAGAGAGAGAGAGAGTCAGTCAGAGAGAGAGCGTCAGTCAGAAATAGAGAGAGAGAGACAGTCAGAGAGAGAGAGTCAGTCAGAGAGAGAGAGAGAGTCAGTCAGAGAGAGAGAGAGAGTCAGTCAGAGAGAGAGAGTCAGTCAGAGAGAGAGAGAGTCAGTCAGAGTGAGAGAGTCAGTCAGAGAGAGAGAGTCAGTCAGAGAGAGTCAGTCAGTCAGAGAGAGAGAGTCAGTCAGTCAGAGAGAGAGTCAGTCAGAGAGAGAGAGTTAGTCAGAGAGAGAGAGAGTCAGTCAGAGAGAGAGAGAGAGTCAGTCAGAGAGAGAGAGAGAGTCAGTCAGAGAGAGAGAGTCAGTAAGTCAGAGAGAGAGGGAGTCAGTCAGAGAGAGGGAGGGAGTCAGTCAGACAGAGGGAGGGAGTCAGTCAGAGAGATGGAGGGAGTTAGCAAGAGAGAGGGAGGGAGTCAGTTAGAGAGAGGGAGAGAGTCAGTCAGAGAGAGGGAGAGAGTCAGAGAGGGAGAGAGAGAGTCGGAGAGGGAGAGAGAGAGTCGGAGATGCCAAGTGTCAGGAAAAAAACATTAATTGTATCGTTCTTTTTTTATACTGTACTTTTCGAAATAAACCTGTTTCTATGAAAATTGAAGTTTTTGTTTTTTTGCGGCCCACATAAACTTAAACCTAGTTTATTTGGCCCGTGTTAAACTTTGAGTTTGACATGCTTGATTTAGAGGGTTATTCCCTTTTTCAGAAGGATCGAGCAAATAGAAGAGGAGGTGGAGTATGTTTATATGTTAAACCGGATCTAAAGCCTATAATAAGGGAAGATGTTCACGAAGGGAATGCTGAAAATGTAGAGACCTTGTGGATAGAAATTAGCAGTGGAGGTAAAAGTACAGTATAAAGAAAATGTTTGTGGGAATATGCTATAAACCACCAAATATCGGTGAGATTGAGGAAGCTAAAATAATTTTGCAAATGGAGAAGGCATCAAAACTGGGTCATGTTTGCATAATGGGTGATTTTAATTATCCAGACATAGACTGGGGCAGTGAGATTAGCAACAGCAACAAAAGGAAACAGTTTTTTGGGTGCTTAAAGACAATTATATGACCCAAATGATTGAGGAACCAACCAGGAGAGAGGCAAAACTGGATTTGGTAATATCAAACAATGTAGACGTAATAACAAATATTCAAGTCCTGGATCATTTTGGTAACAGTGATCATAACATGGTCTCATTTTAAATAAATTATCAAAAAACAAATTACTTGGGTTCAATAAAGACCTTAAACTTCAGAATAGCAGATTTTAATAAACTGAGGGCTAATCTACGAGTAATACTTTGGGATGATGTTTTTGCAGGGAAAATTTTAGAAGATAAATGGGCAGTCTTTAAAACATTGTTAGAAAAGCATGCTTATCAGTGTATACCCTTGGCTAATAAGTATAAAATAAATAAGTCAAAACCAATGTGGCTAAATAAAAAGGTAAGGGAGGAAATGGACAAGAAGAAGGTGTTTAGATTCTTTAAGTCAGAAGGGACGGAGGCATCATATCAGAATTATAAGCAAAGTAACAAAAATTGCAAAAGGTCAATCAAATTTGCAAAAATGGATAATGAAAAAAGAATTGCAATAGAAAGTAAGATCAACCCTAAAAAGTTTTTTAAGTACCTTAATAACAAAAAAATGAGAAAAGAAAATATAGGACCCTTTCAGTGTGAGATGTACAGGCAGATTATTGGAAATAAGGAAAATGCAGAAATATTAAACAAATTATTTGCCTCTGTGTTTACCAGGGAAGAATCAATTTCAATAGTAGTGCCGCAGGAGGAAGCCACAACCTCCATATTAATGAACAATTGGTTAACCGAGGAAGAAGTTCATAAACGGCTTGAAAAAATTAAAGTAAATAAGGCACCTGGCCCCGATGGTAATATTCAAGGACTCAATTTCCTCAGGCTTAGTACCACAAGATTGGCGTAAAGCAGATGTGATACCTATTTTTTTTAAAAAGAGCTAGATCACAAGAGGGAATTACAGACCTGTAAGCCTGACTTCAATAGTGGGGAAACTACTTGAAGGTTTAATACGGGATAATATTCAGGAATACCTAATGGAAAACAAAATCATTAGTAATAGTCAGCATGGATTTATGAAGGATAGATCATGCCAAACTAACCTTATTTGTTTCTTTGAGGACGTAAGTTGGAATTTAGACCGGGGTAATGCAGTTGATGTGGTCTACTTAGATTTTGCATAAGCTTATGATATGGTTTCACACAAGAGGTTGGTGTACAAAATAAAGCAAATTGGACTCAGCAATAATGTATGCACCTGGATTGAAAACTGGTTGAAAGATGGACAACAGAGGGTTGTCATAAAGGGAACTTTTTCTGCTTGGGCGACGGTCGTGAGTGGAGTACCTCAGGGATCGGTACTGGGACCCCTGCTTTTTAACTTGTTTATTAATGACCTTGAGGTTGGTATCAAGAGCAAAGTCTCCATCTTTGCTGATGATACTAAATTGTGTAAGGTAGTACAATTAGTGCAGGATGTAATTTCTCTCCAAAAGGACTTGGAGAGACTGGAAACGTGGGCAGGTAAATGACAGAAGAGGTTTAACACAGATAAATGTAAGGTTATGTATTTAGGAAGCAAGAATAAACAGGCGACTTACAAATTAAATGGGGATAAATTGGGGGAATCCTTGATGGGGAAGGATTTAAGAGTGCTTGTAGACAGCAGTCTTAGCAATAATGCCCAAAGTCATGCAGTAGCTGCAAAGGCAAACAAGATCTTATCTTGCATTAAACAGTCAATGGATGGAAGGGAAGTAAACATAATTATGCCCCTTTACAAAGCATTAGTAAGAACACAGCTTGAATGGGGAGTACAATTTTGGGCACCAATCCTAAGAAAAGACCTTATGGAACTAGAGAGACTGCAGAGAAGAGCCAACAAATTAATAAAGGTGTTGGACAATCTAACTTATGTGGAAAGGCTAGCTAAATTAGATTTATTTACATTAGAAAAGAGGCGTCTAAGAGGGGATATGATAACTATATACAAATATATTCGGGGACAGTACAGGATGCTTTCAACAGAACTATTCATCCCGAGGGCAGTTCAAAGGACTCGTGCATCCCTTAAGGTTGGAGGAAAGGAGATTTCACCAGCAACAAAGGAAAGGGTTCTTTACAGTAAGGGCAGTTAAAATGCTGAATTCATTACCCATGGAGACTGTGATGGCAGATACAATAGATTTGTTCAAAAAAAGGTTGGACAACTTTTTAGAAAGGAAAATTATACAGGGATATACCAAATAAGTAAACATGGGAAGAATGTTGATCCAGGGATTAATCCGATTGCCAATTCTTGAAGTATAAGAATTCTTGAAGTATAACTCTGCGTTAATAAGTAAGTATAGATATAGGATAAAGTATCTGTTGTCTAAATTTAGCATAGGTTGAACTTGATGGACGTACGTCTTTTTTCAATCTCATCTACTAGGTAAATATGCAAATGCACTATTACCCATATGTGGATAATAGTAATTTGGCCTATTATTATACTGTATGTTTCAGGGGGTGGGGGGGGTGGGTCGAGGGGGGGTGTTTTTATTTTAAAGTATTTATATATTTTTTATTTATTTTTTGGGGCACAGGATTGGTACTGCAGGCAAGCGGGGACCCCGAACACCTGCGGGGACTACCCGGGGGCCACTGCCGCCTATAATATAATTCATGTGCATCCCCAAAAAACAATTAAGATATTTTAATAATATGCATTTGTGCCTAACCCCTTCATTGCCTTAGCGGATATGCGCTAAGGTAATGAAGCTGCTTTAATGTCATTTGTTTTAATAGTGTGCGGGAGCAGGGGGTTTTCCTGAGCTGAACCGCTTTGATTTCTGGCTCAGGGACCCCCCTGCTTCCCAAGTTACAGACCACGGTATGGGGCATTGGATGACAGTTTTGTTGCCTTTTTTTTGCGTCCACGTCGTGTGACATGTAAATAACAGGATTCTGGCACCCCATATCTGGGCCTGAAACTGAGGAAGCAGGGGGTCCCCAAGGCTGAAATCAATGTGGTTGATTTCAGGAGAACCCCTGCTCCGCAAACTTTTAATAAAAATTACATGAATGCAGCTTTGTTAACATAGCGGGTAGCCGCTATTGTTATGAATTATTATTTATTGATATGTGTGTTTTTATACTAGTGTAGATGTGTAGGGGGTCTCCTGAGCTGAACCGCATTGGTTTCAGCCTCGGGATGCCCTTCTTCACGAGATACAGGTCCCGTTATGGGGTGCCGGTATCCATCTGCAGGATTTAAATCCCCCGGTCACATGACGCGAGACCTCTAAAAGCACGGGGAATACCGGCACCCCATAACGGGGTCTGTATCTCATGAAGTAGGAGGTTCAGCTCAGGTGACCCCCAACACATGTACATTATTATTAAAATGAATATTTATGCTTCGCGATCGCCTCTAAGAGCCGTGCATGGAGACGCAGCATCTCCATGCAGTTCTTAAAGAAATTTTCTTCTATCAGGAATCGCGCTTTACAAGTTTAAGCGTGATAGCAGGGGGGCGGGAAGCAGCTCACGTGTTCTGGCATATTTTTGCTCCGCCGGAACAAAATTCCATGAACTTGTTAGTGAATCGCACCTTTGGCTTCACTTTTTAACGGCCGAGCAAAAATGTTCCAATCGGGTGGAAAAACGCAGAGCTTAGTGCATAGCCGCCATTGACTCTATTATCAAACTTAATTTCTATTGCACAGTACTGAAAGGCAGTTAAGTTTGATAATAGAGTCAATGACATCACACCAATCCTATGATATACTGTAGCAGGTATAGAATCGCTACCAGTGTATGAAACGTCATAGGTTCGATTCCTGCATGGTATGCTAAAATTATTAGTGCAGAGGGGAGTTGTGTGCCTGTGTGTGTGTCCGTTAACAATAAAGCATTGAATGTTATATAAAAAAAAACCTTGGAGTTGTGCGCCGCGCACGTGGACGCAGCAGGGAGAGAGCTGCAGAAGGGACAGAGCTGCAGATGCCGGGTAAGTCCTTGCGCAGCGGCCATTTCACGACCCAGTTTCCGAGTACCGTGTTATAACGGGGTTCAGCTATATTTATGATAATGCACTAGGGGGTGTACGCTGTCTCCTTTTCCCTTTCTATACAGAGATATTTATTCATTAATTTATTTTATTTATAAAATGTTTGACCAGGAAGTAATACATTGAGAGTTACCTCTTGTTTTCAAGTATGTCCATAGATATGTAGCCCTCTTACCCCCACCCTAAGTGAGATTGAGGTGGGTAGGTGTATCTGACTACTTATCAGTGTGGTGCTGTACCTGTTTGGCAACCAGGAGGGCTGAGCTTCCGCCACGGGGAACCTGGGGTGAATTACTCTTACTACTACTATATGGTGCAGCGCCTTCACCTGCGATGGCTCCCAGCAGAGCGGGAGTTGTTCCTCGCAGGACACATACAAATGAACACATACACTGGGTGTGAAATAGCAAAGGGCTTTACTGAACATAACATATCTCTTAACGCTCTAATGTACTGACATAACTCTATGATAATATCTTATCACTCTACCCACTGAAGACACAACTAGCCACACACCTCGCAAGGCCTTGTACCCCACACCTTATTCCCTGAGTCCCAAGTGTCCCAAGAGTTATGCAACCTTAGGCGTGATCAGTGCCTGTGTGGTACCGGTAATGGTGGTGCACTTGGTGACTGTACCTGCCGAGTGAGTCCACACTCGGTATGATGAATCTTTACAAAGGATCCGCTGATCCTGCGATGAAACCTGCCTCCGCGTGGGGTAATGTTTCGCCAGACGCTCCCACCGTGAAGACTGTCTCTTTCCTGAAGAGGTCTGTTCCCAGACCAAACTTGCCAGGCCACGTGCACACAGCTGTGTCCCTGACTATCTTATAACACACCTGACTACTGAGGGGATCCGTTCCCTATCTAGGGCATGTCCCTGCAGCAGCTCCAACCTTTCAATGACTCAGGGCCTTACTGGGCCTGGGGTATAGGGCCTAATGTAGGTGCTACTTGCCTCCCTACACGTAGAGCTCCTTCTCCTTCTCTAATGTGACAGGTCCCTATCCTAGGGCCCGTCCCTGTGACCACCCACCTTCACTAGTGGGGAGTCAGGGCCTCAATTCTAGCCTGGGGATTCTGGGCCTAGGACAGAAGCTCGCAGCTCTCTGCCCCCTTCTTTCCCCCTCTGTATCCTCAGTCTGACTGACTCATGTGCTTCACAACATTGTATCAAATCCCCTGCTGCAGAGAATCTGCAAGTCTCAGTGGCTGGCTGCAGGTGACAGGGATCATAGGGCATTCCCCAGAGGCTGCTGGGAGATGTAGTCCACTCAGGACCTCTTTCCTATGGGAACCGCGTGCGCGATCTCTCCTGCACCTGTGCAAAGCTGTAATGGCCGCCGCTACGCTTAACTGCACCTGCGCAACTTCCCAGCGCTCCTGCACACTTGTAATGGCCACCGCTACCCTTGCCAGCCTCTGCGCATTGCGCGAACCTCGCGTCACAACCAAGATGGCGGCGCCCACCGGGAGAAGTCGCCGTCCCCTTCCCCCACTGCCATAGGGGTAAGACAGGGGGCAAAGGAAAATCAGGGAAACCGGGAGTGAACCCCTTACACATACATACAGTACATACATATATACATACATACAAAAGAAAAAACACACAGGGGGCGATTCACTATGCAGTGATAAAATCTGCTGTTGTGTCCGAATCAGATGTTTTAATGAAATGAAGCCATACGCGGGATTCACAAAGAAGGGTATTTTAAAAGACCGGTCCAAAAAAACACTGTCATGCGACCTGTTTTTTTTTTCACTGCTGTTGTGCTCTATCTTCTATAGCGCGATAGGTGAAAGAAAAAAATGCAGCCTGTAAGAGTTACATTGAGACGCTGCGTCTCCATGCACGGCTCTTCCAGAGAAAAAAAATATTGATGTTAATAGTGTACATGTGCAGGTGGTCTCCTGATCTGAACCACATTGGTTTCAGCCTCTGGGACCTTGTATTTCATGAGATACAGGCCCCGTTATGGGGTGCTGGTATCCCCTGTGCTTTTAAATCATCAGCGTCATGTGACCGGGGGATTTAAATCCTGCAAGGAGATACCGGCACTCCATACCGGGGCCTGTATCTCAAGCAGTAGGAGGTCCCCGAGGCAGAAACCAATATGGTTCAGCTCAGGAGACCCCTGCCCATGTATACTAGTATCAAAACACCAAAACAATAACTATTATTATTTAACTGTAGCGGGTATCTGCTATTGGAACGAAGCAGCTTTAATTAAATGTGTTATAATAGTATAGCCTGGCCTTCAGCAGCTATTGCTAGTTCTGGGCCTTTCCTCTGTCAGTCCTTTTAGAACAGGCAGTGGAAAGGTTAATTCCTTCAGTAGGCCTGTTTTGCATTTCAGCTCTGAGCATGTAGCAATATTCAGGGGCGGGACTAAGCAACCTGTGAGCATGTTAATCCAAAGGGTGGATATGGGTTAGAACACCCCCTGGTGTGTGTGAGCCAATCGGTATCCAGCTTTGAGTTGTAATGATTCAAAGTTAGAGACACTCCCTGAGGATATTCAAATTGAGGCATGTTTCCTAAATTTAGTGTGTCAGTTAGAGAGATCTGTGCAGTCGGAGAGGAGATCTTGCAGTGAGAGGACTGAGAACCGGTCTACCCCTCTTGCCCCACCTGGGCAAGGAGGGGGGGAATTTAAGCTGCCATGAGCAGAGTGGCAGAGATCACTCCATGCCTGTGATATCATGCTGTATGCTGTATGCACACCTATGCTGAATAAAGACCAAGAGAAAAGAAGCTGCTGTGTGTGTCCCTGTTCCTGGTGTCTGAAGAATGGAGTGTCAGTGGGGGTCTCTCCTCTGGAGAACCCAGGGGATCCCTACTTGCACTTGGAGGCACTGTGCACCCTGAGAGAACAAGCTAACCTGTCCCACACCACACCTCCTGTCCCTGTCCTGGGTTCTCCCCACAACACCGCGGAGCACTCAGCCCTCCTGTTTATCAGCAGGTCACAGCACCAGACCACTCAGAGTGACCAGAAGGAGTGTACCCCCCTCCCCCCCAATCTCATGTCGGGTGGGGTACCATAGAAGGGTTACAATAGTGTGCGTGAACGGGGGTCTCCTGAGCTGAACTGCATTTGTTTCATAGCCTGAAGCACTCCAATAACTTCACTTATTTATATGTCTTTCAGGGGAGATAGCAAAGACAGACAGGAAACTTTCTGTTTCCTCAAGCAAGCGGATTGAGTGCTGACTGCCATTTCTGTCCACTAGAAGATAAAAGGGGAATCCCCACCTGTATTTCAGCCCGGTGTTCTCTGTCCATCAATAGCGCCCCCGTGGCTTAGAGAGAGGCAGTCTGAATATTAGGAAGGTGCATGGGGCCTTTTGCATACCTTTTCACTTTTTCCTATCGAGAGAATTTTCCCCATCTTCTTTTTACAAAAGCAACCAAAAAAACAAACCTGCAGCAAGAAGAACATGTGTGCCATAAAGTGGAAGTTTGTGCATTATGAAGTCTACATTAACAGTGGGTTGAAAATGAATAACCATTGTTGTTAAATAATACAGAAAACTATATCCATTAACTAAGAACAGATGTAGCAGACACTATAGCACCATCTGGCAGCTTGAGTGTGTGAGCACAAGGCGGATTTAAGACAATGACCGCCAATCCCACTGACGCATGGTGTATGTCCCACTGAATTGCACCATGTGAGTGCAATAATGTCTTCTACAACCGTACATTGTGTGCAATGTAAATGTAACGGGTATTCCCCCCCCAAATAGCAGATCTGATGTGGGTGCAAGGAACATACGGTGTTACCATAGGTGTGGTGCATTACCTGTTGGCTCGCAGGAGGGCTGAGCTTCCGCCACGGGGAACCTGGGGCAATTATTCTAGAGGTAACCACTTACTCAATTCAGCGCCTCCACCTGCGATGGCTCCCACCAGAGGGGAAGTGGTTCCTCGCAGGACAATACAATAATCACATACACGGGAATATATATATTAACGAGTGACTTTACTAACAAGCAATATAACATATCACGCAATACCTTTATATAACCTATGTCCCTCTCTAGAGGAGACACCTACGGCGTCGCGCAGGACGCTTCCCCAACACCAGGTGATCCCACCCAGTGTCCCGAGAATCCCACCCAATGTCCCGCACTCTTGGAGAGAACGTGGGTGACTGAGCAGTCACAGTTACACTAAGGGGCCCGTTGGTGCACTTATGACTGTATGGTACCTGCCGAGCACTCCGGTACTCGGATCAGCAACTGGCTTCGCAAAGGGTCAGACGTGTGATGAATCCGTCTGATCCTCCAACCGAACTCCTTTGTACGCAGACCGCCCAGGGCGGTCTCCCTCTGGAATAGTCTCTGTGGACCCCAACGTGGGTCCGAACCGCTTTACAGGAACCGCAGCGTCCGCTGAGTCCCTAACTAACACTTGGTACTAACGTGACAGGAACCCTAACCTAGGGCCTGTCCCTGTGGTACCGCAACCTAAAGTGGCTTTGGGGAAAACTCCTAGAGGCCTACCGGGGTTAATAACCTGCCCCACTCCCCTAACTCTTCCCAGCCTTGACTGTACTTACTAAGACCTAACGAGTCCCAGCGCCTACAGCAGCAAGCTGTAGCTCACTGGATGCTGCAGCCAACGTGCTGCGCAACAAGGTGCCTGCCTGTCAGACCTCACAGCACTAACAGCCGTGACTCTGACAAGGCAGCACTCTACACTAAGGGCAGCGTCCCTATCTTGGGCCTCCCTAAGCATTTACCCACTAAACTAGTGGGGAGTTGGGGCCTACCTGGGGTGTAGGTACCTATATGGGGCAGGAGCTGCACTCGCTCCCCGCACCCTTCCTTCCCTCACAGCTCCCTGACTCCAACTCTCTGTAACCTTTCTTTCCCAGCTCCCACTAATGTAAGTGGCAGGGTCCCTAACCTGAGGGCTGTCCCTGGCAACGCTCACCTTACTGGGGAGCTGAGCTATCTCGGGCCCTGGGGGTGCTGGCCTAGTACAGGGAGTCCCTGACTTCTGTACCCTACCTCCTTCCCTGGGCTGCTCCGGTCTCTGACTGCCCAACGTGCTGCAACTGACAAAAACCCTGTCTGCACACAATATTGTTGCAACTCTGCAGCATGAGAATCTGCCAGCTCTATTGGCTTCAATGCTGCCTGTGACAAGGGTGAACGTGCAGTCCCCAGAGACTGCTGGGAATTGTAGTCCTTGGCAAAGCTCTTTTCTATGGGGACCGCGTGCGCGATCTTTACTGCGCATGGGTGAAGCTCGCGCCAAAACCAAGAGGGCGGTGCCCGCCGGGAGAAGTCGCCGTCCCCTTCCCCCACTGCCACAGGGGTAAGGCAGGGGGCAAAGGAAAATCAGGGGAACCGGGGGTTACCCCCTTATATAAATATCTTAAACTATATGACCCATTATATCATCCATCTACTTTTCTCTAGGTTTGAAAGAATGTTACTACTATAGAATTGTATATTTTATTTAATCCTCAAATAATTATACAGTGTTGGAAGGTTCCAGACTTCATATTGTGTGTATGTGTGTTTAATACCAGAACAGCAGGGTTGACATTTCATTTCTAACTTTTGTCAGCACAATACTGTTCAAACAAGTTGAAATATAGACATTCCTAACGATGCTAAGAACCTGTAGCTCCCGCTCACTGAATTATCAGGGTCTTTTGTTATAGTATAGCCATGGAATCTTTCCAGTAGTGTTTAAACTATTCTCAGCTTTCTGTGAATGTCCTGCAGTGCCTTATTTAAAGGTCATGCCACAGTTTTTCATTGACACTATCGATTAAAGCATATGAATAGCTGAATCCTTGGAAATGATCTGCACTAAAAGACCAAACTACCTGCTGATCTTAGACTATGGTCTTTACAGACACTTTAAATTTCATATTTCAAAAATTGAAATTATGGACTTCTGTTAAATCCTTGTAGTGAGTTTTGGCAAGGAATGAAGGAAACAAGAAATATGTTGCACACCAGAAAAAATGATACCAGCAATATTTATTTACTGAAGCCGGAGAAGACCCGCTGCAATCAGTTTGTACATCCAGACAGTAAAGAAGGATCAGGGCACTTTGATTTTGTTAATTAATTTATTAAGCCAAAGGAAATCCAAAATTTCGGCTTCCTGTGCAGCATTTTTCAAGGGAAGTGGTGTCAAGTAATAAATTAATTAACAATATCTGAAGTGCCTTGATTCTTCTTTACTGTCAGTTTCTTTTAATGCAAGTGTTACATAGCATTAACAATACATGATTTGTCTTGCACTGAAATGTAGAAGCAGTATATATTGTAGATAGGTAGAGGCACACCAATTGCCACAAAAGAAAAACAGTATAGAAGTCATGGTTCAGACTAATCTATCAAAGACCCAATGTTCCAACTGAGAGCATTGACATATTATATCTAACAAAAGATGGAGGCACACAGTTTTAGTTGCAAAAAAAGACATTGCTGAGACTTTACTCCATTCTTGTAGCAGACCAAATTAAATTTCAGGGAAATAGCCCCTTCCTCAGATATTTGAATCTGTCATCGTTTTTCCTTTTTGCGTCATAACATCCGCCCATGTGAATGTTGTAACGTTTGATTCACCAAAAACCTGCAGAACACCGAAATATGGGATTTGCTTGAGACGAAGAGGAAGAGAGAGAGAGAGGAATAGAACATATCTGCTTCAGTCCAAAAGCTATTTATATCCTCCGAAACCCACCTTGAAACAACTCATGGAGTGACCCTTGTGCGTAAAAAGGGGCACATTGTGCAGATATGCTAATAGGATATGCAAAGTATACAGTTAGGTCCCGAAATAATTGGACACTGACACAATTTTCATAATTTTGGCTCTGTACGTCACCACAATGGATTTGAAATGAAACAACCAAGATGCAATAGAAGTGCAAACTTTCAGCTTTAATTCAAGGGGTTGAACAAAAATATTGTATGAAACATTTAGGAATTGCAACCATTTTCATACACAGTCCCCTTATTTCGGGGGCTCAAATGTAATTGGACAAATTAACACAATCATAAATAAAATGTTAATTTGTAATACTTTGTCAAGAATCTTTTGCAGGCAATGACTGCTTGAAGTCTGGAACGCATGGACATCACCAAACGCTGGGTTTCCTCTTTTGTGATGCTTTGCCAGGCCTTTATTGCAGCTGTCTTCAGTTGTTGTTTGTTCGTGGGTCTTTCTGCATTAAGTTTTGTCTTCAGCAAGTGAAATGCATGCTCGATCGGGTTGAGATCAGATGATTGACTCGACCATTGCAGAATATTCCACTTCTTTGCCTTAAAAAACTCCTGGGTTGCTTTCGCAGTATGTTTTGGGTCATTGTCCATCTGTAAATTGAAGCGCTGTCCAATCAACTTAGCTGAATTTGGCTGAATCTGAGCAGATAATATATCCCTATACACTTCAGAATTCATCCGGCTGCTTCTGTCTTCTGTCACATCATCAATAAACACTAGTGACCCAGTGCCATTGTAAGCCATGCATGCCCATGCCATCACACTGCCTCCACCGTGTTTTAAAGATGATGTGGTATGCTTCGGATCATGAGCCGTTCCAAGCCTTCTCCATACTTTTTTCTTCCCATCATTCTGGTACAGGTTGATCTTAGATTCATCTGTCCAAAGAATGCTGTTCCAGAACTGGACTGGATTTTTTAGATATTGTTTGGCAAAGTCCAATCTGGCATTTCTATTCTTGAGGCTTATGAATGGTTTGCACCTTGTGGTGAACCCTCTATATTTGCTCTATTGAAGTCTTCTCTTTATGGTAGACTTGGATAATGATATGCCTACCCCCTGGAGAGTGTTCTTCACTTTGCTGGATGTTGTGAAGGGGTTTTTCTTTACCATGGAAAGGATACTACGATCATCCACCACTGTTGTCTTCCGTGGACGTCCAGGCCTTTTTGTGTTGCAGAGCTCACCAGTGAGTTCTTTTTTTCTCAGAATGTACCAAACTGTTGATTTGGCCACTCCTAATGTTCCTGTTATCTCTCTGTTGGATTTTTTTTATTTTTTTTTGCAGCCTAAGGATGCCCTGTTTCACTTGCATCGAGAGATCCTTTGAAAACATGTTGTGGGTTCACAGCAACAGCTTCCAAATGTGAATGCCACACCTGGAATCAACTTCAGACCTTTTACCTGCTTAATTGATGATGAAATAACGAAGGAATAGCCCATACCTGTCCATGAAACAGCTTTTGAGTCAATTGTCCAATTACTTTTGGTCCCTTGAAAAAGAGGGGCTACATATTAAAGAGATGTAATTCCTAAACTATTCCTCCAATTTGGATGTGAATACCCTCAAATTAAAGCTGATAGACTGCACTTTAAGCCAATATTCATTATTTAACTGTAACTTGAATGTATTTTAGTACACAGACGAAATAACAAAACTTGCATCAGTGTCCAATTATTTCCGGACCTAACTGTATTTTAATGACTCACATCCCACTCCTCCTTAAAGATTTCCAAAGGATCTATCGTGAAAAGCCAGCACCTTGCATGCTCTACTACTCACTGCTTATACCTGTTGCTACAGTAGAGGCAACTCTTATTCGAACAAAAACCAGTGGCAATTCCCCAAAAAAACCAGGAAACACCCAGGTACATTCTGAATACATGCCTTAAACTTTCCTTAAACTAGCCCCAGCATTTCTGCATTGATTAATGGCCTATCAGATTAACAGCGGGGGTCCCTGGAAGTCCCATTCAAACTGAATTGGACTGCCAGGGATCCCTGCTGTGTTAATCCTATGGGTCGTTAGTCAATGCAGAAATACCTTAAACGTGCCTCAAACTAGCCCAGAACATACCCAGCACATACGCAGCACATACCCAGAATGTAACTCGGCTAGTTTACAGCAAATGTTAGAATAAACGTTGCCTCTACTGTAATAGTACTCGTGGGCACTCTCCTTGCTTCCTTTAACCACTTCCACTTCCTTGTTGCCAGATTAATGTTTCTTGTGCACAAAAAAGAGCACATCTGAAAAAGGTCATTTGGAAACAAGTGTTTTCAAGATGTGGTTTCCCTAAAATAATTGAGAATGACCAGGGAACTCATTTGACAAGTTCCATTTTTAAAGAAGAATGTAACTTTCTGGGGATCCAGCAATGCTTCAATGTGATATATCACCCTCAGTTCTCAGGAATAGTGAAATGAAAGAATTGTGCTCTTGAAGAAACATTAAGAAAATTAGTCAATGGTTCTGGAAAAATTATTTTTCTCATCTGCCAGGAATTCTTATGGCCATTAGGGGGAGTATAAGTAAAAGTACCCGACTTACCCCATATCAACAAATGACAGGCAGAGAAATAAAGCTCAGGCACACATTAGACCCTCAGCTTTCTACTCCTGTGAAAGAGGCGGTAGCTAAAGATTTGTTTATACAACAATTGCAAGAATAAGTATCAAATTATCTTACCATAGATTTGCTGCTCAGAATATGGTTCCTTCTGAAATACAGAATGCCAAACCATCTTATTCTCTGAAGGTAGGAGACAAAGTAATGGTAAAAATAATGGGAAGAAAATTGGCAAGGACCTTTATCAGGCGTTCTTACCCTTAGTGGTGAAGTAGTTTAAGTAAAAAGGATACCACTTAAAATATCAACACCAACAAATGTCCATCCTATAAAACGTAAAAAATACTGAAAGGTTAGAGACCTAGAGACTAGGGAAATGAGTCCATGTAGACCAATGTAACAAATTGGGATAGTATCCCCGCCAGGTATATATCTGCCTCAGCAACTTGGAAGGTATCACACATCCGTCTTGGACCGGCAGCGAGTGGGTCCCTCTGAGTAGTTGGAAGAGGTGCCGTCAGTCAGCTGATGACTCTCCGTGCGTTCTCCCCTCATGTCACTCTGGGCCCTTGTACCTCGCGTCACTTGTCGCTCATCTGCACCAGCTCTATCGCAGTTAGTAGAAGAAGGAAATTGGGCGGTTGGAATCCTCCAAAATATCCCTCTGCTGACTGGAGTAGACTGACACTCTACGCGTTTCACCACGAGGGTTTCATCAGGCTCCTGATGAAACCCTCGTGGTGAAATGTGTAGAGTGTCAGTCTACTCCAGTCAGCAGAGGGATACTTTGGAGGATTCCAACCAGCCCAATTTCCTGCTTCTACTAACTGCGACAGAGTCGGTACAGATGAGCGACGAGTGACGCGAGGTACAAGGGCACAGAGTGACGTGAGGGGAGAACGCACGGAGAGTCATCAGCTTGCCGACGGCACCTCTTCCAACTACTCTGAGCGACCCACTCGCTACCGCTCCAAGATGGATGTCTGATACCTTCCAAGTTGCTGAGGCAGATATATACCTGGCGGGGATACTATCTCAATTTGCTTGATTACACTTGTAAAATGTGAGTTCCTTTTTTACATTGGTTTTAATATATAAATTCTGAACAGTCTACGCTATGTCCAGTGTTTTTGTCTCATCCTGCTAAGGTCCCACCATATACATCTATGTGTGAATTGGATTACAAGCTAACAAAGAAACCTTTATATACACGCACCCTCTGAGAAATTTGTAAGTACAAATCTCATTGAGACATATTTATCTGAATCATCCACCATTTGAATAGACATATTTGCACTATTTTGCTTGTGTTTGTTCTCTTCTATATATATCTGCGCTCCCCAGTATCCGGCTACCTGAAAACTTTTTGGATTGAAGAAAAACAATCTACATGAAGGGTTAAAGCAGCATTTATTTCTTATATCACTGATTTTTCACTTTTTCACTTTGTATATTTTATATAATCACTGACGTGCACTTATGAAGTCACTTTAAATTAGATTTAAGCGCCACTCTTTAACTATTGGTTTGCACTAGACTAATGTAACAACAGGTCCTGTTTTTTAGCCTTATTACTGTATATCCCCAGTGGCACGCTCACAGTGAACTTACATCTCCGCCTTAAATATCTAACAGATCTGTACTCTCACCTTAAATATCTAAAGGATACATATGCTTATATGAAATTCTTTCCTTGACACTAAGGGGCCTATGCATTAAACTCCGATGGAAAAATTTGCCAGGGTTTTGAAATCGCCATTTTTGACAGCGTTGCTATCACAGTATGCAGAAAGTCCTGAATACCAGTTATACTGTAGCAACATTTGCAAAAATGGCGAGTACCGGTGGCGTGAAGATCGCCCCTCTGGAAAGGGCTCACCCGGCGACTTCTTTCTGCTGCAGAGAGAGAGAAAGCCGCCTCTCTGCGTAGATCTCGTCCAAATTTTTTTTTTAATTTACATTTTATTACTATTGTACGTGAGCAGGGGGTCTCCGGAGCAGAACCGCATTGATTTCAGGTCTGGTAACCCCCTGCTTCCTGAGATACTGGCCACAGTATGGGGTGCCGGTAACTCCTATGCATTGGATTCCCATGGTCACGTGATGCGGGACATTTCAATGCATAGGAGAAATCAACACTCCATAACAGGGCCTGTATCTCGGGAAGCAGGGGGTCCCCGCACCTCAAATCAAGAAGGTTCTGCTCCGGAGACCCCCTGCTACAATACACTGGTAATAAAACCATAATCAAAAATGTAATACTCGTTACCGTAGCGGCTATCTGCTTTGGTAATCAAGCTCCTTTAATGTAATTTTTATTAATAGTGTGCAGGGGAAGCAGGGGTTTCTGAGGCTGAAATCAATGCAGTTCAGCTCAGGAGACACCCTGACACACTATAAATAAAAATTACATTAAAGCCGCTTCATTACCTTAGCGGATAGCCACTAATGCAATGAAGGGGTTAAGACACACTAGCTGCTTTATTGAGGGCAGAGGGGGTATGTGAAGTATGTACTTGGCCCTTCATTCACCCTCTCTGCATCCAATAAATATTATAATATCTACTAAACACCAGTACTCAATCCACCTCCTTTGCCCCCACATAAAACAATTTTTTTTTTTATACACGATTGATACCAGAGGCCAGCGGGTGTCCCCAGGTGGTCCATGAGGGTGTCTGTGGGCCTCCAGGTGGTTCCCGTGGGAGTACGAGGGCCCAACGTACCTGTAACTGCTAAGAACTGATACTGCATTCTTTCTTACAGGTTCCACATTGAAGCAGAAACAGGAAAGAAATAATCTAACCTGGATAAGTGAATGCCAATATTTGTCATTCTTTTCATCAGAACTTTTATATGTAGTGGATTTACATACACCTACATGAAATAGGAATGCTGCCCAAAGGATACGTATTGGACTAATGATAACAGTACTCATTCCTCTAACCACCATCACCAAAGTGTCCATATTAAACTGATGAGTGTAATATTAAATTTTTAAGGGACATTAAGATAGGAGTGTCAAGGAATCAAAAAAAAAAATTCAATGGCAAGAAAAAGAAACCTAGGGTGGGAACTCTGCTGATAATGTAAAGGTAAGTAGATTAAAATATATTCTTTAATGTCAAATGAAGAAACTAAAATAATGGGTGTTAAAAACAACTACCCTATTTCCTCGATTCTAAGATGCCATCGATTCTAAGACGCACCATTGATTTAATAAAAAAAAAATTGTGGAAAAAACACTATATTAAATGTGCAAACAAAAATTCTGGGGGGAGAGAGAGGGAGAGGGGGGAATGGGGGGAGAATGGAGAGAAGGGGGAGAGAGATGGTGGAGAGAGAGAGAGGAGAGAGGGTGGAGAGAGGGAGAGAGGGGAATGGGGGGAGAGAGGGGAATGGGGGGAGAGAGAAAAGGAGGGGGGAGGAGAGGGATAGGAGGGAGGGGAGAATGATAGGAGGGGGAAGAAGGATAGGAGGGGGGAGGAGGGAGAGGGGAAGGGGGAGAGGGTTAGGGGGAAGGGGGGAGGGGGATAGGGATAGGGGGAAGAGGGAGAGGGAGAGGGATAGGTGGGTAGGAGGAGAGAGAGATAGAAGGGAAGGGGAGAGAGAGATAGGAGGGAAGGGGGAGAGAGAGATAGAAGGGAAGGGGGGAAGAGGGATAGGAGGGAAGGGGGGAAGAGGGATAGGAGGGAAGGGGGGAGAGGGATATGAGGGAAGGGGGAGAGGGATAGGAGGGAAGGGGGGGGGTAGAGAATGGAAGGACACACAGAGACAGAGACACACACAGAGACAGACACACACAGAGATACACAGATACACAGATATACACATTGCAGCCTCTATCAGTGTTCCCAAGCCTCAAGGTAAACAATTGATTTTTTCCTTATTAGAGTAATAGTTGATGCAGAATTGATTCTGTAGTTGTATATAAAAGTGTGTCTCCATGCATCTCAACATATATTATTTATTCATTGTTGTGATCTCCATATGCTCAGCTATCTAAGATTATGTTTTGTGATATAATCTTCTATATGTTTTGTGATATAATCTTCTATATACAAGTTGCTCCTGAGGTTATATATTCATATATACATTAATTTATCATATATATACCATTTTTTTGATTATAATAGGTTCAATTTAACTTTTTTTTTCATATTTGATACTAAGGTTACAACCTTTTTGTACTGTTACATACACATTGCCATTAATTCTCATTTATTTATTGTAACATTTATTGTACATTATTATGTTGACATTGTAAGATATATCTTATTTTCATTGTCACATATATATTACCATCCTTCGATGGGATTTGAATATACACTGAGTATATAATGTATATCAATTGTTTATCAGTTCAATATTCAGGTTTCCTTCTACTCACTTCCCATATGGGTCTAAGGTACCATCCAGTGCAATCAATTATTTTTATATTCATGTTGCTCTACATCACACAAAGTTGTTTTTAATATAATTTTAAATGTTTTGTATGTTGTCTATATGTTTATCACTTGTTTTGGGTTCTTATACAGCACATGTTACAGGCAGGCAAGTTTGCTTTCCACATGAGGTTTCAATCGGTTTGATTGATTGACTAAGTGCTTCTCACTGTGTGAATAATTTTCTTAGCCAATAGTGGAAGGGGACCTGCCTACTTAAGATCTGTCTGGAGAGATTTCATTCACTCTTTGATAAAGTCCCAGGACGGGACGAAACACGTCAGAGGTCAGAGGTCTCTCTGTGATGTCTAGCACCTTGGTTAAATAAAGCTGATTTTAACTTCAATGTTGGCTGAGTTCCTATCTACACAGTGACCGCCTACAAACCCATCGTTTTCTACTAGTATATAATTACAGCTTAATGGTAATTGTCAAACCAATGGAGATAGTGGTTAGAGGCAATGGAACGGTTTCCTAGTGTATAAATTATAGCTGGTAACCCTGTAGATGGTTGTATGAGCTGGGAGATGTGGGGCTACGATGTGTGTGGTGCGATACCTTTGGCTCACAGGAAACCTGAGCCTCCGCTGCTGGGAACATGGGTTGTACCTGAGTTGGTGCTCGGTAGCTCTTCCACCTGTACGGAATTCTACTGTGTGAAATTACCCTGTTACAGGAACCCCATGCAATAAAACACACGTGTATAGGTATAAAAGTTTTACTGCACAGACTAACTGTGATGCTTGCGCTCACCACGAACAAGGCGGGACCCCGGTACTATGGCGGGAAAGTATAGAACTGCGCACCCACAGCAGCGGAGGCACCCCATGAAAGTGGATTGTGAACGTACCGGGTCAGGGTTGGAGAGAGTGCTTTAGTCCAGATACTTGCCAAGGTCGTGGGGCAGAGCCAGCAATGTAGTCGTTATCCGTTGTGCCATTATCAGGGGTTGGGGAAGTACGGGTAGTCAGAGGCAAGCCGGGGTCATTATCCAGAGTGGGTCAACTTCAATTGGCTTGACCCTAAAAACCACAAAATCCAGATACAACTCAAGTCACTTAACCTATCACAACTCATTTCCCAACCCACACGGATAAACCTGAAATCGCATAACCATTCCTTGCTAGACTGGATTCTCTCCTCAAACCCCAGCAGAATCCAATCCTCTGGCATCCTTCCTGACATTTTCAGTGACCATGCAATAGTGTACTGTGTAAGGAAAATTAAACCGCCCCAATCAAGCCCTAAAGTTCTCCTCACTAGAACATTTAAAAACTTTAACCCACAACAGTTTCTGGATGACCTTACCAACTGCCAATGGCACAGATTCAATTTAATTCCCGACCCTGATTCTGCACTCGACTATTTCCAATCCGAGTTCTTAAAACTCTGCGATACCCATGCTCCACTATGCAAAATAAGGGTACGGGGGGCCCACCTTCCATGGGTTACAACTGACCTTATAGCACTCTACCAGTTCAGGGATGCCTTGTGGAAAAGCTACAAAGTAACTGGCACTACCAAGGATCTCAATCACTACAGATGCATGCGGAACATGTGCACAAGGCAATCAAGGCATGCAAAAGCACAATATTACTCTGACAATCTCCACCAAAATACATCAAACCCAGCTAACTTTTGGAAGGTTATCAACAATATATTCCAGCCTCCTAACCATCAACAACCAAGTAATATCACTAAGGGGGATATTACTCTGACAAACCCCACTGACATTGCAAATGCATTCAATGATTACTTTGTGGGGTGTGCCACTAACTTATTAGCGAAACGCAGCACAATCCCCAAACATGAATCTCATCCTGTGAGTATCTCTACAGTCCCACCCCCACCCAACACTGCCCATAATTTTCAATTTAGCCCATTATCTGAAGAGGAGATTACACAAGCGCTCCTCAAACTAAAACTAAGCAGCCAATGTGGACCCGACTTACTACAATCTAGGTTCCTACGACTTGGTGCCCCAGCCATTGCCAAACCAATTGCGTCCATAGTCAACTCTATCCTGTCTGCAGGCCATATCCCTAAGACCTGGAAAACTGCCAGAGTTGTCCCAATCTTCAAAAGTGGGGACAAAAACACTGTCTCAAACTACAGGCCAATCTCACTTCTCCCAATTCTATCCAAAGTTATGGAAAAATATGTCCACTCCCAATTAAACGATTTCTACACCAAGACAAATTTCCCTAGCCAATTCCAGTCTGGGTTTCGTCCCAAACACTCCACCGTAACTACCCTGCTAAAAGTTTGCAATGAAATCCAGTGTGGAATGGAACGGGAACAACTCACTGGTGCAGTATTCCTAGATTTTGCAAAGGCTTTTGACACAGTTGATCATGTTATCCTGCTTAACAAACTCCAGAGTTCTGGAATAGGGAAACATGCTTTAAACTGGTTTCAGTCCTACCTATCAGGAAGATCCCAACATGTGTTCATCTCAGGATCTAACTCCAACCCCCTGGATATCACCTGTGGTGTCCCGCAAGGCTCTGTTCTGGGGCCCCTACTCTTCTCAGTGTTCATTAATGATCTTCCCACAGCTTGTAAGGAAGCCTCAATACACATGTATGCAGATGACACAATCCTATATGCACACAGCCATAGCCTCTCTGACCTTCAACACATACTTCAGTCTGACTTTTTGAGACTCGAAAACTGGATTTCCCAAAACAAACTGTTTTTAAACACTGACAAGACTGTAACAATGGTATTTGGGACCAAGACTAAATTTTTAAAGCTTCCAGTGACTGAGCTACTGATTAGAACCAACGCTAACACCACCCTAACACCTGTCACTAGTTTTAAATACCTGGGCTTATAGTTTGACTCCCACTTAACATTCGGGATGCACATTGATACCCTGACAACCAAGACCTATGCCAAACTAGGGGTACTTTACAGGAACAAATCCTTCCTAAGTCTCCTGGTCAGAAAGCGTATTGCACAGCAGATGCTAATGCCAATTATTGACTATGGAGACATAGTATATGGCTCGGCTCCTCAAACCCACCTTAGCAAACTTGACACCCTCTACAATTCAATTTGTCGTTTTGTTCTCCAACACACATCACTGCGAAATGCTCAAAGAACTAGATTGGTCATCACTAGAGTCTAGGCGCAAAGTTCACCTTTCCTGTCTCACCCTCAAATACTTTCTGGGCAAGCTACCCTGCTACCTGAACAAGCTCCTCACCCCTACCACATGCAGCACCTATCACCTGAGATCAGATTCCAAAAGTCTATTCATGGTCCCAAGGCTCAACAAAGTATCCGGCCGTTCCTCCTTCTCCTTCCGTGCACCCCAAAACTGGAACAACCTACCAGAGACTCTCATATCCACCACCATCTTAAGTTCTTTCAAATCTAAGGCTGTCTCACACTTTAACCTGGTCTGTAACTGTTTCATACGCTCATAATATATATTTTCTTTAACTGTGCACGCAATGTCTTGTATATAATGTATACCCTGTTCATATATGTAACTGTACTTGTAACCATGTATTATTTGTCTTACTCTGTGCCCAGGACATACTTGAAAACGAGAGGTATCTCTCAATGTATTACTTCCTGGTAAAATATTTTATAAATAAATAAATAATAATAATAGTCAAGCCGGGTCGGTACACGTGAGATCAACTGGAAGCAAGAATAGAAAAAGCACAAGGCAAGGCACAGCAAAGCAGGAACGCAGGAGCACAAGCCTACAAGGGTTTATGCTCAGCAATGAGTGACTGAGCATGCAGGGTTTTTATAGCAAGGCTGGAGCAATGAGTGCGAGAGGCAGAGCGGAGGTGCGGCCCCTGCGGGAGCAGGAATTGGACAGAGGGTGCAGGAGACAGGTGAGTATTGTTAGTGCAATCAGGAATCTTGCCACACAGCTGGGGAGAGGTGCACGATTGTCATGTGAGCGCGCCGCGCATGAGTGAGGCGTGATGCGAGCGGGGGGCGGGACCAGGCTCCGGAGGTGACAGGAGCATTAGGTAAGGAGGGAACACGTCGCAGGGGACGTTTTCCCCGATTCCTTACACTAACAGTACTAACACTCCAAAACATACAAGCCTCGCACGGCCGTACCCCTTCATTGTGCTCCCCTGCACCGTGTCCTCACCCTCACTGTGTGTACCTCTCCAAGTACTAGGGTGCCTCTGAGCACACAACACCCTGGTGTCCTTAGAGTCACTCAACCTCTCAAGTGTGTGTGACAGCGCTGCCCCACTAGCCCGTGTATGTTTTGTGCACTTGGTGAGATGAGGTACCTGCCGGGTGTGTCCACACCCGGGTGCGCAGATGATGCTCATGATGCCGATGGGATCCATGGATCCGGTGATTAACCACGATGCCTCCACCTCTACGGTCGGTGTATCCCTTGTGGATGGGACCACCTTTAATAGTCTCTGTAGCACCAAAGGATGATCTGGTCCCAGATCACCCTGATCCAGGATGCAGCCATGTCTTAGCTTTGTCCCTATGCTCTGGTTCTACAGGGGCAGTGTCCCTATCAATGGGCCTGTCCCTGCAGCAACCACAAGCTACACAGGGGAGTGGGGGCCTAGCTGGGGCCTAGGGGGTCTCTGGCCTAGTGCAGGTGACACAGACACCTGCACATACACAACATACCCTATCTGCATCCCAGCTCCGACTGGCGTGGTCCTCAGCGCACCACATGTATCTATTCTCCGGCAAGGGATTCCTGGTGCCCATTGGCTGCTGTCTGTCACCTGATTATTTGCCCTAAGGCTCCTGGGATATGTAGTTCCCATCGCCAAGCCTTTTTATAATGGTCGCCGCATCTCCAGCACCTCAGTGTGCATGCGCGACTTCACTGCGCATGCGCGCGCCTAACTAAGGTGGCGGCACCCTTCCCGACGTTCCGCCAAGCAGAACCGGCAACCCAATCTCCCCTGCAACAGCCAGCAACTTTCCCGACTGCAGCAGAGGTGAGCAGAAGGGAGGGGAAGTGAAGAGAACCCAGAGGAGGGGACCTGGGCTACATCTATAATATGTTAAGTTACTGTAGATGTAGCACTAGGTATTCTTGTGTTTTATATTATTTGTAGTGTAGGACCTACTTAAATGGGGTTACCGTGACATGGATGCAGGCTTGAAGTCCCCCCTGAAGTGCCTCCTTAACCTCCTTCGGTTCATCACCATCCAAGGTTGAGCAGAAAGAGCAGCAGCAAAGGTGCTTGCCCTCCACTCAAATACCTGCGCCTTAATCTAAAACGTTGCTAGCCAGCAAAAGGAAAAAAAGGTTATTTAAACATTAATATACTGTATCATGAACTCTTGTTCCAAATAGGATTTACTTCAAATGGAGACCGAGATAAATAAAGATTGTTTTTAAATATCCATATTACACAAAAGACTTTGGTCGAACATAAATATTTGGTCCAATGCAAACTACATTGTAAATACATATTTTAGTTGACATTTAATTTTTTTTACACTCTACATCTTAAGTAAATTTGAATACATTCTTGCACAGATATTCTTGTTTATGTTTTTGCTTTCTATATATTGTATGCTAATTCTTATGTTTCCATAGAGGAACATTTGACACATTGTGAGCTAAAGAAAATGAATGCACCCTTCAAAGAAAAGCATTGCAGACTTCCATGAATACCTTTTCTTGTGTAATAAACTCAATGGCCAATCTGATCTTTAAAATATTTTTTTTTGTTATACTGTATAATATGAACCTGCTTCAAATAAAGAAAAAATGGAAGAAACAAAAAAGTTTAATGTTAATGTTGCTTTTTGTAGGAACTTAGACAACAGAGCAAAAAGTAAATATGTTCACGCTATAGCCTCTGTCCTTCCATTCATTATATCAAAGCTGTCTTGCTCACACAGTTTTTGTACTTGAAGATAATCTCTTTAACACAACAGAAAAAAAACAACAGTTCTGTTTTATCCAAGCGATAAGAAAAGTTGTTGGATTATATATCAACTGCCAGGAAACACTCAAAGGTAGAGATGGGCAAAAGCATCAAAATTCGATCGAATCCTATTTTACTAGAGCCGAAAGAAGTGATAAGTATATATATATATATATATATATATATATATATATATATATATATATATATATATATATATATATATATATAATATCACAACAAAAAGAAAAAATGGCGCCAACCTAAACCACTAAATGAATAAAAATTATGAAAAAACCCTATACTATACAAGGTGGAGAAAAATAGTATAAACAATACACAAACATATAAATATAAAAATAACAGATGAAAAGTCCAGAAAAAATATATAATATAAAAAATATACAAATCCTAAAAAATGCTCCAATTGCTATCCAAAAGAGTCTCTGCAGCCCGATTGAAGGGAACGCCACTTCCTTGAAGATATCTATAAAAACACAAAAAAAACAGGCGCACTCATAGCGTAAAAGGTAAAACAATATATTTATGGAGTCAAGGATTTAAAAATGCACACTCACAAACGTAGCTTAATAAAAAGCATTTTTGAGTAAAACTCAGCCTGCCAGACGCAGGAACCCGGTAGCAGATGACTTTGGTATAGTGTCCGGTGTAGGTACACTGCAGCAGCCTCTATGAACACCTCCGAAGCCCAGGGAACATGAGGGACGCCGCCTTCCTCTCAATCCTGCGTCACACAGTGAGTACTAGCTCCAGATGCCGCGAGAACTCAGTGACGTCAGTGGATTCGACCGGAAATTTCCCATGTATGCAACGAGTGGACAGCTGAGAGTAATACTTCCAAAAATGCAATAAATTGCTGTAGCAAGCCAGTTAGTGGAAATATAATAAAACTGGGCAGTACACCTCCACACAACACTCTCTACGCGTTTCGTCTCAAAGAGACTTCATCAGGAGTAAAAAGCATAGATAGGGGATATAGTTGTATAGTAAGATGAACCAATCAGGGCAAAGAAGACTACACTGGCGACACACTTTATTCGAGCTCGGCTAGTCCCACGAATTCGGGTATACTCGGGTGTATTGAGGTTTGTGACTGTTTTCTGCCCGAGTGCATTGTGTTATTTTCCAGGCAGGGATTGAAGCATTTTATTCCCGCTGGCTGCAATACTGCACAGTATATATATATATATACTGCATTACAATTCATGAATTTATGCCATCTGGTAGACACGCGAAGCATTGCAGCCTATTAAATCCTAATCATTATCATTTAACAGATCAGCCGCCCGTCAGCCAGGCATGAACCATGGCTGGGAAGGCAAACGCAACGGGGCTTGTCAGAGGTGAGGAGCGGCGCATTCCAGGTATCTGCCAGGTACAAACTGGGCATTTGCTCGAATAAAGTGTGTCGCAGCAGTACTAATTGCTAATCAGGTACACAGGGTCAATGTAAGGATAATATTAACCCCTATATGTTCCAGAACACATATGGGCAAAGTGAACCAACAATACTAGAGAAAGTGACCAAATAAACAGATACATGTGATAACATACAATTGAGCAAATTAAATTAAAATACATTTAAATACTACAACAAAATATAATATAACATCATACAACATAATATTGCATCATCGGCAAAATCATATAATAATATAATATACAGATGTTAGTAGAGAGATAACATTGATCCTAGTGATTTAAATACATTGGTCTCTACTAGATAATACATATACAGAGATAATGATACAGAGATTCAGAGAGGCCAGACAACTGGAACACGCAGGAACAGCAGGTTTACGTCCACTTCAGGGAGCTGGAACACGCAAGGACAGCAGGTAAGGATTTCTTATGTCCACTTCCGCAGTCTGCACATAGATGGTCTACAATGTCCTTGCTAGACACAAAGCACACTCGGAGAGTCCAATAGATTGTGCCACGAGTATCAAGTACAAGCTGGTACTCCACTGGGACAGGAGTCTGTAAGGATCAGCTCACAGCCTCGTGGGACAGCGTCTGCCATCAGACCTGCAGCGTCGTGCTTCAGCTCCCTGAAGTGGACGTAAACCTGCTGTTCCTGCGTTTTCCAGTTGTCTGGAGTGGTAACAGATACCAGTATTTATTCTGTGCCTGTTTTCAACTTGCTTTATGTACACAGAACCCTGAACCATTTTTTATTATAAAATTGTACTTATATATTTCACGATGAGCGTTGTGCGCTGTTCTTTGTTTTATTTCATCCCTTAAGGTTGGAGAAAAGTAGATTTCAAAAACAACAAAGCAAAGGGTTCTTTAAAGTAAGGGCAGTTAAAATGTGAAATGCAAATGAAATGTGCTGGCCGATACAATAGATATCTTCAAAAAAAAGTTGCACATTAATTTGGAAAGGAAACGGAAACATAGATATACCAAATAAGTAAAGATGGGAAGGATGTACATAGGTAGTGTTAGGACCTGCTTACTGGTCATGCCTTGATGTGGCTTTCAGCCTTATAACGCTTTGGTCAAAGGGTTTAGCTAAATGACCATTATTCAAGAGAATATATAAGTATTTCACTGTGTATTTTTGTCACATTGAATGTAGCATTGGGCTTTTCTGTCTTTTATTGTATACATTTGGCCATGCTCAGTCACAACCCTTGTTACACACACACACACACACACACACACACACACACACACACACACACACACACACACACACACACACACACACACACACACACACACACACACACACACACACACACACACACACACACACACACACACACACACACACACACACACACATACACACACACACACACACACACACACAAATTTGATGGTCACATGTCTTTTTTCAACCTCATCTAACATGTAACTATGTTAACACTGTTACTTCAAAATACAAAAAAGAAGACCGTCCTCTCTTCCTGAGCCTGCAGTCAGATTGATGTACTGTACACTTCTGTTAAGAAACAAAATCAGATTTTAATTTGGATATATAGTGGAGTACAGTACTGTACATGACCAAAAGGAATCTCCTTTTGGAGACTGTGAAAACTAGGAGTTAAATCTAGACTTAACAAGAAAAACAAAACCCTTTTTTTTAGAACTGGTTATTTTTCAGCATATTTAGTGAGGTACTAAAAAGAAAAAGAGGAGACAAGAGGATAGGTATAATAATAATCTGAGTACATTACATTTTCATACAGGTATTGATATTTGGTATTATGTAACTAGGAGGAGGGAGACAACACTGGGGCAAGGGGTAGGAGGGGGGGACAGGTCTCCTAGCCTCCTACTCCCACAGGAACCACTCAACATGGTCCTCACCGAACCCAAAGTACACGTCGCTAGTCATGGCCGCACCGTGACCCGCTCCAATCCCCCCTTCAGCAATCAGTCAAGGTCCCCATATTGCTGAAAATCTGTGGGTATTGGCCTTTATGAAGGCTGTGATTAGTTTCATGGACAGCACATACGACACCTTGTACTTGATAATGTTCCAATCAGGCACTATCTGTTGTCTCCAGGAAGCCACTATTGCACACCTCTTTGCCAGGAGGATCTGGTTGGCCAGTTTGACTGACATTTGAGGTAGGTCAGGTGGGGGCCTACCCAGCATGGGTCATGAGCGACATACTCATCTAACAGTGAGATTATCAAGGTGAATAGTTATCTCCAAATTGGCATGATCAGTTAGCAGGACCACCATGTATGTGAAAGGGAGCCATTTTGGCAACAGCCCCAAAAGCATTGAGAAGATACAGAGGGATTAATTACTTGTAACCAGACTGGCATCAAGTACTACAGGACCAGCGGTTTTGTAGGAGTTTTCCGTCTAGTTTGTGCATATAGAATTTGTGGACACTGCCTCTCATATCTTTTCCCATTCCTCTATCTAAAGTGCATCACATAGTTCCTCCTCCCATTTCATTATATATTTACATTTACAAGTGGGTTGAACATCTATGAGCATCTGATAGATCTCAAAAATCTGGCCCCCTTCCAAGTACCTTGCCCTGTACATTAGATTGAAATAAGTAGATGTGGTGTGAGATCTTTTTGTGTGGATGGTCATAGTAAAATGCTTGACCTATAAATATCTAAAGATGTCAGCAGACGGCAGACCTAGTTCCGCAAAGCTCTTAATTTTCTCACCAGACAATAGGTCCTTGACCCTGGTGATCCCCAACCTATCTCAGGCGGTAAAGGTACTTCTTGATAGTCCCGGAGCAAATTGTGGATTTCCCCAAAGGGGGGTCATACAGTACCTGAGTTCACTAAGGTGAATTTGTACTTAAATTTAAGTCTGTTCCATAGCTATATTGCAGCTTTTATAGTTGGAGATTCCCGAGAGATTTCGGGCCTATTGACAAGAGAAATTCAGAGGAGAGAGTCCACATTGGCTGGGGAACATTTGCTGTCTTCTATATCAACCCAACCTCTGGCGTCATTCTTTGAACTCCAGAGCATAGATGGCCCCAACCTTGCCGCCTCAAAATACTTGAGAAGGTTAGGGATGGCCATACCCCTCATCCTGTAGGGCCTCTGGAAAACAACACACTTAACCCTTGGGCACTTTCCACCCCACACAAAGCAGGAGATGCAGGATCCTTAATATCCCTAACCTTTATAGGAATTGGGAGGGTTCAAAACAGATATAGTAGTCTGGGCAGAAGGGTCATCTTTGCGGAGATGATTATTTCTACCCATGACATGCAATATTTATTCCAGGGTTCCAAATCTTTCTTAAGGTCCAGAATAGTTTTTGGATAATTACACTTGTACAGGAGTTGAATGAGTTTGTAAGATTTATCCCAAAGTAGGGAAGGAAGTTCGCTTGCCAGGAGAAATTGAAGTTCTCCTTGAGGAGTTTCACCCTTTTTTAAAATATTTTATGTAACGCCTTATTTTATCCTTAGACTGATGCCTATCTGCTAAGGTTGGTGCCCAAGTCCTACTCCCCTATATTGACTTGTACTATATCTCTTACCAAGCACATGGTCGCAGGTCAGACAATGGAAACACACACAGTGATGTAAATAAAACAAGAATATTTATAGTACAACTCTTAATAAAAAAGCAGATATAAATATGATTCCCAAATAGGAGATTAATTCATCAACATGCACAATGTCTAAATCACACAAGATGCTGCACAGATGTATGCCAGTTAATCTCTCCCCAACACCACATGACCCTGTTCTCAGGGGTGTGTGTGTAGGTGACGAAACACCATTGGAGCTCCTGTAGATATGGCAGTGTTTTAATGTAGCAGACCTGTGTTTTCACAAAGAATTTGGTACCCCTTTTCTTGTCAGTGATGAGGATCCACTCAGTAGCTACTTGCACCTCCCGGTATCAGGCAGACTGCTGCTCAATGCTGGCTCTACATATCAAATCGATCTGTGAACTGGTCACCCAGCATCCGCTGAGTGGTACCACTGACAGACTGGTTCCTTGATCCCCTAAAATCCCCCCAAGTTCCCACAGGGTCACAGCAGCTATGCCCCCTCAGGCTCTGCCAGGTATTCTTAAATAAACCCTTGTGATGACTCTGGAGATTCCTTCCCCTTCTGGTCCCTCTCTCCCATCTTCTGTCACCCCCTCTACTCCTTCCCACTCCTCTACCTTGCCTCATACCTCTCCCCCATTGCCTCAGCACGTACCCCGTAGGTCTCGCATACCCACGCGGTCCCTGGGCCCCTGCTATGATGCTCCCCGCTCCCTCTCTCCCGTGGTGCCCGCATTGCCTAGTCCTGCTGTGCCGTCTACCTCCTTACCCTCTTCCAATGTGGCATTTGCGGCGCGGGACTCTGCGTGTCTGGTTGTACGTCCGGTACGTGCCCCCTCTCAGCCCACGGAGGGCGCGCACTCGCTCTCCTCTGGGCGCCGTGATGCGGCTGTGTCTCCCTCTCGTTCCCTATGGGCCATTTCCCTGGTGCAGCCGGTGCGTGCGTCTCCTCCGCCCACGGAGGGCGCGCGCGCATCCCTCTCCTCTGGGCTCGGTTTCCACGCTGCTTCCTCCCCTCACTCCTTGCGGGCCATCTCTGTGCTGCAGCCTGTGTGCACGCATTCTCCCTTTACAGAGGGTGTGCGCACATGCTCCTCTTATCCTGGCTGTCATGTCTCCACCTCCCAAACCCTGCAGGCCATTCCCCTGTCTGTCCCTTCTGTCTCCTCCTCTTCTCTTCCTGACCTATCCCTATTGTCTCCCACTTCTCTCTTTACTCCTCCCCTCTTTCCTATTGGTGTTCCCTCCTGTATTACCCCTGTCTGTCCACTTCTTCCTCGCTCTGCATAGTTCCTGTTTCCCTGTGTGTACCTGACCTATGCTGTGCTCCCTCTACATCCTTGCTGTTTCCCTGTTCCTGTATGCTCTTGGATTTCCCTGGCTCCTGACTCCTGCTTGTCCTGGACTACTCTGCTCTCTGGTACCCCTCTGAACCTTGCTACGCCCTTCACTATGTTTACCTCTGGCTTCCTAGGACCTGGCTTGTACACTGACGATTCTACTCTCTCTACTCCTGGACATTGGCATATGGACACGACTATTCTCATGGACACCCCAAGCGTTGCAAGTATAACAACAACTCTCTTCCTACAGGCCCAGCAAGGCTTTACCACACTCCGGGCTTGCTCCCACTGCTGTGGGTGTGTGGTGTCATACCGTTTCCACCTCAGTACTGGGGTCCTGACAGGTCTGCGGGCATACAGGCATGACATTATGCAGAGCCCAATAAACGCAGACTCCCCTGAGGTGGCTACAAGTATTTCCATTGAGGCCTTACAATTCGTTAGCAATCAGCTGTCCACTGTCTCCCAGCAATTGGTTACCTTTTCCCTTCAGGAGGGTTCCATGGCTTCTACGCCACCAGTGGCTACTACCTACGCCAGTTCTGGCCCAGGGATTCCCTCTCTGAACCGCTATGATGGGGAACCCCGCGCCTGCCGCAGTTTCTTAAACCAATGTGAGGTGCAGTTTGAGATGTCCCCCTCCCTGTTTCCAACTGGTCATGCTAAGATTGCATATATATACGCTCTTCTCACCGGGGATGCTCTCGCTTGGGTCTCTCCCCTATGGGAGCGCAAATGTGAAGTAACGCAAGATTATCCATTGTTCAGACGCGAGTTTCAACTTGTCTTTGATACTCCCGCACAGCGTGAGACAGCCGCCTTCTCCCTTTTTCATATTTCTCAGGGCCGAAGAGCAGCTGCCAAATACGCCATCGAGTTCCGTACGCTGGCCGCCGAAGTAGAGTTGAATGATTAGGCCCTCACCGCCGTGTACTGGCATGGACTCTCAGATACATTGAAAGATGATCTTGCGACCCATACCCGGCCTACGTCCCTGGAAGAGTTAATCACTCTAAGCGTACGCATGGATCAGCGTACGCAGGAACGAAGGCACGAAAGACACTGTTCCCGTTCTTCTTTCTCACTTGTTTCTCACAGGCCGCCCACTACTCCTCTCCTGGCCCTGGAGGCATCGGAACCTATGCGGGTCGGCAGTCAACAACTCCAGACAACCGAGAGGGCACGGCGCCGCCAGAACAAGCTGTGTTTCTACTGTGCCTCATCGGAACATCGTCTCCAGAGTTGTCCCTTGAAGCCGGAAAACAGGCACACCCAGTAGAGATAGAGGGGCTTCTATTGGATACTGTCTCTCCTTGCCCCTCTCCTTCCGAAGTTCCCCCAAAGAAGTTTATGCTTCCAGCCTCGTTGGAGGGTCCAAACCTTTGCGTAAAGGTTGAAGTTTTCCCCGATTCCGGATCGGGCGGTAATTTCCTGGACCAGAAGTTTGCATTTGAGAATCACATTCCCATGGTCAGAAGGAAGAGCCCTGTTGGCCTTGAGGCAATAGACGGACGACCCCTCCAGCTGGCATTCATCATTTGGGAGTCTATTCCTCTTACCTTGACTCTGGCTGATGGACATAAGGAGGTAATTATCTTCGATGTTTTTCAATCCCCTACTGTGCAAATTATTTTAGGATTGCCTTGGCTTCAACTCCACAATCCGCGTATTGATTGGTCCGGCACTCTGCCTCTCCAGTGGCCCTCGTCCGCAGATGACGTTCCCGCAGGGTCTCCCGTGGCTGTACTTGCCGGTCTGGACTCAGTTTCCACCAATCTATCGTCCCTGCCTGCAGTGTACCATGAGTACTTGAATGTTTTCAACAAGGTACAAGCAGAGGTTCTTCCCCCTCATCGTCCATACACTGGCGACACACTTTATTCGAGCTCGGCTAGTCCCACGAATTCGGGTATACTCGGGTGTATTGAGGTTTGTGACTGTTTTCTGCCCGAGTGCATTGCGTTATTTTCCAGGCAGGGATTGAAGCATTTTATTCCCGCTGGCTGCAATACTGCACAGTATATATATATATACTGCATTACAATTCATGAATTTATGCCATCTGGTAGACACGCGAAGCATTGCAGCCTATTAAATCCTAATCATTATCATTTAACATATCAGCCGCCCGTCAGCCAGGCATGAACCCAGGCTGGGAAGGCAAATGCAACGGGGCTTGTCAGAGGTGAGGAGCGGCGCATTCCAGGTATCTGCCAGGTACATACTGGGTATTTGCTCGAATAAAGTGTGTCGGTGCAGTATGATTGTCCTGTCGACCTCATCCCTGGGACCGTCCTGCCGAAGTCTAAGTCTTATCCACTCTCCGTTCCAGAGACTGAGGCGATGACTACCTACATTCAGGAAAATTTGGAGAAGGGATTCATCCGTAATTCTACCTCCCCTGCCGGGGCTGGCTTCTTCTTTGTGAAGAAGAAGGATGGATCACTGAGGCCTTGCATTGACTTCCGCGGTCTCAATAAGATCACGGTAAAGAACCGGTATCCTCTTCCGCTCATTTCTGAACTGTTAGATCGTCTCCAAGGGGCCTCTATCTTTTCAAAACTTGACCTTAGGGGTGCCTATAATCTCATTCGTATAAGGGAGGGAGACGAGTGGAAAACAGTGTTTAACACACGTTCTGGACATTATGAATATCTTGTTATGCCTTTTGGATTATGTAACGCTCCTGCCGTGTTTCAGGAGTTCATGAACGATATTTTCCGTGATGTATTAGGAACTTTCGTCATAGTCTACTTAGACAATATACTCATTTTTTCTAAAAATCTGGAGGAACAAATTCAACACACCAAACATGTGCTTTCCAGGCTTCGTTCTAATCGCCTTTATGCCAAGATGGAGAAATGCTTGTTCCACCAGACTTCTACTGCCTTCCTGGGCTATATTATATCCAGCCAAGGTTTTTCCATGGACCCAGAGAAGCTGAAGGCGGTCCTCGACTGGCCGCTCCCTAATTCACTCAAGGTTGTGCAGCGTTTTCTTGGCTTTGCCAATTATTACAGGAAGTTCATTAAAAAAAATTATTTTATTCCTCTTCCCATCACCGCCTTGACCAAGAAGGGCGCCGACGTCTCATCCTGGTCACCCGAGGCCATCCCCGCCTTTGAAATTCTCAAGAAGGTGTTCATCTCTGCTCCCATCCTTCGTCATCCGGATACCTCCCTTCCATTTACCTTTGAGGTCGACGCCTCAGACGTAGGAGTTGGCGCAGTTCTTTCTCAGAGGACCTCTCCTCAAGAGAAACTTCATCCCTGTGTTTTTTTTCACGGAAGTTTTCAGCGGCCGAAAGGAATTATGATGTCGGTAACCGTGAACTTTTGGCCATAAAACTGCCTCTCCAAGAATGGAGACACCTTTTGGAAGGTTCCAAAGAACCTATCGCTATTCTCACCGACCACAAAAATTTGTTATATATTGAGGGGGCTCGTCGCCTGGGTTCCCGCCAAGCCCGTTGGTCACTCTTCTTTTCCCGCTTCAACTACACCATCTCATATATTCCAGGTACCAAAAATGTTAAAGCAGACGCTCTCTCTCGTCAGTTCGCCACTGAGGCCGAAGCCAAGGAAGTTTCGGAGCCTATTCTCCCTGCCAAATGCATCATTTCTGCTAACAACTTCGATGTGTTGGACGAGATCACCAAGGCTCAAGCTCATACTACCAGCAGGTTCAGGGTACCAGAAGGACGTCTATATGCAGCTCCACGCTTTCGCCATAAAGTGTTACTTTGGGGTCATTCCTCTAGAGCTGTTGGGCATCCAGGCTTTAAAAGGACAGCAGATCTCATTAAACGGACATTTTGGTGGCCTAAAATGAATCAAGACATTCTCGAATTTACCACCGCCTGTCCCGTATGTGCCCAGTGCAAGACACTCCATCATAAACCTTCTGGACTTCTTTTGCCTCTTCCCATTCCAGAACAACCCTGGAAACACATTTCAATGGACTTCATTGTTGAGTTGCCCGTGTCCAAAGGGATGAACACCAGTTTGGTCGTAGTAGACAGGTTTTCAAAACAGGCACACTTTATCCCCCTCAAGGGTCTCCCCAATTCTGCTACTTGGGCTGACGTTTTTTCCAGATACATTTTTAGGCTACATGGTGTCCCCATTTCTATCGTCTCGGATCGTGGATCGCAGTTCATTTCCAAATTCTGGCGGGCTTTTTCCCAAATACTGGGCATATCTCTCTTGTTTTCCTCTGGTATCACCCACAAACTAATGGGCAGACTGAAAGGATGAACCAAACCTTGGAACAGTATCTAAGATGCTTCATTTCTGACTTGCAAGATAACTGGGTGGATCTTTTGCCATGGGCCGAATTCGCCATAAACTCCCTGAGGAACGAATCTACTCAGCAGTCACCCTTCTTTATCAACTTTGGTTTTCATCCCACTAGTCTTCCTCTGTCGCCTGCCCCTTCTGGTATTCCTGCAGCCGATTCTCACATCGCCAACTTACAGGAATCCTGGAGAAAGATTCTCAAGACCCTACAGTCTGCGGTTTCCAAACAAAAGGTCAAAGTAGACCGTCACCGTCAAGAGGGTCCTTCCTTCAAACCTGGCGATCTGGTGTGGCTGTCTTCTAAAAATATTAGACTCAAAACTCCTTCACCCAAATTGTCTTCCAGATTCTGGGAACCATTTAAAATTGTGAAGAGAGTTAATCCAGTGGCCTATCGTCTCGATCTACCCCCCACTATGAAGGTTCCGTCCATGTTCCACGTGTCCCTCCTTAAAAAATATTTTGCCAGTTGTCACTTTCTGGACCCCTCTCGGAAACCCAATCCAGTGTCCACCCTGGGCCAACAGGAGTACGAAGTACAATCCCTCATTGACTCTCGCTGGTCTAAGAATAAACTCTAATTTTTGGTACACTGGAAGGGCTACGGCCCTGAGGAACGTTCCTGGGTACCCGCACGGCATATCCATGCCCCAAGACTACTCTCATAGTTTCACCAGAAATTTCCCCTCAAGCCGTGGTTGGATCACTCGGAGATTGATCCTCAAGGGGGGGATACTGTGACGACTCTGGAGATTCCTTCCCCTTCTGGTCCCTCTCTCCCATCTTCTGTCACCCCCTCTACTCCTTCCCAATCCTCTACCTTGCCTCATACCTCTCCCCATTGCCTCAGCGCGTACCCCGCAGGTCTCGCATACCCACGCGGTCCTTGAGCCCATGCTATGATGCTCCCTGCTCCCTCTCTCCCGTGGTGCCCGCATTGCCTCCTCCTGCTGTTGCTTCTACCTCCTTACCCTCTTCCAATGTGGCATCTGCGGCGCTCCGCGCGCCTGGTTGTACGTCCAGTACGTGCCACTTCTCAGCCCATGGAGGGCGCGCGCACGTGCTCCTCCTCTGGGTGCCGTGATGCGGCTGCGTCTCCCTCTCGTTCCCTATGGGTCGTTTCCCTTGTGCAGCCAGTGCGTGCGTCTCCTCTGCCCACGGAGGGCACGCATCCCTCTCCTCTGGGCTCGGTTTCCCCGCTGCTTCCTCCCCTCACTCCTTGCGGGCCGTCTCTGTGCTGCAGCCTTTACAGCACTGTGCTGCAGCATTCTCCCTTTACAGAGGGCGCGCGCACACGCTCCTCTTATCCTGGCTGTCATGTCTCCGCCTCCCAAACCCTGCAGGCCATTCCCCTGTCTGTCTCTTCTGTCTCCTCCTCTTCTCTTCCTGACCTATCCCTATTGTCTCCCACTTCTCTCTCTACTCCTCCCCTCTTTCCTATTGGTGTTCCCTTCTGTATTACCCCTGTCTGTCCACTTCTTCCTCGCTCTGCATAGTTCCTGTTTCCCTGTGTGTACCTGACCTATGTGTGTACCTCTCTGCCAGTGAGAGCCTGGGGGTGAATCCTCTGGAACTTCTTGGTTTCAGCACCTCCACCTGTGTAGGGTTCTAGGGATGTAGAAGGTGGCCTACACAGGGCCCGCATATACAATAACCACATACACAGGAATGTATATAACCACTTTACTGTAACGCAGAATAATCACACACTTATAATACTAATACTTCCCCTAGAGGGTAACTCCACAATATAACTCAGTCCCAAGTGTCCTTCACTTCACTAGGATAGTACCTACCCACCACCGTGTACCCCCACACCGTGTCCACAGCCTAACCCCTTTGTCCCTCCTGCACTCGGGCCTGCAAGCAACTTCGAAAAGGATCTGCCGCTTGGTGATCCCGTCTGATCCGGTGTTTCCTCGCACGAGGTTCCACCAGGGGCGATCCCACCCTGGAGATAGTCACTGTCTCTTTAACACAGACTTGAGCCCAATTCTCTTCTCAGGGAGCGCAGCGTCCGCTGTGTCCCTATCTAACACTAGTACTACTGTGACAGGGTCCCTAGCCTAGGGCCTGTCCCTGTAGCACCACAAACTGGGGAGTTCAAAACCTATCTGTGGCCTAGGGGGTTACTGGCCTAATGCAGTGGGTCACTAACCCCTGCACTCACCTCCTTCCCCTAGCTCTTCCTGGCCTTGACTGACTAGCGTGGGCTCAGCGTGCGAAAAATGTATCAAAAAGGCCTGCTGCAGGGCAATCCTAAGCCCTATTGGCTCCCTGGCGTCACATGGGGCGCTGCTGAGGCTCATGGGACTTGTAGTCCCTTCCAAGAGCCTTCCCTGGTAGGCTAGCGTTCGCGCGCTGCAACTGCGCATGCGCCACTATTCAGGGCCGCCAGGAACTCACTGCACATGCGCAAACTTGCGCAACATGGCGGCCCCCTGCACGGGAGCCGCCGGGGGGCTCCCTGCTCAGCCCCCACCCTTCATATTGGCCGTCGGGTCTGCCGCTTGGCTCCGGCAGCAACCACCAACGATCCCGGCCATGAGGTAATGGGGGTCGCAGAGCAACGAGGGATGACCTGGCTACACATAGAAAACTGTATGTCAACAAATTTCCATTAAAGGGAAGCACAAGGGTATTACTACTTAGTTCTGTCATACTGATAATCAAATATACAGCAAGTATATACTACAGAGTTGTATTAGTAGCACACAATCTACAAAAATGTGTTTCACCTTATTCTGTAAATCTATAAAATCCCAAAAAATCAAAAGAAGGTGTGGCCTTTCAGGCATGTCTTTAGCCAGCTTTGTTTCTTAATATTATATACATACAAGATTTTATTTTGAACAGGGGTAAGAGGTTTTTAATTGGAAGGTGTGTAGGTTGTTAAATTGATTGGGCTTATCACAGTTTATTGTTTTCTTTGTTTGCCCAAACATCCCACTGTCTGCGCCAACATTTTTATGTAGAGTGACCTGCTGTGTTATTAAAGCAATGAGTTCTCTAATCCCATATAGCCAGCCTTATTAATAATATTTTACATATGTAATGTGTTTTATAACCATAATGCCAAATACAGTAGCAGATCTTTAATTTTTAAATATTCATGTTGGAGGGGGAGGGATTATGTTCGAGGGTGTTTTGATGTAAACAGATTAAAAGTAAAATGATGAAAGAATAACGTTTTTAGCAGCACCTAGAAGCATTTAGAAGCATATAGAGAAGTTAATACCTGAATGGTACACGGGAAAAAGGAGGAACCCTAATTCCCTCCAAAGTTACAATATAGAACAAAGGGATGTGTTCCCAGCACTCAGAATTAAAATAATTTTAATAGAGTATGTCATAAAAAATATTTTACTTATACAGTATATAAATATTACACAAGGCAAACATCAACACATATCCTTGATTTCCTTGATACTTTTATAGGTTGAATCAAAAAATATATACACCTAGTCACATAAACCATAGGCACACAAAGCAAAAATAATAATAATAATAATGGGGAAGGGAAACACGGTAGGGAAAAACAAGGGGGAAGAAAAAAAAGGGGGGGGGGATAAGCGGGACAATGTTTCAGGGCACCTAGCCCCTTCTTCTGGCCCGTTCCCTTAGATCAATCCGATCCAGGTACTTTCCTTACCCCTGTCACCAACATCAGTAAATACAGAATTGGGTGGTCTTTCTGGATAGATACAAAAATAGGTAATCCTAATGAATAGATATCCCACAGTGGGGTACTATTAACACCATTTGCATCTGGCACTACTTTTATAAAGACACGCTGTCTAACAAAATGCAGGGTAAATATTATAAATAAGGGAAGAACCTGGATTGGATTGATCTAAGGAAACGGGCCAGAAAAAGGCACCAGGTGCCCCGAAATGTTTCCCCCCTTACTCCCCTGTTTTATCCCCCTCTCCCTTTCTTTCCCCTTGTTTTTCCCTACTGTGTTTCCCTTCCCCATTATTATTATTATTATTATTATTATTATTATTATTATTATTATTAGTAGTAGTAGTAGTAGTAGTAGTAGTAGTAGTAGTAGTAGTAGTAGTATTTTTGCTCTGTGTGTCTATATTTTATGTGACATAGGTGTATATATTTTGGATTCAGTCTGTATCAAGTAAATCAAGGATATGTGTTGATGTTTGCCTTGTGTAATCTTTATATATAAGTAAAATATTTTTATGACATACTCTATTTTAATTATTTTCATTCTGAGTACTGGGACACATCCCTTTGTTCTAAAAAAATAAAATGATGTGTGTTGAGACACATTTGCAGACTACTGTTCAACCAGCCGTGATACACAGGCATTCTTTCCACTGTATAACACTTACAATACACGCAGTACGTAAAATACGCAAAGTACAGTACATACATAGCTCCCTGGAACTCACATGCGTTTTCCATGACAACAAGTGGTTTTTAAAAGAAATCAATGTGGATACTACACTTTCATTTTATTGATTAAAAAGGTTCTTACAGTATAAAATATGTTTTGTCTCCCTTTAGAAAAGTTGCATGATCTTAGAGTGAACCCTATAACAGCAACAGAACATTACAAATATTTGTATGTAAAAACCATATTGATATTAATATTATTCATTATTTGTACTGTTAAGCATGTGTGCAGTTCAATAGCCTCACTGCGGCCATTAACAAAGCTTTTTACCGTGCCATCTGCTGGACAGATTCTGAAATTGCAATTAAAATAAAAAATAAACCCCTAACCGTAGGATAGCTTCCCAAGGCTATGCTGCCATGAACCAAATATTCCCACGGGAGGAATCTCACAGTTTAACTGTGATACTACACCGTCTTACTACACCTGTAGTTAAACATCATGTTAAGTGAATTAACTGAGCTTTGTCAGTCACAAATTAAAACTTTACATTAAAACTACACTATTTTGAAACGCCCCTGTTGGATACAATGTAAAAAAAAAAGTGATGCGATTGCAGTTTCTTTATAAATCTTTATTAAACAAAACACGTTGCATAACATTGGTGTACATGTTTATACCATCAACCTCATAACCAGTTTTCCTCACATTTACTGTAGTATCAGATTAAAAACACTTTTAGGAATAAATGAATCACTGACCAATATTTATCTCTGTGTATGCGCACATAAAACAACCTGCACACACAGTCTAAAATATGTTTGAACATACATCCTTTCTCCCAGTGGTGGAATAATTTTTAGTACTGGAAAAGGATAAATAAACATAACAATAAATCTGTTAAAAAACAAACACATTTGTAATAGACCATAAAACTTCTTTTTATTTTACTTCCAAACTGAAGCCATGTGATAGAAAACAATAAATGTCACTTGATTCAGAATATAAAATTAACCTTAAGAAACAGAAAAGTCTTGAACAATATTGCAGCAATATTTCATAGTTCACTAGTTTTTTTTTCACTTGCAACAGTAAGGTCAAGCAACCAACATATCTTATTTGTTGCCTAGAGTACTAGATCTGTGACTAAATGTTCATTGTCAAATATAACCTTTATCAAAATCAGGCAGGAAAAATCTATTTTCAGATAAGGTTTGTTTTCTGAAACATGACTTAAAAATAAAAAGTAAATAAGAGCCCAGGGCTTAGAAAGTTCCTTTCTTTACACCATGGGATTTAAAGGACAACACACAGTGTACTGTATATGCTAATTGGAGAACACCTATCTAAGGTATCTTTATAATCAGCACTTCAAATGAAATGGAGCGGGTGAAACATCAATTTTATTATACTATAGATTTAACATTACAATGATACGTCTACCATGTAAAAAAAAATTATATGACACTTCTCTGTACAGTATATTCTGCTGAGTCATCTGTTTAATAGCAAAGGCATGTACTTGTAACTTTGATTTAACCCATTGAATACTAGATTTAAGACAACATTGTAAAGCATTGCAAAGCAATGAGTTGCAACCCACTTTATTTATTTATTAAAATGTTTTACCAGAAAGTAATACATTGAGAGTACCTCTCATTTTCAAGTATGTCCTGGGCATGGAGTTATAAAAAATACATGGTTACATAAAAAGAACAGAGAATAAAGAAAAAACCTGGCGCCAGATTGTCAGTGGAATGTCCTGTATTCCTCAAGGGATCCGCACACTTGCTTGACAGACCATGCAAAGAAATAAACACAAACAAACAAAGATCATAGCGCAACACTGTAGGGTGAGCAGTATTGAACTAATATACACAGACAATTAAGAATCCTAGCGACAATTAAAACAACTATTTATTAAAAAGAACTATGCCAAAACTGAGGACCGCAGGTCATCTGGAACACAAAAATTGGAGCCCTACTTACAGACAGCAAGGCTTAAACTCGCATGGTAGGAACAAGTCCTAGATAGAGATGATCTCCCTGCCGGGTGTGATCTCTGGGCAGCAGTCTCTCTCAGACACAGAGGATAGAGGAGAGCTGACAGATCGACCCAAGCTGCTCACATATATGCTGTCTCGAATGGAATAAAGCTCCCAGCCCCTGAGGAAGTAGAGTGACATCTACGAAACGCGTAGGGCTAGTGGCACTGCCACTGTTTGATTGACTTTGGACTTATATGGTCGTTTGGCTTTGGAGCCCTGCTTTTCATTCTGCCTGCCAGCTGTCCCTTTAAGACTACGGGTACTATCGCGCGCGGGCGCGCAGAGACTTCCCGCTGTTCCGGAGGAGGAAGTGAGGCGTGTGTCTACACGCGGTGCAGAGCTGTGGACCCCGCACACCAGCCTCCACGGCCGGAGATGTTCCGGTTACCATCATAAGGAACTGACTGGAGTTTGAGCCGCAGTGGAGCAGAGATCACACCCGGCAGGGAGATCATCTCTATCTAGGACTTGTTCCTACCATGCGAGTTTAAGCCTTGCTGTCTGTACGTAGGGCTCCAATTTTTGTGTTCCAGATTACCTGCGGTCCTCAGTTTTGGCATAGTTCTTTTTAATAAATAGTTGTTTTAATTGTCGCTAGGATTCTTAATTGTCTGTGTATATTAGTTCAATACTGCTCACCCTACAGTGTTGCGCTATGATCTTTGTTTGTTTGTGTTTATTTCTTTGCATGGTCTGTCAAGCAAGTGTGCGGATCCCTTGAGGAATACAGGACATTCCACTGACAATCTGGCGCCAGGTTTTTTCTTTATTTTGTGTTATTCTGTTAGTACTGACAGTATCACCGGGCAGCCATCCTTTATTAGAAGTTTTTTACAAGTATCACACTGTGTTTTACACTTTAGCGCTAGTTCACATTTATTTTCACCATAAAAAGAACAGATATTATACAGTCAGTTCACAGAAATTTATAAGTGCATATGGGTTTCAGTTGAATTTGCATGGCTTCTATTTATTTATTTATGTAGCCATGCATGTAAAATGGTCTGCAGTTGTCTCCCCTGCTGGCAGTATGCCTGGTAAGTTACAGGGATGCCAGCAGTAATCATGGAGGTTTGCCCTCACACCCTGGTGAGGTGCACTATGTATGGGTGGGAGTGGCTACATGCTCTGAGTCCACAGTTAGTGACATCAGAGCTGTGACAGCTCCTGAAGTATATAAGACACAGCACTGCCCAAAGTTTTGGTTGCTGAGTTGTTGGAGTGCGTTGGGAATAAAGGATCCACTAGTGCCATAACTAGTGGTCCATTTCTACATCTAACTTGATAAGAGCCACACTGTGTCCAGGGACCTGGCACAGGGGTGATCTCCCTACGGGGAGAGGGGATCTCACTCCATTGGGAGGGCGTACCTGTCAAAGGGACAGCAAAGCAATATGTGCGGCTGAGACAGCTGGCTGTGAAGGGTAGCTTGCCCATACGAGATCAATAAAGATGCCCTGTTCAAAGATACCCCCACTGTGTGAGTGTGAAGTTACTCTCCAGTGGAAGGCACCACCAAGAAGGAGTTCCTCATCAGGACCCTCTCCCTGCGGACGCATAGATCCTGATGAGGTGGAGGGGCTGCACGTGATATAGGTAGGACTCGCACACACTACCTCAGCTGCCTGTCTGGATTGACAATCCCCAAATACCATCATGCGGGAGACTCAGGAGTCCTGTTGCCTACAAGTGCACCACCAGACACGACCATGTAATGGGGGCTGGTTAGACCACACGGGCCAATATGAGATTGGGTGGGTCAAGCTAGAGGGAATACCCGTTACATTTATAAAATAATTTACCAGGAAGTAATGCATTGAGAGTTACCTTTCGTTTTCAAGTATGTCCTGGGCACAGAGTTATGATGGTATTGGAGTTAAGTTACAGTTGAATACAAAAAATTTGGTTCATTAGTGTTCTTGTTAATGTGCTGTACTTTGATTACCAATGCCAATAAAATAAAATAAAAAGTCTAACTAAAGAAAAGTTGTCATATAAACATTGGCTCCAGGAACGCAACTACTGTACTTGTAGTCTTTATCATTTTGAATGTCACTTACAGTACCTTTGGTGGACCTACAGTATTGTGACCGTGCAAGCGGTGTGTATGGTGGTATTGGTTAAGAACTGCTTAAACACATGGAAAATACACTGGTGTCACCAACAGGACTTATGATATCATCCCTCCCAGTGCCAGTGAATATACAGTACAGTAATTGCAAATGAGACTGTTTTGTAGACAGCTTTTGAATGTGTTCTGGCTTTCAGTCCTTCAAGCAGTATGATGTCAAGGAGAAGCCATTTTTGGTGATGCTGTTTGTTTTTATGGAAAGAGCAAAGTAGAAGAAAAAGTCTTGATTAAAACTGCACAAGGCTTGATGTCATCATTAATATCTCTGGAATTATTCCCCAGGATATACTAGCAGCATCAAGGTCACCGAGGGGGGTCCAACTACAGTAGCAGTTGTTGAGTAGGACTGTGAGTGATACCTGCAAGTCTATTTACTATAGTCAGCATAGGCAAGGCAGACAATCCCCATATTTGCAGATTTAAGTGAGATATCTGTTAGTGCTATCGTACTAACGCTCACTGCTAAAAAAAGAAAGGCAGGCATGGGGTTTAGTAGAGATGTGCAAACTGCTTCCAAACGTTTGCAAACTAATATAATAAAATATACTATACTAAAATAATCTGCTGTTTTTGTGCAAAAATAATTTGCAAAGAAGATGCCGATGTTCACCAAAGTTAAAATTAATTGGGTCATATGACACTGATGTGAAAGGTCAAATGACCAATGTGTAAGTCACATAAGTCATGTGACCAGTTTTTAAAAACAATTCACAAAAATGGCAAAATTGCATTATTTTCCTAAAATCTTGGAACATTTTGAAAAACAAAAAAACATTTTTGCACCCTTTTGTTTAACAAAACAACAACCCTGCAAACTTTTTCCAAAATGCTTTTAAATTGGGCAACAAAAATTGTGAACCGAATCCTGGAGAGTTTTCACATTTCTTGTTCTTGGAAAGTCTCAGAGGAGAGAGGAAGATCAGCCTGTTGGTTGGCAGGGAGTAGGCTGGTTCTAATGAGACATACGGTAGGAAAAGATAACAGTGATAATTATAATACTGGGGTTAGCTGGGATTTACATACGGCTGTGTACTGTATTGCATGTTACTGATTTAAGCCCTTTAGATAGCATAACAGGTTCAAGCAATGACCATTGAAAAGCCTTGGTGATGTATGGTACTGTGTAGGAGAAGATGGCAATTATGTGTGGTAGCACTCTACTTTATTCATGTTCATAAATGTTTTTAATGCTGTCAATTGGATTGTTATTACTAACTTAATTAAGATTGGAATATCCTATCCCCCCCCCCCCAATAGACCAATAATACAAGTTTTAAAAAAAATAAGAAAAGATTGGAATATCCAAATGTATTTCAAGTATAAATGGCAAAAGGGAGAAAAACAGTGAATGGTTTGTCCACAAAGCAACATTCTTTTTCTGTTGTTGGATCTTTGGGAACAGGACTTACAGTCCTGTCCCTGAAAATCCTATGGAATGTTCTGTAAACCCTGCAGCACTGATGAAAAAATACTTTCTTTATTTAATATTATTATTACTGTTTTATGCTCACCACACAATACTTGAAAAATGGAATGGATACACAACCAAGAACTATCATTTCCATTTTTTATCACTAAGCCATTAAAAAACCTATAGAAAAATATCTGCGTTACTGGTAATATTTTATTACACGTTCTTATGGAGAAAGCGAACACATTCATATTCACCATTTATTTTTAAGTATATACTGTGATGAGGGGCATATTTACAGCATTAAATTGAAAAAAAAATTAGGATGTTATAAACAATTTGAATAAGTGAAATAGACCGCTGTCACCTTAAATGATATGAACAATGTAATTATAAATGACAGGTGCTATAAGGGTATTAAATACAATAGTATCGGTGGTGATCAAAGAGTTTGATCAGAAAAGAAACCCTTCTAGGTAGCAGACTCTTGTCATGTGTGTAGTGTCATATTTACTGGACTTAATTGGTCCAACAGTTAGATACTGTATTACTGAGTAGTGCCCAGATTCACAGGGGAAATCAAAAAATAATAAAATTTTATTAAATCTACATAGATATTAAAAACACATATACATTATTAAAAATCCCTATTATGTGGAGTGGTGATAGTGTTTTGTCATAATTCAATCGGTGTATTACCATATGTAAAACAATATCTTGACTTTCTGAATCACAGTCTGAATATACGGTCTCTTGACCAAAACCAATGGATATTGCAGGTGTGTACACATATGTTAATCACAGCATGATCACTCGGAGGTGAGGCATAGACAAAATGTGTACAATAGGCTTAAACGCAGGGAGCATATATTGGAGTAATGTGGGGCAAATTATGCATCAAACAGAGAAAACAACCGTGTAGATATATGTCAAAGCTGATGTTATCATGCACAAATGGTGCATGTATATCACAAGGTGAAGGTTATACATATATCTCTGCACCACTTCGTTTGTATATTGAGCCCTCAGGTTCTCTCAGCAGAATCAGTGCTGTGTATAATTGTACAGTATATTGAACCAGTGTAATGCATTTGAATACACATAAATAGGGGATACTCCGTGGTTGTAGGGTGATCTATTATGCTATAATTAAACCCGTAAGTACCCGTAAGTACCCGTAACCCGCAAGTACAGCTCCTATATCAGAGAGTGATATATCTACTGCAGTAGGTGTGGTTTGACCCGTGTCAGCCAAGTCATGTAAGAAGGCTGGCTGCCGTGTATGCTGCGTGAATGGATACAAGCCTGCTGCTGCTGGTGCCGGTTACAGAAAGTCGCCACCCACTGACGTCACGGCTGTGACGCCTCACGTCCCGACGCACGTTTCACGTGACTAGCACGCTTCTTCAGGGGGAGGAGGGATAGAGGTAAGACGTCCCCCATGTCCATTTATACTCTCAGATCCTGTTAGGGGACTCCTAAACCTTACTATGATAGGTAGGTAAGGAGTCAATCAGTTCATTAGCCTGCAGGAGGGTGTAATGAAGCTAGAGTGTGTGTTTGGCTTACCAATTGCCTCTTTGCTAAAACGCTGTGGATGCCTGTGCAACAATGCAGAATGATATGAAGCAAGTGCCGATCAAGTTGTTATATTGAACGTATTTTCAATAAAGTAAAATAAATGGTGTCCAAGTCGTCCAGTTATTACTGTTGTTATTGCCTTATTGATTCTCATATGACAGTATATTTAACTAGGAGAGAAATTCCTATACATGGTTTCAACAGGTAAGTGTACAACTACAGTACATACAATAGTTTGCAAAGGTGACCCTGTAGGTAAGTAAGCAAAATCCATAACTACATGTAAATAGTGTAGGAGTGTGACTCACATATAAATACCTGCCCTTAAGGGACAATGCAGGTGTTGTTAAAATGAAACTTATCTAAAAAGTGCTATGTGTAATGTACTGTGTAGGAGTGGGTGATTAGAGCTATACGTAATAATAATGAATTAATGTAAATATTGAATAAAAAATACCAGATATAAATAAGTGGTCAAGGAAAGGGCTAACTAGGTGAGGATAGTGTTAACATACATATGAGTTTTAGAAGTGTTATATTAACTGTGAACGTGATTATTAATAGTGTAAATTAATTGATTTTGTAGGAGTGTTACTCACATAGAGAGGCCTGCCCTTAATGGTCAATGCAGGTCTATTAGATTAAACTTAACTATAATGTACTGTGTAGGATTGGATAGCTAATAATGGCAATAATATTACTTGAAGCCGTATATAATTTTGGCTAGAATGACATATCTATATGAAGGGTGAGAAAATAAAGCCTTCATTTAGACCTTTTGGCACCATTGTTTGTAACTGAAAAATCCATCGGCTTTCTTGCTGTAGCAGACGTTGGTCCCAGTTACCCCCTCTAGAGTCCTTTGCGATATGTTCTATACCACAGAAGTGCATCACTTTGGGATTTCCCTTGTGATCCTCTATGATATGTCTCGCAATCGGGGTATCTGTGGAATTTCGCACATTACCTATGTGTTCTAATATCCTTGTCTTGAGGGGTCTATGTGTTTTCCCTACATACATGATTCCGCAGTCACAGGTCATGAGGTAAATGGTTCCACAGGTGAGGCAGTTAATGAAATCTTTGATTTTATACATATCAGAATTATTGGAACTTCTAAATTGTTTTGTTGCCGTCATAAAGGTGCATGCCTTGCACCTAGCACATGTATATGAGCCGGCTGGTTTTGTGCCTAGCCATGTTTTTTGTTGGGATTTGTTAAAGTGACTATGAACCAGTCTATCCTGGAGGTTCTTGTTACGTCTGTACCCTGTAGTGGGTACGTCTCTGAGAACTTTGCTCAGATCAGGATCTCCAAGCAAGATATGCCAATGTTTACTTAGGATGTTTTTGGTAATTTTAGATTGGCTATTGTATGTGGAGATAAATCTAATCACATCTTCTTTGGGTGTTATTTGCTTGGGTGTCAGGAGATCTATTCTTGCTGAAGTCATAGCTCTATAGTAAGCTCTTTTGATTAATTTTTTACTATAGCCTCTCATGAGGAATCTGTTGGACATGTCGATGGCTTGTGTTTTAAATTCAGATGTGGAGGAGCAGTTTCGTCGCAGTCTCAGGAATTGTCCTACTGGGATATTGTCTGTGACATGTTTTGGATGGTGACTGTTGGCTCTCAGTAAACTATTGGTCGAGGTTGGCTTCCTGTATATACTGGTCTCAACAGTGTCAGTGTCTGTCCTTGATATGGTGATGTCCAAAAATTCAATCTTGTTTCTATCAAAAAGAGTAGTGAGTTTTAGATTGAAAGTATTGTTATTTAGACATTCAATAAAGGTATATAGGTGTTTTTCAGTACCATTCCATATCAGGAAAATGTCATCGATGTATCTGACCCACTACTGGGCACTACTCAGTAATACAGTATCTAACTTTTGGACCAATTAAGTCCAGTAAATATGACACTACACAGATGACAAGAGTCTGCTACCTAGAAGGGTTTCTTTTCTGATCAAACTCTTTGATCACCACCGATACGATGTTATAAACAAGCATAGAAATAGTACTGAGTTAACAGAAAAAAATGTCTTTATAAAAAGGTGTGCGTTTTGATTGAATAATATAAATAAAAATCTATTGATAATTTTCCTACTGTGCTTATCCATTTCAAAGTAAAACCACGAAAAACTTCGGCGCTAATCTCCACAATAGGAAACCCAAAGGAGAAAGAAAGGGTTAAATATTACCAGTTGATAGTGACGAATACACCTAGGCAGTTTATCAAAAAACCTAGGTTGATGAACCCTTCTGCTACAACCTCAATAGGGGTTATCCAAAACCCTGGACAGGAGAAACAAGCAGGAAAACAAGGGGGAGCAAGGGTTAAATAGATTTCAGCAGTCTTCAGGTCAAGCAAACCTCAAGGGTTAGAAAAGCCAGGAGGGCGGGGGAGGGGGAGGAAATGAATGGGAACAGTATATATCAATAATACTTACACGGCCTAGTGTACGTACAATCACATCAAGAGGTATCTGTCACAGTCCAGTACTCATAACCCAGTCCGTACATCAGAGGGGCCGGATAACTATAAGGTAGGGCAAAGGGAATCCTCGCTCTGGTCCTCTATCCTCTATCCCCGCATCTCCCACGTGGAGTACACGAACAGATGGTGAGGCAAGTATTTTAGTAGAAAATCGCCAAATTTAATCAATAATTGAAAAATATAAAGGCAAGGCACTCACATCACAACAAAGTCCTGGTCAGCACCCGTAATGCGGGCGCAAGTCCTGCAGCTGCAGTCCCTGCTGCCGGGTCCGGAAAGCAGGGAAACGGGATGATGACATCAGATAGCTGGGCTCTGCGACCGCTACTGAGGCTGTTCTTAGACTTCGGCTTCATCAGGCTCAGAAATAAACTCTGGGAGGTCCACCCATTCTTTTATAGACCCTCAGAACATTAATTGAAAACATTGATTGTAAACAGTCCCCACCTGGTTTAAGTTGGAAACAATGGAGGCTTGCTATTCCTCCATTAACAATTGTATCAGCTTGCAACCTGTGTTATTGCTTTGCCTTATGCACATAACCTTATTTGCAAACCATTATATTAAAAAACATTACACCATTGCTGAAGGTAGAAAAAACAGGGTATTCAGCGCTCGTGCTGTGTGATGGTGGGGATGATCCCTTTGCAGCATGTACATAAAGCGTCTCCCCAGAAACTCTCAAATCTAGGTGCACCCCCCTTTAAAAAGGGGGGAGGGCACCCTGAAATACAAGATAATAAAAAATGCACAAATGCGCACCAGGGATTAGTGGAAGGTAATTTTTTAAAAATACACACAAACTCTGAGGGGATCCAACCCCACCTCAGAACAGCTGTGCAGCTGGACGGCTAAGTACTACCCAGGAGAATACCTGATGGTGACTAAACCCTAAGCTGCACAGTATACAAATACAGTAAAATTTATATAAAAACACATGAAAGAAAAAAACAAACATGAAAACAACCTATCAACAGATTTGTATAGAAACCGCCATAAGGTTGGGCACTGGCAAGGGGAAACGGACACTCACACTGAGACAGTCAGCAGACTCACGGTGGCTGCACAGGATCCGGATCTCAGCACCGCGGAGATGGATAAAACCGCTGCTGTCTCCTGCAGGCTCCGTCTCAGCTTACCAGCATACACGCGCAGGATGACCTGTCGTGACCTCTACGCGTTTCGTACCAAGTACTTCGTCAGGAGGTCACGTACAGCGTCATCCGTGCGTATATATAGGCGGCAACTGATTGAATAAACCAGCCCCCTCAGAGAAACACCCTTACTTTGCCTAATTGCTACACTGATTAAAACACCTTGAAATAAGGTTACTAGGCAACAGGGTGTATGACAACTCATGTGGGGGATGTGTGCAAGTATAAATTAATCATTGCACTCACCCCTATGAAAAAATACAGGAAAAAGACCTCTAACAACATAAATGATATACTATGTAAACAAATCATGCTGAAACCTGTATATAAATAAAAGAAAAAAGAACAAATGATTAAATAAAAACAAATAAATATAAAAACATACATAAATGTTAATGCAAATAAATGTTAATAAATTCATTTTATTAAAAACGGAATACCTTATCTTTAAAATGGAGTCAATTCAATTAGTTCATTGAAACCATAGGGATGTCTAGTATGCATCTCATAAATCCAAAATTGCTCCCGTTTCAATAAATGATTATCTCTATTTCCCTGTCTACTACCTAGTGATACACTTTCAAGTCCCTTAAATTTAATACAACCAGGTTCACTATTATGCACTTCTTTAAAGTGTTTCAAAAGCGGAGTTAATGGCATACCCTTTGCTATTATTTTTGGTATGTTTTTAACATTTCTCAGGTGCTCTAACATGCGCATTTTAAACGGTCTTTTTGTCTTACCAATGTACTGTAAATTACAGCTACACTGTAAGGCATAGACCACATGCGTTGCCTGACAATTAATGAAACTTGTAATATTGTAGACCTTGTTAGTAACTCCTGATGTAACTGTTTTCCCTTGACAGATATGGTTACACGCTTTACACTTTCCGCATTTGTACATGCCTTTAACTCCTAGGCGAGTTTTAATATCTCCAGATACGATGGACTCTCTGGAGACTTGACTTGGAGCCAGAATGTGTTTAAGGTTAGGTGCTCGTTTGAACATTATCCCTAGTTTGGACTTTAGTTGGGGACCCAAAATGGGATCAGCTTTTAATATCCCCCAATGTTTTTGCAGAATTTTTATAACATTGTAATGGGTATCACTAAATTGAGTAATAAATGCTGGGATTTGATTTTGTCTCTTCTCACTTTTTTTATGATGATATTTCATCAAAGATTTCCTAGGAATCCTTTCTAGTTTTTTGAGCGAAGAGTTTACTAAATCGCTATCATATTCTTTGTCTAGGAATCTTTTCTTTAAAAAGAAAGATTGTTCTTCATAATCCACAGCCTTAGAATCATTTCTCTTTAACCTGAGAAATTGATTAAAGGGAATATTTTGGACCCATCTCTTATCGTGACAACTAAATGGGTCTAAATATGAATTTACATTTGTAGCCTTAAAATGCGTTTTAGTATGTACAGTTTTGGCCTCAATGTAAATCTCTAAATCGAGATAATGAATACTTACAGAGCTATTTTCACCACTAAATTTTAAATTAAAATCATTATTGTACAGATTCGTGACGAACTCAAGATAGGAATCTTCTGTTCCCTCCCACACAATAATAATTTTATAATATAATTTTATTATAAATAATATTTTTTTATAATATTATTTTATTATAAAATAATAATTTTATAATATAATTTATACGCGCGGATGACGCTGTACGTGACCTCCTGACGAAGTACTTGGTACGAAACGCGTAGAGGTCACGACAGTTCATCCTGCGCGTGTATGCTGGTAAGCTGAGACGGAGCCTGCAGGAGACAGCAGCGGTTAAATCCATCTCCGCGGTGCCGAGATCCGGATCCTGTGCAGCCACCGCGAGTCTGCTGACTGTCTCAGTGTGAGTGTCCGTTTCCCCTTGCCAGTGCCCAACCTTATGGCGGTTTCTATACAAATCTGTTGATAGGTTGTTTTCATGTTTGTTTTTTTCTTTCATGTGTTTTTATATAAATTTTACTGTATTTGTATACTGTGCAGCTTAGGGTTTAGTCACCATCAGGTATTCTCCTGGGTAGTACTTAGCCATCCAGCTGCACAGCTGTTCTGAGGTGGGGTTGGATCCCCTCAAAGTTTGTGTGTATTTTTAATAAATTACCTTCCACTAATCCCTGGTGCGCATTTGTGCATTTTTTATTATCTTGTATTTCAGGGTACCCTCCCCCCTTTTTAAAGGGGGGTTCACCTAGATTTGAGAGTTTCTGGGGAGACGCTTTATTACATGCTGCAAAGGGATCATCCACACCATCACACAGCACGAGCCCTGAATATCCTGTTTTTTCTACCTTCAAGATAAAGAACTGTTTCCAGATACAATTTATTGGACTTTGGACTCTGGTTCTCTCTCCCTTGGACATTCAGCTGCATAGATAAGACTGTTTATTCCATACTAAATCTTTATGTATATGTTTATGTGTGTTTTTTTTTATTAACGAGGCTGTTATACCATAGTAGAATCCTTATTCATTTTTATTGGGTTTTTTTTTTTTTTTTTTTCCTACATTTACCAAAATGACTGAGCTATTAGATTTCACCACTAGTATTTTATCCAGTTTGGATAATAGAAATAACAGAGGTGCTTTATTGGGACAAATGTTTTGTGAGAATATTAATCTAGAAGATGTCACGGTAGATTTACCGTCAAAGATTTTTGCTCTGACTAAATTATTAGAGCAGGAAACTAAAGCGTTTTGGGAGCTTGTATCATTTGAGGAATACCTGAAACAAAAAAGGGTTCCTAGAGGCCTAAGATTGCTACTCAAACCTACCTATGGCAATGACAATCCAGCCTTTCTAGCTATTTGGGAGGAGATCCTTGAGATAAGTTCAATAAACCTCATTAAACTCCTTATGGGAGAGAGGAAAAAAGAACTACAGGAACTCTCTGTTAAAATTGACAAAGTCAAATTGGACATTATCGGTTTACCAACACTAGAAGGGTTGCCCAAATTAGTTGAAGATATGGTGGGAAAATTGAGAAAACATGAGAAAGGCATAATGATAAGGAAAAATAAAAAGTTCCTTAGGGATAAGGTTGACTATTTGGAAAATAGGCAAAAGGACTGGAAAGACAAAAAGTCAGATCAAGTTGTCAAAACAAACAGAAATGTCTGTGAACAGATTCCACAGAAATCTGCAAGTTTAGAACAATCCAAAAAAGAGGTCCAAAAAATTAATAATAAACCTATGTCAGCGGGTGCAATACCTAAAAACCCCAAAAATTTGAAGAAATCTCATTATGTAGAGAATATTCAAAGATCTAACAAAGATCTACATAGACCAGTAAATGAAAATATCAAAAGAGATCACTTTAATAATAGACCCTCTAATCAACGTAAATATAGAGAGAGGAGTCAAAGTGACAACTGGTCAATGGTAGGCAAAAATGGTAAATCCAAGGATGTAAAACATAAATATAAACATCAAAGGAAAAACCAATATGCCAGTAGAGGGGACAAAAGTATTGCATTTGAATTACCAGTTTCAAATAAGTTTCATCAATTAAAAGATAGAGCTGACGGTAATGAAAGTGATATAAATGAAGATAATAATGATTGTTTTTTTCAGAAATCGATCAAAAACAAGCCCAACAGACCAAGTTGGGACCTAGACAATCCCCCCTCAAAACCCCTGCAAAAAATTAATCGAAAAAGGGGTTACTCAGACGAGGTAAGAGAGGAGGGAGAAAGCCCTCCCACAAAGAGGGGATCCCTGAGCCATTGACACTAACCAGTAATGGGATCTTTAACTTATCTTCATTAATTATAGATAAAGATCTCTTTCAAGTGCTTAAGAAGGGCTTTACGTTTGCCCCTTCTAGAGAATCAAATGAATTTGATCTCTATATTGATCTTCAAAAATATTTAAGAAAAATTACTTTAGAGCGTCATTATAGTAGCAATAAGGTTACATCAGATCAAATTTCTCACAATGAGGCAATTGATATTACAGTTGATCAGATGGCTATTATTGAAGATCTAGAAGCACTACTGAAAGAAAGTGACCCTGACTTTATCAACTTTGGAAGTTACACACATACTGGTTTTAAACCAAATTCTGTATTTTTCCCATATGCCTCAAGAGGACACAATATAGAATTATTTGGAAAACTGGTTGAACAGGATTTCAGAGATATGTGTAAGAAAAAACAATTAGGATTATATTCCAAATTAACTTGGGATGAACAAAAAAGTATTAAACAACTAAAGTCCAATCCTGACATTGTATTAAGGTCAGCTGATAAGGGAGGCGGAATAGTCCTCTTGAATACTGAGGACTATTTTAAGAAAGCTCATCGCCTTTTACAGGACCCCATCTCATATGTCACATTAAAGAGGGACCCCACAAAGGAATTTTTGAGTCTCATTAAAACGCATTTGTATGGAGCTCTGGAACTTGGTATTATTTCTAAGTTGGAATATCAATATTTGTTCACGGAAACTCCCACTGTTCCAGTATTTTATTATATCCCCAAGATACACAAATCTCTCACTTCCCCACCCGGACGTCCCATTATTTCCGGGATTAATTCCCTCACTTCTAATTTATCCACCTATATTGATTTTTTTCTACAACCAATGGTCACTTCACTACCATCTCACCTTAAAGATACCACTATGGTTTTACAATTGTTTGATGGTTTTGTTTGGGAAGATAATTATAGATTAGCCACATTAGATGTTCAATCACTATACACCAGTATTCCTCACAAAAAAGGGGTAGAAGCAATTAGACACTTTTTATTGACCCCACAAACACTTCCCATTACACAGGTTGAATTCATTTTATCTTCAATTGAGTTCATCCTCAGTCACAATTATTTTTTGTTTGATTCCCTCTATTTTTTGCAAATCTTGGGGACGGCGATGGGCGCAACATTTGCCCCGTCATTTGCCAATTTGTATATGGGACAGTGGGAGTCTCTGGTGATCTTTAGATGTACTCCTCCGCAGCTTAAGCTGTGGAGGAGATACATCGATGATATTTTTATTGTGTGGGAGGGGACAGAAGATTCCTATCTTGAGTTCGTCACGAATCTGAACAATAATGATTTTAATTTAAAATTTAGTGGTGAAAATAGCTCTGTAAGTATTCATTATCTCGATTTAGAGATTTACATTGAGGCCAAAACTGTACATACTAAAACGCATTTTAAGGCTACAAATGTAAATTCATATTTAGACCCATTTAGTTGTCACGATAAGAGATGGGTCCAAAATATTCCCTTTAATCAATTTCTCAGGTTAAAGAGAAATGATTCTAAGGCTGTGGATTATGAAGAACAATCTTTCTTTTTAAAGGAAAGATTCCTAGACAAAGAATATGATAGCGATTTAGTAAACTCTTCGCTCAAAAAACTAGAAAGGATTCCTAGGAAATCTTTGATGAAATATCATCATAAAAAAAGTGAGAAGAGACAAAATCAAATCCCAGCATTTATTACTCAATTTAGTGATACCCATTACAATGTTATAAAAATTCTGCAAAAACATTGGGGGATATTAAAAGCTGATCCCATTTTGGGTCCCCAACTAAAGTCCAAATCAGGGATAGTGTTCAAACGAGCACCTAACCTTAAACACATTCTGGATCCAAGTCAAGTCTCCAGAGAGTCCATCGTATCTGGAGATATTAAAACTCGCCTAGGAGTTAAAGGCATGTACAAATGCGGAAAGTGTAAAGCGTGTAACCATATCTGTCAAGGGAAAACAGTTACATCAGGAGTTACTAACAAGGTCTACAATATTACAAGTTTCATTAATTGTCAGACAACGCATGTGGTCTATGCCTTACAGTGTAGCTGTAATTTACAGTACATTGGTAAGACAAAAAGACCGTTTAAAATGCGCATGTTAGAGCACCTGAGAAATGTTAAAAACATACCAAAAATAATAGCAAAGGGTATGCCATTAACTCCACTTTTGAAACACTTTAAAGAAGTGCATAATAGTGAACCTGGTTGTATTAAATTTAAGGGACTTGAAAGTGTATCACTAGGTAGTAGACAGGGAAATAGAGATAATCATTTATTGAAACGGGACCAATTTTGGATTTATGAGATGCATACTAGACATCCCTATGGTTTCAATGAACTAATTGAATTGACTCCTTTTTTAAGATAAGGTATTCCGTTTTTAATAAAATGAATTTATTAACATTTATTTGCATTAACATTTATGTATGTTTTTATATTTATTTGTTTTTATTTAATCATTTGTTCTTTTTTCTTTTATTTATATACAGGTTTCAGCATGATTTGTTTACATAGTATATCATTTATGTTGTTAGAGGTCTTTTTCCTGTATTTTTTCATAGGGGTGAGTGCTTTATACTTGCACACATCCCCCACATGAGTTGTCATACACCCTGTTGCCTAGTAACCTTATTTCAAGGTGTTTTAATCAGTGTAGCAATTAGGCAAAGTAAGGGTGTTTCTCTGAGGGGGCTGGTTTATTCAATCAGTTGCCGCCTATATATACGCACGGATGACGCTGTACGTGACCTCCTGACGAAGTACTTGGTACGAAACACGTAGAGGTCACGACAGGTCATCCTGCGCGTGTATGCTGGTAAGCTGAGACGGAGCCTGCAGGAGACAGCAGCGGTTTTATCCATCTCCGCGGTGCTGAGATCCGGATCCTGTGCAGCCACCGCGAGTCTGCTGACTGTCTCAGTGTGAGTGTCCGTTTCCCCTTGCCAGTGCCCAACCTTATGGCGGTTTCTATACAAATCTGTTGATAGGTTGTTTTCATGTTTGTTTTTTTCTTTCGTGTGTTTTTATATAAATTTTACTGTATTTGTATACTGTGCAGCTTAGGGTTTCGTCACCATCAGGTATTCTCCTGGGTAGTGAAAATGAAAGGAGGATACCTGGCGCTTAAAGAGTCACTGTGTCCATATGAAACAATCCGATCTTTAAAGAGTGTCTCAAAGTCCAAAACTTGAAGTGGATGGCTGTAGTTTTTCTTCACTGCTGCTGCTCTTCAATACACCTGAAATTGATAGAAGGGTACACCATTGCGCAGTACTACTGATGTTTGATGTTAACCCCTTAATACCAATTCCCCAGTGTGGACTGAATACACTTACAGGAGTGTTTCTTTCAGGGTACAGTGGAGACAATCTGTGCTTTATTCCCTTTCTGTTCTACTATACCACGAATCCCTTGGGTACTTCCTTTGTCTCTTGGGATTTCGTGATTCCCAGAATCACCCGAACTCCACGAGCCCCCAGACAAGGAATTGAACAATAGCAAAGAAGGGGGTCACAAATTTATTTAAAAAACGGCTTCAACAAGCCTAACAAAACTGGCTGATTAGCCTGCACTAAAAACAAGTGAATGGTTACTCACATGTACTCACATGAATACATGCGTATCAATACGTCATGAGGATGCCGTCCGCAGCTTGTATTGTGCCTCCTGTGATTGCTCCGGATGAGAAGGGCTCTCTCACTGCATAACTTCTCCGGTTAGGTGTATCAGAGTGTATCAGAGTCTCTCCCTCCACTCGGCTGCGTTCCGGTTTGCAACCAAGGATTCTGGCAGACTCCTCACCTCTCACCTCTCAAACCACAGAGACTGCACTGCACTGCTCTCACGGGATCCTGACTCCTCCCACCCTAACGCGTTTCGTGACGTAGGCATGCCACTTTCTCAAAGGAATGAGGAGTTACAGCTGATCTCTCTTTAAATACCCTCAAGGGGTGATTAACCTTGCAAGTAATGAACTGATATGTATCACATGTTGGTGTATATTTGTCCGCTATCAGCCAATGTGTATCTAAGGATGTTAACACCTTGGGATTCAGATAACAGCATGCTCAGCAGACTACCATCTAAACGTGATACACAGATTTAAACATACATACATCATATTAAAATCTATACTTTTCCTAAAATGGACCAACCCTATGTGAATGGGGCTAAGGGCATTGTTGCAAAATAAAAAAGAGCATAGAAACTGTTTACTCTTTTAGAAATGAAGCCAGGTCGAATTCTATGTTCAAACCCTTGGGGGCTAGGGTTTTTAAGGTATATATCCAAAAACTTTCCTTTTTGGATAAATTATTTAACCTATCCCCCCCCCTCCAATTGGGTTTAGGACAATCTATTCCTTTACATACTAAACCTTTAGGATTTTGATTATGGGCTAATCTGAAATGATTGGAGACACTATGTGTCTCCAAACCCCTTTTAATGTTGTAGATGTGTTCTGCTAGTCTACGTGTCAGTGGTCTTCCCGTTCTTCCCACATATTGAAGTCCACATGGACACTGTAGGAGATATACACAGAACCTGCTTTTACAGTTGATGAATGTGCCAATCTCGTATGTTCTATTCGTAACTGTGGAATGGAAACTGGCACATTTCTCACTGAAGCTGCAGGCCGTGCACTTTCCACACACAAAATAACCTTTAAAATCAGATAGCCAATTGGACGGTTTATGCTTCAATCTATCATTTGGACAACTTGGTGCTAACGAAGCTTTTAGATCATTAGCTTTTTTATATATGATCTGGGGCTGTGGAGGTAAAATGGATTGTAATATGGGGTCCCGCAGAAGAATTCCCCAATGTTTTTATAATGTTTTTACTATTTCCGGGGCCATACTATTATATTTTGTGATAAATGGTATGAATTCTCCTTCTTTCACTTTTTTAGTTTTCTTACGATTTATGTCAACTAATGATGATCTATCTATCTGATTCACTTTCTCAATAGCTGATTCTACTTTATGTTTGTTATAATTTCGTGCCATAAACTTATGTTTTAGATCTTCAACCTGTTCCTCATATACATGTTTTTGAGAACAATTTCTTTTTATTCTCAAGGCTTGTCCTTGTGGAATATTATCTACCCATCTTGGGTGATGGTGACTGGACGCCAAGAGATAGGTGTTGGCATCCACCTCTTTAAAGTATGTTTTTGTGTGCACAACATGGTTCTCTACATATAAGGTAAGGTCTAGAAAATTGATGGACACAGGGTGACTGTTAAAAGTGAATCTAATATTGCAGGAGTTGGCGTTTAGATATTCTTGGAACTCAGTTAATTCTTTTTGAGTCCCCCACCAGACGCACAGCACATCGTCAATATATCTTTTCCAGAGCACCAGGCCCGCACCGAACGGATTATTCCCCCAAATCTGCCCATGTTCCCACATGGCCATGAACAGATTGGCATAGCTCGGTGCAAACCTGGTAACCCATTGCGGTGCCGCACGTCTGGAGGAAGAACTCCCCATCATGACTGAAGTAATTGTGCTGGAGAATGTATCTGATACCACTAAGAACAAACTCCATTAATGCAGAACTAACTTCACTGTCTTGTTCCAATGCCATCCTAATCGCTTTTAAACCTGTTTCGTGCTCAATGATAGTATATAGAGACACCACATCACATGTAACCCAAATGTAGTCATCTTCCCAAGTGAGTTTTTTCAATTAAATTCAACACGTGTGTGGTGTCCCTTAAGTAGGAAGGAACTTGTGTGACATATTTCTGTAATATATGATCTAAGAATTGAGACAGGTTTGAGGTTAGGGAACCGATCCCTGAAATGATCGGTCTTCCCGGGGGTCTGATAGGATCCTTGTGCAGTTTGGGGATGAAGTAAAACACTGGTATTTTGGGCTCCTCCACCATGAGAAAATCATGTTCTCTCTTGGTTATCACTTCATCCTCCAATCCTTTATTTATAAAAATTGAGAGTTCTTGCTTGAACTGATCTGTGGGATTTTTCTCCAATTTTTTATAAGTGATCTGATCACTAAGGATCCTGTTGGATTCTTCCTGATAGTAACTTGAATCCATAACTACTAGCCCCCCCACCCTTTATCGGCTGCTTTAATTACAATGTTGTTGTTTTCAACTAAAGTTCTAACTGTCTCTTTCTATTCCTTGGTCAGATTGTGTTTTTTTATCTTAAAGGAATCCCCTAATGTTTCCAAATCTCCAACGACCATGTCTGTAAAGGTGTTTATAAAATTGCTTTTCATTGCCCTTGGGTAAAATGTTGATTTGTTTTTAAATGGGGTAAGAGGAGGTTTATCTTTAATTATGGTAGTTGGACCTGACATGATTGATTCTCTACTAACCGGATCTCTCAAATAATACTTTTTTAAAGTGAGTCTCCGAACGAACTTCTGAACGTCCACATACAGTTCAAACATATTAGGCCCCCGCACAGGTGCAAATTTTAACCCTTTTTCTAAGACACTGGTTTCAATCTTTGTAAGATTTTGTTTACTCAGATTGAATACACTTGTCTTGGCGTCTACCAATTGCGCCCTGGGTTTGATCTTTTTCTTTCTCTTGTGTGATCCTCCTCTTTTCCCTCTGAATTGTCTGCCCTTGACCTTTTTCTTTCTACTTTCCTGTTGTCCCCCTTTGTTTGTGTATGTTTTACTTCCCTCCATGGTTCTCGAAATGGTTCGTTGTCTCTGCGTCTCTCTAAAAAATGAGGGTGTCCCTGGTTGGTTCTACCATTTGATCTATCATTGGAACTATATAACGGAGATCTATCTCGATAATTCCTGAAGACTTGATTATCATCGTCTTCTTTGTACTTTTGAAAATCTGTCCTCAACCTATCATTTGTGTGTGCTTTATTTTTAAAGCTACCCTGTTGTTTTTCAGGTTGGGATCGCTGTTTAGGTTTTTCTTTGATGTTATCACTATTATTAGAAGTACGATTTAAATCTTTTTTATCCTCAATATTAATTATTGTATCTTCATCTGGAATGACCTCAATAGTCTCCATATTGGATACACTTTTATCTCTTTTCCAATTTCTTTGTTTCCCCTCATCATAATCTTTTTTATCCCTTATAAACTTTTTCTGTTTATTTATTTTGACTTCCTTACTTAGTTTCTCCATTCTTGAGATAGTTCTTTCCTCTAAGGTCTTGTACTCACTAAGCTCCATAAAGGGTTCTAATTGATCTTTAATTTTGTTTATTTCTTCATCTAAGATCTCCAGGGTAACACTTCTACGTTTAAGCAATAGTGTAATGAGCCCTACTGAACAGGTATCTAAGATGTTATTCCATTCATCTAGAAAGATTTTATTATCTTGGTCGCTAGTGGGTGGTTTTTGGACCCTGAGACCCCTTGGAATTCTCTTGTGTTCTATATATTTTTTAAGAGTGAAAACTTCCCATTTTTGTCTTACTTCTTGATTAAGTAATTTTTCTAATTTAGTGAATTGTGTGTCTAAACTTTCAGTGTCTGGATCCATGATTTCATTGGAATCTTCAATGAATCCCTGGAATTCCATATCAAATAATGCTCTATTGGTGAATAAAGCCATAATGGCTACGGTAAGCTGCTGGTGGGTGTGAGATATGATCAATGAATTAAAAAAGTGTGATAACCTAACTCAAGCGCTAAACCTATTGATGTGTGACATACACGTGAAAAAACAAATACCAATTGTGATTAACAAGAGGTCAAAGCTGCCATAGGCTTCCCACAAAGCAAATATCTCAATTTGCATATAAGACTGTGAAAATGAAAGGAGGATACCTGGCGCTTAAAGACTCACTGTGTCCATATGAAACAATCCGATCTTTAAAGAGTGTCTCAAAGTCCAAAACTTGAAGTGGATGGCTGTAGTTTTTCTTCACTGCTGCTGCTCTTCAATACACCTGAAATTGATAGAAGGGTACACCATTGCGCAGTACTACTGATGTTTGATGTTAACCCCTTAATACCAATTCCCCAGTGTGGACTGAATACACTTACAGGAGTGTTTCTTTCAGGGTACAGTGGAGACAATCTGTGCTTTATTCCCTTTCTGTTCTTATATACCACGAATCCCCTGGGTACTTCCTTTGTCTCTTGGGATTTCGTGATTCCCAGAATCACCCGAACTCCACGAGCCCCCAGACAAGGAATTGCACAATAGCAAAGAAGGGGGTCACAAATTTATTTAAAAAACGGCTTCAACAAGCCTAACAAAACTGGCTGATTAGCCTGCACTAAAAACAAGTGAATGGTTACTCACATGTACTCACATGAATACATGCGTATCAATACGTCATGAGGATGCCGTCCGCAGCTTGTGTTATGCCTCCTGTGTTTGCTCCGGATGAGAAGGGCTCTCTCACTGCATAACTTCTCCGGTTAGGTGTATCAGAGTGTATCAGAGTCTCTCCCTCCACTCGGCTGCGTTCCGGTTTGCAACCAAGGATTCTGGCAGACTCCTCACCTCTCACCTCTCAAACCACAGAGACTGCACTGCACTGCTCTCACGGGATCCTGACTCCTCCCACCCTAACGCATTTCGTGACGTAGGCACGCCACTTTCTCAAAGGAATGAGGAGTTACAGCTGATCTCTCTTTAAATACCCTCAAGGGGTGATTAACCTTGCAAGTAATGAACTGATATGTATCACATGTTGGTGTATATTTGTCCGCTATCAGCCAATGTGTATCTAAGGATGTTAACACCTTGGGATTCAGATAACAGCATGCTCAGCAGACTACCATCTAAACGTGATACACAGATTTAAACATACATACATCATATTAAAATCTATACTTTTCCTAAAACGGACCAACCCTATGTGAATGGGGCTAAGGGCATTGTTGCAAAATAAAAAAGAGCATAGAAACTGTTTACTCTTTTAGAAATGAAGCCAGGTCGAATTCTATGTTCAAACCCTTGGGGGCTAGGGTTTTTAAGGTATATATCCAAAAACTTTCCTTTTTGGATAAATTATTTAACCTATCCCCCCCCCTCCAATTGGGTTTAGGACAATCTATTCCTTTACATACTAAACCTTTAGGATTTTGATTATGGGCTAATCTGAAATGATTGGAGACACTATGTGTCTCCAAACCCCTTTTAATGTTGTAGATGTGTTCTGCTAGTCTACGTGTCAGTGGTCTTCCCGTTCTTCCCACATATTGAAGTCCACATGGACACTGTAGGAGATATACACAGAACCTGCTTTTACAGTTGATGAATGTGCCAATCTCGTATGTTCTATTCGTAACTGTGGAATGGAAACTGGCACATTTCTCACTGAAGCTGCAGGCCGTGCACTTTCCACACACAAAATAACCTTTAAAATCAGATAGCCAATTGGACGGTTTATGCTTCAATCTATCATTTGGACAACTTGGTGCTAACGAAGCTTTTAGATCATTAGCTTTTTTATATATGATCTGGGGCTGTGGAGGTAAAATGGATTGTAATATGGGGTCCCGCAGAAGAATTCCCCAATGTTTTTATAATGTTTTTACTATTTCCGGGGCCATACTATTATATTTTGTGATAAATGGTATGAATTCTCCTTCTTTCACTTTTTTAGTTTTCTTACGATTTATGTCAACTAATGATGATCTATCTATCTGATTCACTTTCTCAATAGCTGATTCTACTTTATGTTTGTTATAATTTCGTGCCATAAACTTATGTTTTAGATCTTCAACCTGTTCCTCATATACATGTTTTTGAGAACAATTTCTTTTTATTCTCAAGGCTTGTCCTTGTGGAATATTATCTACCCATCTTGGGTGATGGTGACTGGACGCCAAGAGATAGGTGTTGGCATCCACCTCTTTAAAGTATGTTTTTGTGTGCACAACATGGTTCTCTACATATAAGGTAAGGTCTAGAAAATTGATGGACACAGGGTGACTGTTAAAAGTGAATCTAATATTGCAGGAGTTGGCGTTTAGATATTCTTGGAACTCAGTTAATTCTTTTTGAGTCCCCCACCAGACGCACAGCACATTGTCAATATATCTTTTCCAGAGCACCAGGCCCGCACCGAACGGATTATTCCCCCAAATCTGCCCATGTTCCCACATGGCCATGAACAGATTGGCATAGCTCGGTGCAAACCTGGTAACCCATTGCGGTGCCGCACGTCTGGAGGAAGAACTCCCCATCATGACTGAAGTAATTGTGCTGGAGAATGTATCTGATACCACTAAGAACAAACTCCATTAATGCAGAACTAACTTCACTGTCTTGTTCCAATGCCATCCTAATCGCTTTTAAACCTGTTTCGTGCTCAATGATAGTATATAGAGACACCACATCACATGTAACCCAAATGTAGTCATCTTCCCAAGTGAGTTTTTTCAATTAAATTCAACACGTGTGTGGTGTCCCTTAAGTAGGAAGGAACTTGTGTGACATATTTCTGTAATATATGATCTAAGAATTGAGACAGGTTTGAGGTTAGGGAACCGATCCCTGAAATGATCGGTCTTCCCGGGGGTCTGATAGGATCCTTGTGCAGTTTGGGGATGAAGTAAAACACTGGTATTTTGGGCTCCTCCACCATGAGAAAATCATGTTCTCTCTTGGTTATCACTTCATCCTCCAATCCTTTATTTATAAAAATTGAGAGTTCTTGCTTGAACTGATCTGTGGGATTTTTCTCCAATTTTTTATAAGTGATCTGATCACTAAGGATCCTGTTGGATTCTTCCTGATAGTAACTTGAATCCATAACTACTAGCCCCCCCACCCTTTATCGGCTGCTTTAATTACAATGTTGTTGTTTTCAACTAAAGTTCTAACTGTCTCTTTCTATTCCTTGGTCAGATTGTGTTTTTTTATCTTAAAGGAATCCCCTAATGTTTCCAAATCTCCAACGACCATGTCTGTAAAGGTGTTTATAAAATTGCTTTTCATTGCCCTTGGGTAAAATGTTGATTTGTTTTTAAATGGGGTAAGAGGAGGTTTATCTTTAATTATGGTAGTTGGACCTGACATGATTGATTCTCTACTAACCGGATCTCTCAAATAATACTTTTTTAAAGTGAGTCTCCGAACGAACTTCTGAACGTCCACATACAGTTCAAACATATTAGGCCCCCGCACAGGTGCAAATTTTAACCCTTTTTCTAAGACACTGGTTTCAATCTTTGTAAGATTTTGTTTACTCAGATTGAATACACTTGTCTTGGCGTCTACCAATTGCGCCCTGGGTTTGATCTTTTTCTTTCTCTTGTGTGATCCTCCTCTTTTCCCTCTGAATTGTCTGCCCTTGACCTTTTTCTTTCTACTTTCCTGTTGTCCCCCTTTGTTTGTGTATGTTTTACTTCCCTCCATGGTTCTCGAAATGGTTCGTTGTCTCTGCGTCTCTCTAAAAAATGAGGGTGTCCCTGGTTGGTTCTACCATTTGATCTATCATTGGAACTATATAACGGAGATCTATCTCGATAATTCCTGAAGACTTGATTATCATCGTCTTCTTTGTACTTTTGAAAATCTGTCCTCAACCTATCATTTGTGTGTGCTTTATTTTTAAAGCTACCCTGTTGTTTTTCAGGTTGGGATCGCTGTTTAGGTTTTTCTTTGATGTTATCACTATTATTAGAAGTACGATTTAAATCTTTTTTATCCTCAATATTAATTATTGTATCTTCATCTGGAATGACCTCAATAGTCTCCATATTGGATACACTTTTATCTCTTTTCCAATTTCTTTGTTTCCCCTCATCATAATCTTTTTTATCCCTTATAAACTTTTTCTGTTTATTTATTTTGACTTCCTTACTTAGTTTCTCCATTCTTGAGATAGTTCTTTCCTCTAAGGTCTTGTACTCACTAAGCTCCATAAAGGGTTCTAATTGATCTTTAATTTTGTTTATTTCTTCATCTAAGATCTCCAGGGTAACACTTCTACGTTTAAGCAATAGTGTAATGAGCCCTACTGAACAGGTATCTAAGATGTTATTCCATTCATCTAGAAAGATTTTATTATCTTGGTCGCTAGTGGGTGGTTTTTGGACCCTGAGACCCCTTGGAATTCTCTTGTGTTCTATATATTTTTTAAGAGTGAAAACTTCCCATTTTTGTCTTACTTCTTGATTAAGTAATTTTTCTAATTTAGTGAATTGTGTGTCTAAACTTTCAGTGTCTGGATCCATGATTTCATTGGAATCTTCAATGAATCCCTGGAATTCCATATCAAATAATGCTCTATTGGTGAATAAAGCCATAATGGCTACGGTAAGCTGCTGGTGGGTGTGAGATATGATCAATGAATTAAAAAAGTGTGATAACCTAACTCAAGCGCTAAACCTATTGATGTGTGACATACACGTGAAAAAACAAATACCAATTGTGATTAACAAGAGGTCAAAGCTGCCATAGGCTTCCCACAAAGCAAATATCTCAATTTGCATATAAGACTGTGAAAATGAAAGGAGGATACCTGGCGCTTAAAGACTCACTGTGTCCATATGAAACAATCCGATCTTTAAAGAGTGTCTCAAAGTCCAAAACTTGAAGTGGATGGCTGTAGTTTTTCTTCACTGCTGCTGCTCTTCAATACACCTGAAATTGATAGAAGGGTACACCATTGCGCAGTACTACTGATGTTTGATGTTAACCCCTTAATACCAATTCCCCAGTGTGGACTGAATACACTTACAGGAGTGTTTCTTTCAGGGTACAGTGGAGACAATCTGTGCTTTATTCCCTTTCTGTTCTTATATACCACGAATCCCCTGGGTACTTCCTTTGTCTCTTGGGATTTCGTGATTCCCAGAATCACCCGAACTCCACGAGCCCCCAGACAAGGAATTGAACAATAGCAAAGAAGGGGGTCACAAATTTATTTAAAAAACGGCTTCAACAAGCCTAACAAAACTGGCTGATTAGCCTGCACTAAAAACAAGTGAATGGTTACTCACATGTACTCACATGAATACATGCGTATCAATACGTCATGAGGATGCCGTCCGCAGCTTGTGTTATGCCTCCTGTGTTTGCTCCGGATGAGAAGGGCTCTCTCACTGCATAACTTCTCCGGTTAGGTGTATCAGAGTGTATCAGAGTCTCTCCCTCCACTCGGCTGCGTTCCGGTTTGCAACCAAGGATTCTGGCAGACTCCTCACCTCTCACCTCTCAAACCACAGAGACTGCACTGCACTGCTCTCACGGGATCCTGACTCCTCCCACCCTAACGCGTTTCGTGACGTAGGCATGCCACTTTCTCAAAGGAATGAGGAGTTACAGCTGATCTCTCTTTAAATACCCTCAAGGGGTGATTAACCTTGCAAGTAATGAACTGATATGTATCACATGTTGGTGTATATTTGTCCGCTATCAGCCAATGTGTATCTAAGGATGTTAACACCTTGGGATTCAGATAACAGCATGCTCAGCAGACTACCATCTAAACGTGATACACAGATTTAAACATACATACATCATATTAAAATCTATACTTTTCCTAAAATGGACCAACCCTATGTGAATGGGGCTAAGGGCATTGTTGCAAAATAAAAAAGAGCATAGAAACTGTTTACTCTTTTAGAAATGAAGCCAGGTCGAATTCTATGTTCAAACCCTTGGGGGCTAGGGTTTTTAAGGTATATATCCAAAAACTTTCCTTTTTGGATAAATTATTTAACCTATCCCCCCCCCTCCAATTGGGTTTAGGACAATCTATTCCTTTACATACTAAACCTTTAGGATTTTGATTATGGGCTAATCTGAAATGATTGGAGACACTATGTGTCTCCAAACCCCTTTTAATGTTGTAGATGTGTTCTGCTAGTCTACGTGTCAGTGGTCTTCCCGTTCTTCCCACATATTGAAGTCCACATGGACACTGTAGGAGATATACACAGAACCTGCTTTTACAGTTGATGAATGTGCCAATCTCGTATGTTCTATTCGTAACTGTGGAATGGAAACTGGCACATTTCTCACTGAAGCTGCAGGCCGTGCACTTTCCACACACAAAATAACCTTTAAAATTTTAAATATTGGGTCTTCTGCGGGACCCCATATTACAATCCATTTTACCTCCACAGCCCCAGATCATATATAAAAAAGCTAATGATCTAAAAGCTTCGTTAGCACCAAGTTGTCCAAATGATAGATTGAAGCATAAACCGTCCAATTGGCTATCTGATTTTAAAGGTTATTTTGTGTGTGGAAAGTGCACGGCCTGCAGCTTCAGTGAGAAATGTGCCAGTTTCCATTCCACAGTTACGAATAGAACATACGAGATTGGCACATTCATCAACTGTAAAAGCAGGTTCTGTGTATATCTCCTACAGTGTCCATGTGGACTTCAATATGTGGGAAGAACGGGAAGACCACTGACACGTAGACTAGCAGAACACATCTACAACATTAAAAGGGGTTTGGAGACACATAGTGTCTCCAATCATTTCAGATTAGCCCATAATCAAAATCCTAAAGGTTTAGTATGTAAAGGAATAGATTGTCCTAAACCCAATTGGAGGGGGGGGGATAGGTTAAATAATTTATCCAAAAAGGAAAGTTTTTGGATATATACCTTAAAAACCCTAGCCCCCAAGGGTTTGAACATAGAATTCGACCTGGCTTCATTTCTAAAAGAGTAAACAGTTTCTATGCTCTTTTTTATTTTGCAACAATGCCCTTAGCCCCATTCACATAGGGTTGGTCCGTTTTAGGAAAAGTATAGATTTTAATATGATGTATGTATGTTTAAATCTGTGTATCACGTTTAGATGGTAGTCTGCTGAGCATGCTGTTATCTGAATCCCAAGGTGTTAACATCCTTAGATACACATTGGCTGATAGCGGACAAATATACACCAACATGTGATACATATCAGTTCATTACTTGCAAGGTTAATCACCCCTTGAGGGTATTTAAAGAGAGATCAGCTGTAACTCCTCATTCCTTTGAGAAAGTGGCGTGCCTACGTCACGAAATGCGTTAGGGTGGGAGGAGTCAGGATCCCGTGAGAGCAGTGCAGTGCAGTCTCTGTGGTTTGAGAGGTGAGAGGTGAGGAATCTGCCAGAATCCTTGGTTGCAAACCGGAACGCAGCCGAGTGGAGGGAGAGACTCTGATACACTCTGATACACCTAACCGGAGAAGTTATGCTGTGAGAGAGCCCTTCTCATCCGGAGCAAACACAGGAGGCATAACACAAGCTGCGGGCGGCATCCTCATGACGTATTGATACGCATGTGTTCATGTGAGTACATGTGAGTAACCATTCACTTGTTTTTAGTGCAGGCTAATCAGCCGGTTTTGTTAGGCTTGTTGAAGCTGTTTTTTAAATAAATTTGTGACCCCCTTCTTTGCTATTGTTCAATTCCTTGTCTGGGGGCTCGTGGAGTTCGGGTGATTCTGGGAATCACGAAATCCCAAGAGACAAAGGAAGTACCCAGGGGATTCGTGGTATATAAGAACAGAAAGGGAATAAAGCACAGATTGTCTCCACTGTACCCTGAAAGAAACACTCCTGTAAGTGTATTCAGTCCACACTGGGGAATTGGTATTAAGGGGTTAACATCAAACATCAGTAGTACTGCGCAATGGTGTAACCTTCTATCAATTTCAGGTGTATTGAAGAGCAGCAGCAGTGAAGAAAAACTACAGGCATCCACTTCAAGTTTTGGACTTTGAGACACTCTTTAAAGATCGGATTGTTTCATATGGACACAGTGAGTCTTTAAGCGCCAGGTATCCTCCTTTCATTTTCACAGTCTTATATGCAAATTGAGATATTTGCTTTGTGGGAAGCCTATGGCAGCTTTGACCTCTTGTTAATCACAATTGGTATTTGTTTTTTCACGTGTATGTCACACATCAATAGGTTTAGCGCTTGAGTTAGGGTATCACACTTTTTTAATTCTCCTGGGTAGTACTTAGCCGTCCAGCTGCACAGCTGTTCTGAGGTGGGGTTGGATCCCCTCAGAGTTTGTGTGTATTTTTAATAAATTACCTTCCACTAATCCCTGGTGCGCATTTGTGCATTTTTTATTACACCATTGCTGCCTATCTCAAATATCCTAATTTCTAAACTCAAACCATGAGTTCAATTCTGACAAGTGTACTAAAAGCCTTTAATAGACTCTCAGAACATTAATTGAAAACATTGATTGTAAACAGTCCCCACCTGGTTTAAGATGGAAACAATGGAGGCTTGCTATTCCTCCATTAACAATTATATCAGCTTGCAACCTGTGTTATCTCTACTCTTTGCTTGATCTTTCGCTGGTCTCTTATCCCATTTTCTCTGCTTGCCCTCCACGTAACCTTCCTCATCACGTTTAAATGTTATGTTTTTATTGATGAGAATGTTTTTTAATTTAATGGTTTGCAAATAAAGTTATGTGCCTAAGGCAAAGCAATAACACAGGTTGCAAGCTGATACTATTGTTAATGGAGGAATAGCAAGCCTCCATTGTTTCCAACTTAAAGCAGGTGGGGACTGTTTACAATCAATGTTTTCAATTAATGTTCTGAGGGTCTATAAAAGAATGTGCACACCCCCTCCTCTAATGGCAGAAGCCGGTCGAGCCCCCATTTTGATTGGCTGCTGGGAAAATTCCCACACTCTGATTGTTCGCTCCTCCTACTTCCATGTTAGAGATAGCACAGCGGAAGGTATGTAAGAAGACAGCCGAGGCAGAGAACCAGACCATCCAGTGACTTGAGTCGGTGATGCAAAGGTAGGCTTTTCAAAGTTGCTCTGTTTTGAATAGCAGAGTAGCTGGCTTCATTTTGGAGCTAGAAATGTCTACCTAGCTGCGTCTAAGTCAGACGCTAGATCCAAGTTCTCAAAATAGAACGTAGCGGTCACGTTCAGATATTCTACCCATAAAAGAGTTCCAGGAAGCTCAGGACTACGTCCTGGTCAGGTAAGCCTTCTGAAGCAGGTGCCCTGCATCTATTTGAGGCTAGATTTCAACTCCAGACCCCCAGATAGTGTGTATTTTATCTGTAACTTTGTATTTCATTGTGTGTATGCACGTTTACCCGAATAAACTCCATTATTTTCCACTACCTTGTTTTGCCTAGTGAATGATCCCGGTTAAAAGTCCTGCTCTCCCATGACACACTCCTCTAAGTGGAAAGACAGGTGAACAGTCATCTCCCCCAGATCATACAAGTAGTCTAAACAAAATCATTATTTCTATTATTTTTATTTATTTTTAAGGTCAAAAATCTTATTAATATGCACCATTGCCTGTTCTGTCATAGATATTGCTCTTCCTTTGTTCATACCTCATACCACTTCATCCAAAACTTTTGCACCAACATTGTTTTTCTACAATGAGACATGATTACATCCACAATTATGGAATTTCTTGGTACAGCATTTCCCTTTTTAATTCTACACCAGATGTTGGAGTTATGTGGGCACTTATAGCTGGTTCATCAACACAGGAACATACAGAATGTAGCCTGACTAACCTTCTGTGAGTTGCAGGAAGTAAAGCACCACCGGGGAAGTGCCGCCATTGGCAGCCACAGATACGGCATTCTAAACAATAGAAAGATTTTCCCGTGGTCGCACACTACAACAGTCGTTTTTCCTCAGAACAGGAAAAGGTAGTTGGACTACATCTGTATGTCAGTTTGGAGACCAACCATTGCTGGTTGCATGAGTTTTTTTAGCCTTGTTGAATTTATAATGATTGGATATAGTTTATTATGAATAACCTATGACAGGTGTGAACATCTGTAATGATTTGCTTTTCTATCATTTGCTTCAGACAAAGGAAATAATTCACTCTAAACTGTAAAGGTTGGAGGAAATACAATTTTGTAATATAATGTATTTAATTACAATGGTATTCAGTCCCTGTTCTCAAACACAAGTAAATTGAGTTATAGTTTGCAGTGAAATCTTTTCCCCTCATGCAAAACATGTTATAGAGATATTAGAACATGTACGTATACAGTATATACCCTTCTAACAAACAGTAATGAGCATAACAGGAGATGTTAAAGTGAAGACTTTCACCTTTAAATCAAGAGTTGTTATAAATTGTCCTCCTACAATTTTACATTTTCAGGAGATTATTTTTTTAAATAAACTTTCAATGAACTACAATTTTTCAATAGCAAGTCCAACTCATCACCCAATATGTACAGTATTAAATTTTTTAACAAGTCTTCACATAGAATTCTTATTTAAATGAAAAATGGAATGTATATTTTTTAATCTATTTTTAAATCAAATGTAAGTACTCTCAGTGCCCTGCAGTAAATTCATTACACAATCCATTCAGTGGTACACCACATCTGTATCAGCATTACAAAAGAGTGAACATGCTAATGTTTCATGTGTCTATTCCTATCCATTTTATTAATGACTATTTTACAGAACTTCTTGCAATTACAGTACATTAAAGGTATTACATGTTCCATTCAATATAAGACATAAGCAAAATGTAGTTTTTCTGGTAAGGTTTTCAATGTTTTATGAATGTTAATAAATGTAAGTACTGTATGAAAATGTTTTGTATAATTACAATTCTTCAAATCATTTTTTTGATGGACACGTTACAGTTTCAAATCAACATCTGCAATGACTGCTTTTCAAAAACAGCATCATTACACTGCAGACTTTATTAAAAAGATATGCTGGGCAATATTTACTAAGCGGTGCTATGCCACAAAGCACCTTCAGAAAGACACTCTGAAACCCATTGACTTGATTAAGCTGGAAGGTTTCTTCCAGAGTGATATGTGTCATTGAATAGAACTAATGAGTAAATATAGGCTATACTGTTTTTCTAGTGTTTAAAACAAAGTATAATAAGTGACAGTCATCCCTTAGGAAGGACTAAAGTACTTACAAGATCTTGATGAATAGATTTGTGACAATATCTTGATGAATAGATTCATGACAATTTATTGCTGAGAATAGTAGAAATAGTAGATATATAATAGTCGAAATCAACATATTTCAGATCCTACATGGACCTTTCATCAGGGGAAAATAACATATAAAAGCACATTTAAATAGGCAAATATTGGCATCAAAACCTAATCAACCGGAAGCTGATAGAAAAACATCACACACATTATTAAATACAAAAGGCTACATCATACAGATGCAGCGGCCATTATTTTAACAAATCACGGCGCCGTTATCGTGTGCGCTGCTGTACTCCACGCGGCATGAACGTGGCCACGCGGAATGAATTGTAATGTGTACAGTACTGTGCTACTGAGCTACTGTGTCAATTTCAGGTGTTTAAAAGTCAGAACACTAAAATGCCATTTTATGCACTCGCCTGCACTTGCATCTTAAGGCGGTACGGTTGGAAGCAATCCCGCACCATGACATCGGTATTCCGAGGTATACACCATGTGATTTGTTAAACTAATGGCCGCTGCATCTGTATATCCAAATAAAACAAATACCTCAATTGCATGAGTGCCGCTGTATAATAGACAATATTTATAATGGGTAGAGGACTGTTACCAACCATGAAGTGTGTTACTAAGATACCGCTATTGCTGCAGTAAAAACGGATATGATGACAGTGCAATGCTGCGTGGAACGCAAGCGTAGGCAAATCAGAGCAGCTGTCACATGGTGCAGGCCAAAATCCCCCGTTTCCCCCACTGAAATGCAATGATAAGGAGACGTGGCACACAACCTGTCACTACCACGCAATTCCATATCATGGAGAGGGAGATTATATCTGCAACAGGACACACAGCCGCCATTCATAGCCAAATGAATAAACAGCTATAACAAAGATTTATGCAGATTTGTGCACATTCACCCACCCCCTCTACCACCAACACCACCACACAGGAATGGGCAAAAGTGCTATTAGACAAATAGGGATAATAAAATTTTTCCCATTCAAACAAACAATAGAGTGCATTAAAATACAATACAAAATCCAAAAAAAAAAAAAAACATTACAATAAAATAAAAACGAATATTAGCCAAAAAATTAATTGATTGTCACTGTGCTTCCAGAGGTGCAGGCCCCAATATGGGGTGCCAGTATTTCCTGCAAGTTTAATTCTCCCGCATAAAGTGACTTGAACATTTAAACTTGCAGGAGATTCCGGCACCCCTTATGGAGGTCTGTAACTCGGAAAGCACGTGGTCCTCTGACCTGAAATGAATGCGGTTCAGTTCCGGAGACCCACAGTTTAAATAATATTTCCTTTCAATTAAAATACAAGCTGGGCGATCGCCTGTTTAGAGCTGTGCAGGGAGATCCAGCTCTCTCTGCCCACCTATTACAGACTGGAGGGAAATCGCACAGTAAGATCTCTGAAAATATAACTGCAAACTCGATCTGTATGCCATTTTTTTACCAAACGGTAACTGGCAAACGATAAATCTTACTGAATATCGGTTTTACACAAATGTCATGCCGTGTGGAATAACATGACAAACCGATCGATATGGCAGAGATCTTATTGAAGCTAAGGCCTCTAAATGTCCAAACTTGAAATAATTATATAAATCATATAAATAATAATTTAGTCCTGGTTTTAGAATGTTTGTTATGACCATTGGAATGTGCATATACTGTAGTACAAAAAACAATTGTAATTTACACTAAACTTTTTTTGTACACTTCCATATTCACGTTTCTGTAGCAGCAGAAGAAATAAAGTAACAGCGGTGCACAGCCAAGGGAGTCAGGGACAAAATTGTTATAAAAATGAATGTATTTGTTGGACATAACCAAAAAGAAGGTACACAGACCTTCCTATGCATTTCACACCTTTGGGTGCTTTATAAAGGAGTAATGAGTAATCCCCAAAGTCCCTTTTTATAAATCTTGCATTTCGGGTGCAAAATGTCATATCTATAATAATGATATAAATGTACAGTAGATTATATGCAAAATTATATATATATTGTATTTTCCATTGAGTTGCAATGTTGTTATGTCATAGAAGCTCCCATACTGTAGTCTACAGTGTTGTAACAGTTTTATTGTCCCACATCACTGCAGTTACTGTGTTTTTATATGTGTGAACTTGGGATGATAGGATTTCACTGCAAAATGGAACTCGGCCAAACTTGGAAAAATAAAATCAGCTTTATTAGAACAAAATGCTGCACATCACAGACAGAGACACTCTGACGCATTTCATCCCGACATGGGACTTTATCAAAGAGTAAAAAAATCTGAACACACAAACGACCTAAGTAGGTAGTGGCTCGTCCCAATTGGGCAGAATGAAACAGAGCCCAGCAGCTATCAATCAATGAAATTAACTGAGAGCAAGGGACTGAGTCAAACTAGTCTAGATAAAGTAGCCTGTGTGTAACAAAGAAAAGATTAAAACCACAATAATATCACATATATATATACAACAAAAAATAATGATGTTAAAAACATGAGAGAATGTAATGTGGAGCATAAGTTTAGAATGACGTAATTAAGAAAAACACATGCATGGTTTAAATCAAGTGGAGGTACACAATGTATAATGCAACTAAGCATCTACACTGGCGACACACTTTATTCGAGCTCGGCTAGTCCCACGAATTCGGGTATACCCGGGTGTATTGAGGTTTGTGACTGTTTTCTGCCCGAGTGCATTGAGGTATTTTCCAAGCAGGGATTGAAGCATTTTATTCCCGCTGGCTGCAATACTGCACAGTATATATATATATACTGCATTACAATTCATGAATTTATGCCATCTGGTAGACACGCGAAGCATTGCAGCCTATTAAATCCTAATCATTATCATTTAACAGATCAGCCGCCCGTCAGCCAGGCATGAACCCAGGCTGGGAAGGCAAACTCAACGGGGCTTGTCAGAGGTGAGGAGCGGCGCATTCCAGGTATCTGCCAGGTACATACTGGGTATTTGCTCGAATAAAGTGTGTCGGTGCAGTAATAATAAAATTAATAAAATAATATTTAATTGAATACAATAACAGAAGAAAATACATATATGATATAGAATAAGTGGAGATACACGATGTACCAGAACAGCTGAGCAGGGTAGTAGGATATTTAATGATAAAGTTTATAGATTAATTTTCAATGTGAAAAAATATATAATGCATTTTGACACACTCCCAACACTCTCCCTAACCCCCTAGTCCTGAAGGAAGTGTTTCAAGTCCCAGTAAAAATTCATGCCAAGTGGGTGGAGAGTATTGAGAGTGTATATCGAATACATCTCATGTTTGTTGAGAGTATTTTCTCTTTTGCCCCCCCCTAGGGTGGCAAGATATGTGTTCTATGGTAGAGAATGAAAAATTACTAATGCCACCATTTGAACACTGAGAGAAATGTCTAGCCACAGGGTGGATCAAATCCCTCTTTCTAATTAAATGTACATGCTCAGCTATTCTGGTCTTTAAGGGTCTCGTAGTACGACCCACATATCTATGTCCACATCCACAATAAAGGAAATAAATAACAAAACTAGTATTACAATTAAGAAAATTCCTAATATAATATTTTCTAAGATTGTCATTATTTGTGATAAATTTTGTAGGAAATGCATACTGGCACATCGAGCATTTGCCACACTTGAAGAAACCTTTGGGTATGCATCTGACATTAGGAAAATTGGATCTAGAATCAAAGATACTTGGTGACAAGTGGAAAGCCAATGTTTTGGCCTTACGGTAAGTAAATCTAGGTCCACTTTGAACCATAGTACGAATGTCCTTATCCAACAGAAGAGTGTGCCAATGTTTAGACACAATATTACAGATTTGTTGAGATTGTTGGTTATATGTTGTAATAAAGAATGGACTCTGTGTGTGATTAGAATATGAAGATTTGGCTCTCTCTCTGTTGGATAGAAGATTTTTCCTACAAATGAGAGCCATCCCTATCCATAGTATCTGCTTTAACAAAAGCATCTGACACATCTTTGGCAGAATAACCCCTGGCCAAAAATCTATCAGACATGTCCTTTGATGTAGACAAGAAAACTTCATTATCTGAACAAAGTCTCTTTAATCTCATGAATTAGGCCCCAGGAATACTCCTAAATAATGAGTGTGGATGACAACTTTGTGCGCTGAGGAGAATATTCCTAGAGTTCTCTTTTCTATAAATGTCCGTCTGAATAGTCATATCATTGTTAATGTACAGGAGTAAATCTAAATAATGAATATGATTAATGTTGTGCTCAAAGGTGTGTTTTATATTTAAATCATTTGTGTTTAAATAATCAATTAAAGAAACAAGTGTGTGTTCATCACCCTTCCAAACTAGAATCAGATCGTCGATAAATCTCTTAAAAAAGACGATATTATGACGAAAAGAATTGTTGCTGTGATAAATAAAACGTGACTCCCAGAAACCCATGAATAAATTTGCATATGATGGTGCAAAACTTGTGCCCATAGCAGTACCCAATTGTTGCAAATAAAAACGTGAATCAAACAAAAAATAATTATGAGTAAGTAAGAATGATATAGATTCTAATAAAAAAGTGGAATGTGAAAAAGACAAAGTAGATAAATCAAGGTAGTGACGTGTAGCTGTGAGGCCATGCTGGTGTTCTATAATGGAATAGAAGGAAGGTGTGACCCACCTGTATTCCTTGTGCCAAGTGAGCTCCTGTAGATTGACAATAAGATCTGCCGTGTCTTTAATGAATGAAGGCAATTGGAATACCAGGGGTTGTAGAAATCTGTCCACATACCGCGATAACCCATCTCCCAAAAATCCAATACTCGCAACTATGGGTTGACCAGGAGGGTTGACCAGCGACTTATGGATTTTTGGGAGATGGTGGAATACCGGAATCCAAGGATGTGGACAGCTAAGAAATTCAAACTCTTTATGGCTAATAACATTAAGAATTCTGCCAATGTCCAATAATTCTAATAGTTCTAAACGATACTTGGATGTGGGATCTCCCCTAAATGCTGATAAGAGGCGGTATCCTGCAACTGTCTTAATGCTTCTCGCTTATATTGATCGGTAGACATAATTACAAGAGCTCCCCCCTTATCAGCATTTTTGAGAACAATGTCATAATCCTTTTTGATACAATCAATCTGTTGAATCTCAGTGTGAATCAAATTCCCAGATTTACACTAGAACATGAAAATCCTTGAGCTAATAAATGTAAGTCCCGTTCTACTAAACGCTCAAACATGATAATAGAAGGACCCCTATTAAAGTTAGGACAAAATAGTGATTTTTTGCGATAACCGGAGTCCTCATGACCAAAGAATGGTTGCGTATATGTAGTTAGAGGTTCGCCCTGTGATTCAAGCAATGAGTCCATATCTGAAAGGACACAACATTCCTGAAAATTCAGTGGGCCAGTATCGTTGGTAGGGGAAGGGTAAGCTGATCCTGATAAATCCCCATAAGCGCCTGTATCCTCTAAACCATTCCTGGAAGCAAATAACTTCCTCGAAGACAATTTTCGTGTAAATTTCTGGAGATCGATCACAGTCTGAAAGAGTTGAAAATTTTGAGTCAGAGCAAACCCCAGTCTCTTGTTGAGAAGTGTCAACTGATCCGAAGAAAGGTCGGCACCAGATTACATTATGGGGATCCATTAATCATATTTCTTCCTCTTGGACCTGTCCCGTCCCCCCTCATTTCCTCTTGGATCTCCGCGTTCTCCTCGACTTTTGGCGCCTGCCTGTAAAAAATCCGAGGAGGGCTGACCAGAGGACTTAGAGACTTTGGAATGGGAAAATGAGGTAAAAGCTTTGTTATCATGTTTAGAAGCCCCCCAATTATCTCTAGAATAGTCAATAGACCTATCGAAAGAAACAGAATGAGACCTTGATTCTGGATAAGTGACATCCGAGTCAAACCTGGAAGTCTCCACTCTTGTATTTTTAAGGATAGATTTATAAGGGGGGTTTCCTGACCACCTCTTGGGGTGATGTTGTGAACCCTTAGGTGTACTAGAGCCAGTAAATTCTCTTACCATTGGAGGTTTCAACCAGCAATAAATTTGGCTTTTGATATAATCGACACGATCCCTCTCAAACTTAAGATGTTTTTTTATCACTAATAGTATCTTCAATTAGTTCAATGTTTGATGATAAGGTCTTATCGTTCTTAATAAATTGCTCCATTTTAGAAAATGGCTGCAACTTACAGTAGTTTGTAGGATGGTGATTTCTGCCATAAGTATTGTTTTCTCAGATGTCTTTTGCTGGATCATAAGCTCCATAAGTTGCATTGAACAGGTTTCTAAGGTTTTCACCCAGTCCTGTTCAAACTGTTTATTCATGAATCCAAATGATGGTACTTTCTTAATGCGTAATCCCCTAGGGATTCTGTTGCACCTGATATAATTTTCTAGTGAGGTGATATCCCACTAAAGTCTTATACACTGGCGACACACTTTATTCGAGCTCGGCTAGTCCCACGAATTCGGGTATACCCGGGTGTATTGAGGTTTGTGACTGTTTTCTGCCCGAGTGTATTGAGGTATTTTCCAGGCAGGGATTGAAGCATTTTATTCCCGCTGGCTGCAATACTGCACAGTATATATATATATATATATACTGCATTACAATTCATGAATTTATGCCATCTGGTAGACACGCGAAGCATTGCAGCCTATTAAATCCTAATCATTATCATTTAACAGATCAGCCGCCCGTCAGCCAGGCAGGAACCCAGGCTGGGAAGGCAAACGCAACGGGGCTTGTCAGAGGTGAGGAGCGGCGCATTCCAGGTATCTGCCAGGTACATACTGGGTATTTGCTCGAATAAAGTGTGTCGGTGCAGTATTTTAAACCAGGAGTTTTTCTAGTTTAACAAAATGGTGTGTTAAATCAGACGGTTCATCACATATAATCTCTGAAATCCCATCAAAAAGGTGTGCTGCCCTTCTGGACATTCTCGTATTATCTCCACAGGTGTGTACATATGTGCTGATATCTGTATCAGGTATAATATTCTCTTCTCCACTTGATTCCTCCATAGTGTACAAAATAAGAAAAATTACATTAAAGATTTATAAGAAAGAGTTTGGCTGAGTCCCGATATATTTAGATCAAGGTATATGTATATATCTTATATTGATGAAAAAGCAAAATAGTCCTTCCAAATAGAGTAAAACTTCATATACCACCTTATGAGGCAAAAATACACATGATGAGCAACCAGGAAAGCAAACTAGAGCGTAGGAGGAAAGGGGAATGAACCCTGTGTATCCGATGCTACAAAGTCACATGTATGACTATTTTGCAAAAGCCTCCAATCCATATATGAACCACAATGTTAGGAATCTCACTACAAATATGAAATAATCAAAGTCATAGAGGAGGGTAGCGTATATAGAATAAACCCTGGGTGGTGGGCTAAATAAGCAAAATAATGGATAGAGACAGGTGATGCATCCGCAGACACGCCACCCATGAACTCAAATGAGCCCACAAACTGCTGCCCTTACCCGACCCGGTGTCTTCGCTACCCATCCGGCCGGTCCGAGCTCTGTGTTTTTATAGAAATGTAGTTAAGTATACTAAAGTTTTAAATGTATTGTAAATGTAATATAAATTTTCTGTCTACATACTGTAGTATAACAGTATGATAATCCCCTTTTTTTTGTTTTCAGGTTGCTTAACAAAATGTGAGATAATCATGTTGAGTTTAGCATCCAGCAGCCACTTCACATCTACGGTAGCTAAGCTCTAAACACAGATTCTCAGATTTATTATAATTTATTCTTTCAATTTTCTGTAAACTGTGGAATTACAATATTTTTGTTATGATGAAGCTCCCATACTGTAGTCACTTGCAGAACTAAAGGATACAGGGGGGTGTCTAGGCTTTGCTATGCGCATCCATGTTTATGGAATGCATAGGCTATGTGTGTCATTCAATTGGAATTTGCATTTCATAGGAGGAGGAGGCAGCCAGAAGGGGTTGGGGAGGAGAGGGGGTACTGAGTTTCTCTACACATGAGAGAAAGCCAGAGAATAAAAGAGAAGGGACCTTGGTCACTGGTATTTTGCCCAGTGGATAATTTTGCACTTGATAGAATTGAATTGTAGGTGGGGTGGGTTTGTTTTGTCTATTCTATACATGCATCCAGTTGATAGTGTGGCCACATCCCACAACACTAAAGGGAACACTGAATATTGTACCTGTACACATTAGAGAAGAAACTATTCACTTTGCATTTGCAATGTTTATATTTATGTGAAACACCCAAACAGTAGTATAAAAGTACAATAATGTATACCGTATCTGCCCACTACGATTAAAATAAAATAATATAAAATATTTAAAAAAAAGTAGGTAGCACCGTCTTTATTCAGTGAAACTCCCCTATTATAAAAGTGTGCCAATAATGTATATGCCTCTAATAATGTATACAGTATATCTCTATGTGCCCAGTACGATTCAAATATATAAAAAATATATCTCAACAGTATTTAAGAGGTTGAAAATTAGACTTGTGGTTGTTGATGTGACGGCTTGAATTCTGAAAAATAATTATGAAATAATTTACTGTACCCTATTAATAAACAAGAAATAATAAATGTTTATATGATTTCTAATTTCTCATTCATACCCTTTGATCTGACGGTTCCTTAGGTTTTATAGGTTTCATCCCCCAGGGCATATATTTTTACTGTGTCCAATTTGCTATATTTTGTTTACCAACTTTGTGTGGAACCGTATCAAAAGCCTTTGAAAAATCTAAGTAGACCACATCAACTGCATTACCCTGATCTAAATTCCTACTTGCCTCCTCAAAGAAACAAATAAGGTTAGTTTGTCATAATCTATCCTTCATAAATCCATGCTAACTATTACTAATAATTTTGTTTTCCATTACTGTAGGTATTCCTAAATTTTATCCTGTATTAAACCTTAAAGTAGTTTCCCCACTATTGAAGTCAGGCTTACATGTCTGTAATTCCCCGGTTGTGATCTAGCTCCATTTTTAAATATAGGCACCACATCTGCTTTACACCAATCTTGTGGTACTGACCCTGTGGAAATTGAGTCCTTAGATATTAAATGTAATGGTTTGGCAATTACTGAACTTAACTCCTCTCCTTGAGAACTCTTGGATGTATGCCACCGGGGCCAGGTGCCTTATTTACTTTAATTTCTTTCAAGCTGCCTATGAACTTCTTCCTTAGTTAACCCATGTTCATTAATATGGAGGTTATGGCTTGTTATGGTTGATCTTACTTTCTATTGCAATCTTTTTTTCATTATCCATTTTTTCTAATTTGCCCTTTTGCAAGTTTTGCTACATTCCTTATAACTCTGATACGATGCCTCCGTCCCTTCTGACTTGAATCTAAACATCTGCCTCGTCTTTTCCATTTCCCCCCTTACCTGTTTATTTAGCAACATTGGTTTAAACTTATTTCTTTTACTGGTATACTTATTACCCAAGGGTATACACTGATGAGTGTGCTTTTCTAACAATGTTTTAAAGACTGTCCATTTATCTTCTATATTTTTCCTGGAAAAGCATCATCCCAATGTATTACTTGAAGATTAGTCCTCAGTTTATTAAAATCTGCCTTTCTAAAATGTAAGGTCTTTGTTGAACCCAAGTGTAGGCGGACGCTCAATGAGGTATGCAAGGGAGACTGGTTATGGTGAAATTAAATAAGGCTTTTATTGTGCCTGTTTCCTTAACATCAGGAAACCATCCAAACAAGGGGAAAACAAAGCTTCTATTCACTTGGGAGTATTTCTAGTGAAATACTATGCAATCCACAACTCCCTTTAGCATGGCATGTCTCCCAGCCCCAAACATATAGCATGAAATGAACAGATATAAAAAGTCTTGTAAATGAAAGTCTTATCTGTTAGCTGGAATGCTGTAGGGGAAGCTTCTCTGCTCTCTTGGAATTGCACCCTTGTGTGCACAGGAAATATCAGGCTTCAGGTTAGAATCTTGTCCCCTTTTGTCTTGTGGTCAGCTTGTCACTCAAGACATCTGTCCTTCCTTGTGGTTTGGAGGGAAAATCTTCTCTGTTCCTGGTTGCTACCTTTTCTTTAGGGTGTGTCAGCATTCAGGTTTAGAAGTTTCCCCTGTGTCTTGAAAGCAGCTCTGCTGTTTCTTCTGACAGGGCTCAAGACAAGTGTCCCAATGTCAGTCTCACAAGTTGTGAGAGTCAAGGACAATCTCTGCTCTGTCTCCAAGTTCAGCTCAGGTGTGAGCTAAGGAGTCTCACTTCCTGTCTCAAAAGAAAGGCTTTTCTAAGCAATCTAATCAGGCAGGTGGTGTTTGTTAATTGACTACCAGCAGTTAACCACCACACTGCTGGATTAGAGGCACATTAACTGAACAGGGATAACTCTCCTGTTACATACCTCCCCTGTTTGTGGGAAGCTCGGGCTTGCCACGGCCAAAGCCCATTCTTCCACTCTCATTCTAGATATCTCTGTGACTTGAATGAGAGTGGATGGAGGAAGAGAACCCTCAGTCCTGCTAGGATTGGAGCCCTTTCTCCAGTTTATTCGTGTCTCCTCCCGAAGGTGCTTGAGATCAGCACTCCTCAGTCGCTCGAGGAGGACTTTTTTTAAGTATAGTCTTTTTGCTACGTGTGCGGTCATGAGATTTCCCTCGCGTAGGGTGCTCATCTTATTATAGGCATACTGTATGGCAGCAGTTGCAGAGCGTTTAAAAACAGCCCTTTGAGATTTCCGCTCTTGATGCTGTCTCTCTGCCTTTTTCCCACTCAATGGGGTTGCTAGTTCAGCCTCTTTGGGATTAAGTTGCAATTCCACACCCACTTCCAGAGAATATCCCATCTTTTCAGCTTAATAAGATAAGGATTCTTCTGGTTTTGATTCAGCACGTGTACCTTCTTTTGTTGCCTGTTGGGTGGCTGAAGGTTTTGCTAGTGCTTGTTTAGGTGGTTCAAATTTTGCAACCTTGTCTTTCATAAGAGCGGTATTCCCAGCTCTCACTGCACCCTTGTCTTCATGGGATTTTGTGGCTGTGGGATACTGACGCTTAGTCAGGGTCAATACTTGTACTTGTAGAACTTTCATCTCATCCGCGAGAGATCCCTGTTTTTTGAGTGCGTCTTGCAAGTCTCTTCTCAGGGAATTTGTCTGCATGCTTTGCTTTCTCTGAGCTTGCTTACACATTTTTATTGCATTGTGAAGCACTATGAACTTCTTTGCTTGGGCCACAGTTACTTGTTTCCGTTTCTGGACCTTCTTGTGCTCCCTTTTGTACTGAGTCACCTGGGTTCTAAGCTTGGCCTTTAGCGATGCTTTGGTGATGCTCAGGGTAGCCTTCAGTTTCTCATGCTGCTTTGCGGGGACATACTGGGTAATCAGACATTCCTGCAGCACTTGTATTTCTTTAATAACTTGCAGATTGTCTACCTGCAGAGTTCGCTGCTTCTCCTCAGACATCTGGAGGTGCGTACGCAGACCTTGCAGTTGGTTCTGCAGTCGGTGCTCTGCTTCAAACTTCTCACCTTCCAAAAGTCTTTTTATTTCCTTAAGCTCGTGTAGCTTTTCATTCTTTTCCTTGACTTCATCTGTCAAATTAAAATTTTCTTCTTCCCGTTTTAAGTTTTCTCCTTTTTCAGTCTCTGTACTATTCAGGGCCTCCTTGCAGTCCTCCTACCATTTACGCACATCTGCTTTGAGAATGACAGTCTCCTGGCGTGAGACTTCCTTCTCTAGGTTGAGGGTCTGAAGCTCCTTCTGAGAGACTTTGAGATCTGTCTTAAGATTGACAATCGTTTCTTTAGATATGTCCAGCTCCTCAGTGAGACTGTGTAGTTCCTTTCTGGAAACTTCCAGGTCTGTGCGGCAGCTGTTGGTCTCATGATGTGAGGCATCAAGTGCTCTGCGGAGTGTCTGAACCTCTTTCTGAGACACGTCCACCTCTGTCAGGACACTGTTGACCTCCTGTTGTGAGGCATTCAGCTCTATGCAAAGAGTGTGAACCTCTTGCTGGAAGACTGTCATCTGCTTCAGTGCCTCCTCATACTTCTGCTTTAGCGTAGCCATCATTTTATCAGATTAGCTCTGCTTTTCATCCATGGCAGAAATAATAGCATTTGCAGTATCTAGCTCAGTCTTGAGATCGTCCAATTCTGTCCTGGCTAAAGAGTAAATTGTGAGCACATCTTTTTGTAGCTTCACGTTATTTTTCTGTAGCTCTGTGTAACCATCTTTTTTTTGTTTCAATTGTTCACGGAGCATATAACAGTCATGCCTGGCATTTTTCAGGGCATCTTCAGGGCTGGTCAAGGGATCGTCACTCACAGGTTCTGGCTCCACTTCCCTGGGATGGTTGGTTGAGGGTTACTCACTGTTGGCACCGGACAGACACTTCTTTGGGGTACACGACTTCTGCATTGGGCCCTCTGGATATTCGGTTAACCGCGGGACGAATTCTCCATTTTCTCTAGGCTGCAGGGCAACTCGGTCCCATTTTTCCTCCACAGGATCTGCGGACGTGTCTGTTCCTTCCACGGTAAGTGAAGAACCGCTTTTCTTTTTCTTTTTCCGCTTTTTTGTTTTGGATGACTCCGTCCCATCAGGAATACTGGGGTCTCCTTCTTTATTTGATACTTTAGCAGCTTCATTATATACGCCAGGCTTTTCTTGCAGTTGCTTTAGCTGACAGAAATATTGGGTGATCTGCTGCTCCCGCTCTTTCTCTTGTCGACCATATTCGTCATCATAGAGAGCGGTGTTTTCTGTTCATGCCGAGTTCAGGCACCCCACCATTCTTGGGGTGTTTTGTGGATGTGACTCGGTTCGGGTTCCCCGTAAGAGATGACTTCCTCCTTATTGGACTGGAAGGGCCATTCTTCCGTGGGCTAGGGTTCATTACAGGAATGCTGCATCATGTCCTCCATTTTGGGGCTCTCAGGTTTAGTTTTCTTCCTGACCTCAGGAGGCGCTATTGCAGCTGTTACCACTGTATTTGCTAGAACCCCCAATTGTTGTAGTCCTACAGGTGGGCATATTTTGCTTGTAGAGGTCGTAGCTCTCACAGGCATCTCTGTAGACTTTTTCTTTCTTGGATAAGTTTTACAATATCAGCAGTACTGTGCATGCATTTTCTCTCATCAGGTATACAGGATGTGCAATTGCTAGGTAAAAACGTCTATTTGCTTTACACCATTTACTTGCTAGGTTTAATCTCTCATTAGGTATGCTGGATGTGTAGTTGCTAGGTAAAAACTTCTGTTTGCTTTACACTATTTACTTACTTCAGCTAAATAATGTGATTTTCTGCTTGATTTCAGTCTCAACTTTGGGTATTATGACATTCACTCCACACTTTGGGATACCTTTTACACAGTTCAGCAATTCCTTTTTTATAGTAGGCAATTTTACCCTCAGCACTTGTTTACTGAAAATTCCCCTGCTTCTGCTCAGTCTTGCATCAATTTTCACATTTTTCTGCATATACTCCATTCTCAACTGGTAGTCCTATGTGGTGTGGCAGCCTTTACTTGCAGAATCAGTACCGCTCGTGGGTCACCATCTGTATTCACTGCTTCAGCTAAACATTTGAAAACAACAAACACCTATCGCTTTTAAGGGCCAACTCACTTCTTGAACCCTGACTATGGCTGGAAGGCAAACCCCCTATTTCAATGACCATATTACACTTTATTATGATAGGCAAATAAGGTTTGCCTGCTTCAGCAGTCTCTCTCTCTCTTCTCTTGGGATTGGGGAAAAGAGTCCATCTGTGATTTTGTAAGTTTCAGTGCAGTGTAAGTTTCCTGCCTGGGTGTGTATCACTTTAACTCTGGTCTCTGCTGCATGAGGTTTTTTTGTTTATGTTGCTCAGACTGTTTGTAGGCAAAAAGTATAAAAAAATATTCACAGCCAAACTCCGGGTTCCTTAACTTCAAGAACCACATCTCGTCCCACTTCGGACACCATATGTAGGCGGACGCTCACAGAGGTATGCAAGGGAGACTGGTTATGGTGAAATTAAATAAGGCTTTTATTGCGCCTGTTTCCTTAACATCAGGAAACCATCCAAACAAGGGGAAAACAAAGCTTCTATTCACTTGAGAGTATTTCTAGTGAAATACTATGCAATCCACAACTCCCTTTAGCGTGGCATGTCTCACCTATTTTTTTTCTCCACAGCATTAGAACAAGGGTTCCTCCAGAGATAAGCTATGTTATTGTTTTAGCTCCCCTGATCCATAAATAGGTATCAGTGTAATTACAGGTGTTCTCCCTGAACATTTCAATTACTATCCTACAAGAAGCCACAACAACAGTTTATTCTCTCTTTCTGTGCACGCAGGGTTCTACCCAATGCAGCAACTGTCAGCTACTCACTGAAGGATGGTCCCTGGCCCTTCACTACAAGCAAAGGGCACCCGCAGCAGTCCTAGCTCTTCCCTGCCCCTCTAGCAGGGGCAGAGGTATGGTACACACTCACTCTCCCCCGAAGGGAAGAGGACCAGAGAAAGCCTAATAGTCAGGCTCTTGGTTGTGTGACCTGCCCCTCTCAAGTAGGTATAGGCACTGCCAAATTTGGGGTGGCACTACCCTTAAGTACAGCCAGGAGGTGGGCACCAGGTCTGTTCCATGATTGGACATGCTCAGGCCGGATGTTACCGCCTCCCACTATCACTCAAGTGCAGCTCTGGCAGCCTGATTCTAGCAGGGCTTACTGCCAGGAGTAGGGCAGGTTAGTAGCCAAAGGTGGCATGGCTACAATAACATACATTAAAAGTTCAAGTATTTTTCTTTAATCTTATATAATATATTTATTCATTCACATGGTTTCCATTAAAACAGTTAAATGTCAACAATTGTTTAGCATATGTAAACTGCATTATTTGTAATAATAAATAATAATATTTTAATAAATATTATTGTATACTCTGTATATTGTTACATTATTAAAATATCTTGTCATAGCATAAGCAGAAAATAAAATTCGTTACAGTACAATTGACCTTTTGATGGGTGACCTTTTTCTTCCTTAGCTAAGGGAAATTCTCTCTTTTTTTTCTTTTTCATGCTCTGGATTCTTGATGTAAAAATGTTCCTGCTAATGGAAGCTTTCTCAGTGATACTCTTGCCCTTTCAGAAATGCTTTGTAATTTTCTTTTGCAGAATTGCTATGGTTTCATTTAGTTATTTAAATATATTCTTAAAACAAATACGGTCACTTGTAGATTGTTAAAATCATGGAGCAGTTCTGAGAGAATCTAAGGAAAATCTAATTGTTTGGATTAAAGAAAACAACAACCTGAAGCAGACAGGAGTGTAATTTTTTCTGTGTTTTCTCTCTCAAATACTTCAAATATAAAATAATTTGCTCTTTAAACCCTTACATGCTTTTTTTGTCACTCACAATACTGTACCATACAATACAGATTTTGATCAATACGAATACAATGTGTCATGACTCCAGACCTCCTAAGGGCTATGGGAAGGGAACTACCGCTGTGACGGTGAGGGGGTAACCAGGCTCAATAATAAAGGTTAAGCCCACTTGGTTACACCTGATCTGTGAGTAAAGGTCCTAGAGTGTCAGCTCTTGGACCCACCTGTCGTGTCTGCTTCACTGAGACTGTGTAGAAATTATGCAACAATTCAGTATTTTTGTGTTCTTACCTTTCCAGGGGGGCTGTGTAGCGGAGCTTGTGAGGTTCTAAGTTTGAGGGGGGGTTTTGTGGAGAAACTTCAATCAGATTGTTGCATGTAGCGAGGTTCCCAAGTTATGGGACACCCCAGAGATGTATCCTGGAATCATGTAAGATTCTTGGGCACATTGAAGCACAGTGCTCTGGCAAAATCCTACCCTGAAAACATTCTTGTGACTCACCGCCAGGGTTCCCTGCTTCAGCACAAACTGGAAAAGTTAGAGAGGCATGGGGGATCAAGGTATCCCCAGAATGGTCCCTAGCATAAGGTGGGATGCCCAGACCATGCCCAGTTGCCCTGAACCTGGTATCAGGGGGTGCTCCAGCTATATCCAAAAGCTGCAGAGTTTTTACTGTGTACATTTTAAGTTTGTCAGGGTTGTGCAGCGTGCCAGGCATAAGGCTGGTAAGAGTAGGGAACACATATTCTTATTCTATCCCTGACACCGAACCAGAAGACTTATACAAGCATGGCGCCACTTAGTCTACTCGAGACCCAGAGTTGAAAGCCTCAGGGATGCCAAGGTGATAACACAGGAGGCGTACTGTAGTTATACCTGGGTACCTCCGTCCTGGGCTAACAAAGGGCAATCCGGCAAACATTTGCCCTACCCCAGACTCTGCAGAGCCTGGACAGCGGGTGGGATCGATATGCTAAGATGCAGACATGCCAGGTTGGCGCATGCCCCTTAGCCGAATCCAAATTGGTGCTCACCCGGATTCAGTATACTGACAAATCGGTGATTGGTTAGCAGGAGAATTCCCACGTGCTGATTGGTTGCAGTGTTTCTGAATGGAACTCTAAAACCTATAATAAATCTAGCAGCCAATCAGGACCTCAGATTCCAAGCGCCAAACCATCAGCGGGAAAATCAAAGATGCTCTGTAAGGAATAGACGCGAGCTGGCTTCAAAGATTTTGACTCAAGAACATTTCTATGTCCTGCATTTGTGGACGTAGCAGTCGTGGCTGGGAATGCATGCTGAATTGCATTACAGGACTTTTGTGAGTACCTCCTGGTCATTGGAAAGGGCTCCTTTGTCAATTGTTAACTTTTCGTTTTAAAAAAGATTTATTTTGTTAGCCTTGTTCCCAGTAAGTGTGTTTTCAGTGTAAATTGTGTTATTTTGTGTGTATGTCAATTATTGGAATAAATTACAAATTATTTTACTGCTATGTCTTGCTCAATCATATGATCCTGGTAGGAAAAGGTATTAATAACCCTGATCTCCCATGACAGGCTTATTTTTTGGTGGCAGAAGTGGGATCGATTGAGCCTATTTTATAAAATCCTGCGGGGTCCTATAACATAGCGGGAAACTCATAGATTGTGAGCTCCAAAGACAAGCGGTAGCATACACACGTTTCACAATGTGCAGAAAACACAGGCTCTCTTTGCCCTTAGTTTAGTGCCCTCAGGTGAACATGGACAAGCGATCGGTTCGGTACCAGTCATGTGACAAGGCCAAGATTGTGGCCCGGTGTGAAAGCTATGGATTCCCGATAGAGGTCGGTCAAAGACTTTACTGGAGGAGGACTTGGAAGCTCATGAAGTCAGCATTGCTGCACCAGAGGGGGACACCCTCTCCGCTGCAGTTGCAGTGATCACACTTCAGCCATGTACTCAGGAGGTTAATCTAGCCCTGGTGATGGAGGAAGGACATGAGGAGGGAATGGGTACCAGCAAGGACTTTGTTGGGGAACCAGTTCGGGGGAATCCGGCAGTAGTAGCCCCAGAGGCAAATGGACTTGCCACCCCCTGAATCGCTGCACTCCTTGCCCTGTGGGGAAAGAGGGCTACCATGGAAGAACAGATCCGGATGCTGGCAGCAGCCCAAGGAACAGCCGCCCTGCTTTCCCACCTTGTTATCGGGGAGCAAACAACCCTCCGAGTGGACCACCACAGTTTTCGCAAGTTTGTTGATGACATAGACAAGATCGACGGGTTTTTAAAGGACTTTAAGACCCAATGTCGATGGTATCGGTTGCCACAACGGGACTGGGTTTTACCAATAAACCCCTTATTGTCCAGAGTGGCCAAAGAGACTCTGCAGGCTATCCCACCTGAGGATGGCGATGATTATGGTCATGTGAAAACCATGTTGCTCACCCAGTATCCCCTCACCCCAGAAGCGTACCGAGGCATGTTTAGGACAGGGGAGAAACACCTCCGGGAGTCCTATGTGCAGTACGTGGCCCATATGGCATTGCAGGGGACCCAGTGGGTGGATGGTTGTGGGGCCACCAAGTACCACACACTAATGGACTTGATGTTTCAACAGCAACTTTTGCAGCAGTGCCCCTCGGACGTGAGGGCATGGGTGTTTGACCGCAAACCGAAAACACATGTGGAAGCTGCTAAAATGGCTGATAAGTTTGTGACCAGTCGGGCTGTGATACACAGAAAAGGGGCTACCAAGGACATGGCCACTCCAGCCAGGGCAGCCAAAACCACCAGTGCCATATGACTGGGCACATCAAGCCAGATTGTCCAGACCGTCCGAGGTCCGGTGGACCCCACCCGGGGCAACGCTCTCCTCTGAGAGACCAGTCACTTGTGTGCAACTGGTACACACAAGTACAGCTGTCAAACCAGCCCAGAGAGGGACCTCCATGGAGGGATCTGCACTTGCCACCCAGGAACCAGCAGCGGAGATCGTGGGCATCCAATTGCGCCTATCAGGCTGCAGTCCACAGATGTTCGGCAGAAGCATCTGTTCCAAGTGACCATCGGAGCTCGCCAAGCAGCCAACTTGCTTACTCCGGTGCTACTGTTACCCTGGTTCGACCTTATATTGTCTGGCCACAGGATTTGCTCCTGGGCACAGGGATACACGTGACCATGCCAGATGAAGGACCGTGGTCACTCCAAAGTTGCCTGGGTATTCCTTGATTGGGGTGTAAGACGTGGCATGAGGGAGGTGGGGGTATTGCCCGGGTTAGATGCTGAGGTCCTACTTGGTAATGACCTGGGGCATGTTACATGCGTGTTTACGGCAGAGCTGGCTCCTGTTGCAGTGATTACCAGGAGACAGTCATCAGGAGTTGCACCTGAAGGATCTGCCATCCACCTGCATTTGGGACCAACCATTCCAGGGGTCTCCAAGGAGAACAGGTAGGAAAGCCAGACTGAGTCACGACAGTGTACTGACTTGCCTTCCCCTTTATATGTTCCCTGTTCCCCCGACTTAGAGACTAAGGATGAGTGGCCAGAGTTAAGGACACAGTTTAGGGGCGCGGTAAGAGCTGATCCCAGCTGGGAGAGCATGAAACTCTGGGCATCCGAGTCTACCTCGGACAGTGGGTCAGATCGTTTCTCATGGCACCATGGGCTCTTATACAGAAAACAGGGGTCTACCAAGCTAGATAGGGTCTGGACTGGCAGGCAACAGTTAGTGGTACCGTGGGAGTATAGGCAACAGTTGTTACAGGTAGCCCACTCCATACCACTATCGGGGCATCATGGGGTCACTCGGACGAGAGCCCGGCTGGTGCAGTGTTACAACTGGCTAGGGGCATTGGGACAGTGGCAGAGTTCTACCATGCCTGCGATGCTTACCAGCGAGTGGGTAAGGTGGGTGATCGTGTGAAGGCACCCCTGAACCCACTATCGGTAATTGGGGAATCTTCCCAGAGGGTAGCTGTGGACATAGTGGGACCCCTCATGGTCCCCATCGTCTGGCAAGCGCTATATCCTTATGGTGGTGGTCTTTTCCACCAGGTACCACCAGGCTGTATCCCTTGCCACTTCAATGGTAGGGCATTAGCAAAAGCCTTGTTAGTTATTTTCACTAGAGTAGGTTTCCCTGGTGAGATTCTAACCGATCAAAGTGCACAATTCATGAGTGAATTGTTACAGTGTCTCTGGGTGAAGAACCAGCGCATGACTCCTTACCACCCCCAGACCAACGGGCTATGTGAGAGGTTCAATGGTAGAAAATATTGTATTGAGCACGCTGTCTCTCCAAACGACCCCCCTCTCTCAGCTACCCGGTGTCACCCCGCAGCTCCCAAACTCCCGTGATCAGCGGAGCATACTCAGCAATACAGAAAACAAAAATAGGAGCGCATGAAAATGAAACCAAAAGAAGCCAGAATTAATACATATATTTTTATCAAGAAAAATAATTCATCATACAAAAATACACATAATCCAACAATATATAATTAACCTTGTCTATAATGACACAAATAGATTGCACCAGAGCCCTAGCCACATAGGAATGAGGGATGTGAACACCCAAATGCACAAACCCTAGTTGTAACAGGGAGGGAGAAGTGCTAGGAAAGCAAGATGTTAAAGATAAACAGACCTTAAGCACTAAAATTCTCCTGTGTGCTCCTCGTGGCAGGCAGGGCTCCAACAGCAACACAAACTGACCGGTTTCACAGCCGTGCGTCGCTGCGTAATGACGTCATTAAAAAACAAGATATTATAGACAAGGTTAATTATATACTTCTGCGGCAGCTTTTATTCTAACAAATCACCGGTTTTTCCCTGGCTTTTTCCTGGAATGCGACGCTCTTCACCTGGCGCATGCCGCGTTCATTTTGCGTTCCCAGCCACGGGTCATGCGCGGCTTACGCGCGGTTGATGCGTTTATTGAGATTGGTTCGGATTTAATAGGTTGCAATTCTTCGCGTGTCCGCCAGATGGCAGATATTCATGAATTGTAATGCGCATGCGCTTCAGTCAGTAATGTGTCGACTTGCAAGTGTTTCGTTTAAAAAAGATACCACAGTGTGCTATTGTAACTTGGCCTTGAGACTGAAGGAAGAGGTTGCAAAAATGTATCAATTTAGGCTTTTCATATTAAAGAAAGACAAAGACCAGTTTCGGTTACAGTATTCTCCAGAGACCCACCCGCCATGGGTGTTCAAGTGCAGCCCGCTTTCCAAAAACCCGACAGAAGTTACGCGTATTTGATATGGGCCGCGATTAATGCAACAGAGGATAAGATGGCAACAGTTGTTCAAATTTATCAGTATTTTATCGAAAACTATGACTTTTACAAATTTTCGCCAACTCCTCATACGTGGAAGCGTGCAATAAGGAAAAGGTTGTGTAGCGATCCCTGTTTTTATCGTATTGAGCCACAATTTGTTGGAGGGTATTGGTGTGTATCACCGGCTTTTTCCTTATCTATGATCATGATGACGGCAAAAGGCGAAGGGTCGTGTTAAAGCCAACTAAGAAACGACAGTCGCTGCCAAGCAATGCACCAGCACCGGCTTCCAAAGACAGTCCCGGCTTCAGTGACAACCCTGAGCCTGAGCCGGATTTCGCGTGCAGTTTCGATCAAGCATGCATGTACCTAAGCAATTTCCAGCCTCATCAGCTGACTACAGGTGGACTAGTCCCGCTGCAAACTATCGACGTGAATGATCAAGAAAGCTGGACTGGCAGTGGACCGGCGCCAGCGCCAGCTGAATGGGAAATACTATGGTGAGTATTGTTGCCGTATTATTTTCTGTGTTTTTTTTATTTTGACAATACAGTATCAATATCTGTGCGATTCAAAAGTCAAGCGATTCTCCTGTAAGCAATATCATTGGCTGAGCGGCTTCTACAGTACTGTACTGCAGATACTGAACAATTGGTGGAACGCTAGGTGCATGCTCATTGGAACCTTCTTGAAACGCATATGCGTGTCATCGCGGTAGGCGCATGCATGCGCATGTGAACAGGAGACGCCCCCCCGAGAAAATTATTGGTGGGACTGGCTGGGTACTTCTTTAGGGGGCTGACCATTACAGTAAAACTGTTCTTTCTGTTTTTCCTCAGAAAAGAAAACGGCTAATGGAGGGATTTCGATAAATAATATCGCTTTGTGTAGCAATGCCTGCACATTGCTGAATCGGATTTAAAAACCCACGTACCGGAGTCTACAGTTTAGTTGCCGTTGTTATTGATTAGGATAAAATACTGTACCTGAAACAGTATGCTGATGTTTTCCGGCCATACAGTATAATGTGTAATAAACCCGAAAAAATAAAAACTATGCATTTATTCTACATGTATCACATACATTATGTGCCTTCTACAGTATACAGTGCCAGTACATACAGTACAGTACAGTTTGTGTCTTCTATTTTTTTTTAATACTCTTATACTGAGCATGGGAAAAGAAGTTATATCAGTGGCGCTCAACACTGTAATGATCAAAGCAATTCTAATAGATATTATATAATATATATTATAAAATATACAACCAGAGCCACGGAAATCGCCCGTCCGATTGGATGCTCCACGTGGTAAGGGTGAACATGTAAATATACAAAGAAATCAAATCATAGCATAATACTGTAAAATATACACATACATAAACAAACAACACTTAACAGACGCTGAGAACAACAGGTAACTACTCACAATGGCATTTAATATGGCATATCATTAATATCATAAAATACACTTATTACACATAAAATAGTACATAAAAACATATATTGGGTTCAGGCAAGATTCTCCAACTCTTATACTGAGCATGCCTACAGTATACAGTGCAGTATGCCTCGACATTCTAGAAACACTGTATTTTGTTACACTATCAAAGGAGCAAATGGAAACAATGTAAGACAAATCAACATGTTCTTTTATTGGTGGAGTAAGTACAAAAACATTTATTTACAAATACTGTACAATGTAGAAACATTTTAAGTGCACAGCAATTCAAAACATCAACAGGTGTATGGTTTACTGCTACATGTGTGAAAACATTTATGTCAGTCAGTATGGTTTACAGTCACATGTTTTAAAAACAAATTCTTTATTCATAAAATACTGTAAGCAAAACGAAACATCTCCTTTATTAAAGAACGACAAGTCAAACATACTGTATATTGTACAGTGGGATGGTGTGCAAAACAGTCTGCACCACTACAGTCCTCGAGGGCAGAAACAGGGCAGGTTTTCAGGACAACCTTGAAAACCGTGCCTGTTTGAGGCCCCCAGGGACTGGAATTGTGCCGGTCCTGTGTGTGTGGACAGCAAGTTAAAACATTTCTGTATAAATACAAGTAAAAAAAACACACAACAACATCTCCTTTATTTAAGTACAGCAGGTCAAATCATGTAGAGTACAATACAGTTCAGCACAACAGTATGGTCTTTCAGAAAGTCCTCAGCATTGTCCGTCCATGGCCGATTCCTTGCATGGCGCAAAACGCCATTAATGCAGTCTCGAACGCCTTTCATTACAGGATCTGTAATTGGATAAAAGCGCCGCATTTCATCCCGAATGTTCCGTCTTAAATTGGCAGGAAGCGCCTTTTTTACGCGATTTCCGTCGTAGTTCACTTTGAAGGCCCAGTCGCAGTACAACGAGTAGGGAACATGGTGCTTAAAAAGTAACAAGGCATACTTGTGGGGTGCACCAGCACTCTTCACCCTATACTTCTCCCTGAGCGCCAGTGGCAGATCGCACAGGGTGATGTCGGGCACCGTATCGATGCGAGCGAATGTAGGTTTTTTGGGAGTGGGTGTGCTTGAGGCGACGGGCGATGGTAGGTTGTCTGGGAGGAAGCTTTCCTCTGGTCTTGGTCGCCGTGTTGTCTCCTGGCGTGGTCTTGACGGGGTTGTCATGTCCTCCTCAACTGCATACATGTACACTGCATCTTCTGGTGGAGGGGGTGCGCTTGGTGATGGAAGGGGGTCGAAGGTCCCATTCATCACATCCATGTCACCCCCCTGCTCCAGCGTCGGGGAAACACCGAACAAATAATGTATGCCGCTATGTCAGCCTCTATCTTCTCCATCCGTCGATCCTTCCGTAGATCCATATGTATCATCCATTGATCCATTTGTAGCATCCGTTCCTCCACATTTAGCATTGTCTCCAGAAGCAGATCTATCTTTGCTAACACAATAGAATTCCCGGGGAGATCCACAGTAATCCCATTCAGCATCCGGACTAATGAGCTGCTTCTTGTGCATGGCGTGTGAACATCTGGGGGGATGGGTGCAACGGAGGATAAGATGGAGTTTCCATGGAGAGAAGCAGCAGCGACATCGAACAAGAGTGGAGGAGATGACCTGTGGATATCCGGTAGAGGAGAAGCGGCAGCATTGTCGAAGAGGGATGGAGAAAGTGACCTTTGGATTTCTGGGCGAGAAGCAGAGTCGTCTAAGAGCAAAGGAGAAAGTGGCCCGTGGATTTCAGAGGCAGCGTCGTTGGATAGAACTGGAGAAGATGGCCTGTGGGATTCCGTGAGGGCGGCGGCAGCGTAAAGGACGAGGGGTGGAGTAGACGGGCTGAAGGTTTCAGGGACAGCGGCGGCAGAGTCGTCGAAGCGCATGGGAGGAATTGGTCTGCGGGTTCAATGGGTTGGCTGCCAATCATTTTGCGTCATGAGTACATCACCGTATATCTTCTTGACATAATAAGGCTGACGTCTATGAAAACCCTTAGCCTTTGGTGTCAGCAGAAGGTTTTCTTTATTGGCCTTAGCCTGTCGCTTTGGCCTTGGCTTGGAAACAGCAACCACCTTTCGCTTTTTATGCTTGACAGGCACGGCAGAGGCGAGTGGGTTCCTGCGTCCATAAAACCGGGGTTGCTCCATGGAAGCAGGTTGCACAATGCAGTATCTGGACAAGGGCAAGTTCAGATACAGATCATCGAGTGGTGGGCTATGCAAAGTGTGTAACCTTTTATGCATGGCGACCAGGTACAGGTGTTGAAAGTGGGCGTTCTCTAATGTGAGTCATTACCGTATAAATACACCATCCATTTTATGGATTCACTGCACATTGAATACACAGACTAAACATCGAATATACATTCTTGTGTTTGTATTTCTTTCTACTCGCAGCAATGCCTGTTAAAAAGATTTCCAAGGTGCTCAGCATGCGAATTAAGGAGATGTACACGAGCGGACACCGACTTGCTGCTATCCAACGCTGGTTAGCTACTTCTGGCATCGTTGTGCCAGCAACCACCGTGAGCTATCATGCACATGGAAAAAACAGAGACCGCAAAAGGGCACCAAGGGTAACTAACGCGTAAGTATGTTTATAAAAAATTTTAAAAAAATTCTATCAAAATGTGTACTGTACATCTACAGTACTGTATCTAATATTATTGTTATTTCTGTTGATTTATATTACAACATATTTTGTATATTTATATTTATATTACAACAGTATATATATTTTGTATATATTTATATTTATATTACAACAGTATATATATATTTTGTATATTTATATTCATATTACAACATTATATATATTTTGTATATTTATATTTATATTACAACAGTACAGTATATATATTTTGTATATTTATATTTATATTACAACAGTACAGTATATATATTTTGTATATTTATATATATATTACAACATTATATATATTTTGTATATTTATATTTATATTACAACAGTACAGTATATATATTTTGTATATTTATATTTATATTACAACATTATATATATTTTGTATATTTATTTATAAATTTTATATTGCTGCATATTAATAAAACAATATCTTTTCTTTACATTGTAGGGAGACAACTCTTCTGGTGGACAAAATAAGTGAGGAGAATGATGAGAAGAGTGCATTAAGGGTCAAAAACACTCTGCAGGAAAAGCACAATGTGACTGTATCCGAGAGCAGCATAAAGAAGATGAGACGCAGCATTGGATGGAAATATGGACGTGTGAGGTTAGTACTGAACAGTACAGGAGGTAAAAGTGTTGTTTAGGAAACTGTACTGTACCGCTAAAATTATTTATTCCTTGTCATTACAGAGCGTACCCCATGATACGGGACGCAAACAAAATCAAAAGAGTGGTCCAGGCCCAGGCATTTATCGACAGTGGGGAGACTTTCCAGGATTGCATCTTCACTGATGAGTCTACTGTGTCGCTGGAGAGATTTGCATGCTTTGCATTCCACAAAAAAGGTCGCATATCTTTGAAACCGCGGCCAAAACACCCCGTGAAGCTGCATGTGTGGGGTGCCATCTCTAGGCGTGGACCGAGATGCATTGTCATCTTTGAAGGTAAAATGTATCAAATATAATGTAGCCTTATGCACTGCACTTTACTAGTGTTGCCTTACTATATGCACTGTACTGTACTATTGTGCAGTTTTTTGAGCACTTTTCTTTTCTTGCTATAGGAATCATGAATAAAGCTTTCTTCCTTCATTCCAACATTGTGCCTTCCAACATTGTGCCTGAGTGTGGACGGACGTTCACAGAGGTACACAATTAGGAGGCTTTATAATGTGAAATTATAATAGGCTTTATTGTGCCCCAAATATAGCATGAAAATAAGCAGATATAAGCAGTCTCTTAATAATGAAAGTCTTATCTGTTTATCAGCTGTAGAGTAAGCTACTCTGCTCTCCTGGAACCGCACGGAGCGTGCACAGAAAATCAGCATTCAGGTTTAGAAGTCTTATTTGGGCCTTGTGTCTTGAAAGCAGCTCTGCTAACTTTTGGCAGAGCTCAAAACAAGTGTGTCTCCAAGTTCAGCTCAGGTGTCAGCTATAGAGTTCTCACTTCCTGTTTCAAAAGACAGGCTTTCTAAGCCATCTAATTCAGGCAGGTGGTGTTTAGTAATTAACTACAAGAGGTTAACCACCACACTGCTGGATTAAAGACACATTACTGAACAGGGATAAGTCCCCTGTTACATACAGTACCTCCCCTGTTTGTGGGAAGCTCGGGCTTACCACGGCCAAAGCCCATCCTTCCACTCTCATTCGAGATCTTTCTGTGACTTGAATGAGAGTGGATGGAGGAAGAGAACCTTCTGTCCCGCTGGGATTGGAGCCCTTTCTCCAGTTTATTTTTGTCTCCTCCCGAAGGTGCTTGAGATCAGCACTCCTCAGTCGCTCGAGGAGGACTTTTTCCACGTAAAGTCTTCTTATTGCTTGCGCGGTCTTGAGATTTCTGTTGCATCGAGCACTCCTCTTTTTGTAGACAAAGTGTATGGCAACAGTCCACCTTCCATTTTTGCACATCTGCTTGGAGGCGGGCTGTCTCCTGGCGTGAGACTTCCATCTCCAGGTTTAAGTTCTGAAGCTCCTTCTGAGAGACTTTGAGATCTAAGTTAAGATGTAGGATAGTTTTCCTTGAAATGTCCAGCTCCTCAGTGAGACTGTGTAGTTCCTTTCTGGAAACTTCCAGGTCTGTGCGGCAGCTGTTGGTCTCATGATGTGAGGCATCAAGTGCTCTGCGGAGTGTCTGAACCTCTTTCTGAGATACGTCCACTTCCATCCGGACACTGTTGATCTCCTGTTGTGAGGCATTCAGCTCTATGCGAAGAGTGTGAACCTCTTGCTGGAAGACTGTCATCTGCTTCAGGGCCTCCTCATACTTCCGCTTTAGCGTAGCCACCATTTTATCAGATTGGCTCTGCTTTTCATCCATGGCGGAAATAGTAGCCTTTGCAGTATCTAGCTCAGTCTTGAGATCGTCCAATTCTGTCCTGGCTAAAGAGTAAATTGTGAGCACATCTTTTTGTAGCCTCATGTTATTTTTCAGTAGCTCCGCGTAACCATCTTTCTTTTGATTCAATTGTTCAGTGAGTAAATCACAGTCACGCCTGGCAATTTTAAGGGCGTCTTCAGGGCTGGTCAAGGGATCGTCACTCATTGGTTCCGGCTCCGCTTCCCTGGGATGACTGGTTGAGGGTTCCTCACTGTTGGCACTGGACAGACACTTCTTTGGGATACACGACTTCTGCCTTGGGCCCTCTGGATATTCAGTTATACGCGGGACGAATTCTCCATTTTCTCTAGCCTGCAGGGCATCTCGGTCCCCCTTTTTCTCCACAGGATCTGCGGACCTGTCTGTTACTTCCACGGTAAGTGAAGAACCGCTTTTCTTTTTCTTCCTTTTTGATTTGGATGACACCGTCCCATCAGGGATACTGGGGTCTCCATCTTCATTTGAAGTTTTAGCAGCGTCACTGGATCCACCTGGCTTTTCTTGCAACTGTAATAACTGACGGAAATATTCGGTGATCCACTGCTCCCTCTCTGTCTCCTGCTGATCATATTCGTCATCAAAGGGAGCGGTCTTTTCTGTTCGTGCCGAGTTCAGGCACCCCCACCATTCTTGGGGTGTTTTGTGGGTGTGACTCGGTTCGGGTTCCCCGTAAGAGATGTCTTCCTCTTTTTTTTTTTTTTAACTTTCTTTTATTGGTTTTTCTGAAGTATTACATACAAGTATCACATTGGTACCATATAGTAGACTGTGAGACAAACAACATCTATACGAACATGGGAAGGGGTAGACGGGAGAAAATTGGGATAGGGGGAAGGGAGGGAATGCTGGGGGGGGGGGCGGGAGGGTAGGGTAGAGGAGGTAACTCCGTTCATGTTCTTCACTGGTCCTAGACCGCTACTGCGGGCTCAGTTCTATCTGTGCCCATACTGCACCTGGCATAGAGGTAGGGGGGACGCGTAGTCACCCTTGATCATCCCTGGGCTTAGTGATAGTGTCGTTCCTCCCTCGATTTCGGTCCGCCCTTGAAGGAGAACCCACCTGATTCTATTAAAGCCAGACGGAGGCATTGCTCATCCCTGGGATATCAGTCTAATCCAACCATAGCAACCAGACTTTTTGGAAATTTGGGCCAGTGTCGTTGACCAAACTTGTCAACTTTTCCATCTGGCAAGCAAACCAAATTCTGTTCCGAATTTTATCTATTGATGGAATTGTATTCTGATTCCACAGTGCTGCGGTCTCGCACCTCATCGCCGTAGCAAAATGTGCTATTAATTTGTTTCCTGATCTAGACACCTCATTCGTGGGCTTACCTAACAGGAACACCCACGGGTCTAGTTGAATTCTGAGGCCTAAAAAGATCTTCTGTAGCAAATCTCTGATTTGCGTCCAGATGGGTATGATTCGTGGACAAGACCACAACATGTGTACCAGATCTCCCCGTTCCCCCGCACTGTCTGGGACAGAGCGGGGAAGCTCCCGCAACGAATTTTGCCAATCTAACTGGGGTGAGATACCACCTCATTAATACCTTATATGAGTTCTCCTTCAATGTCGTACAAATCGAGCTACTGGCCGCAGCTTTAAAGATCGCTGTCCAGTCTTCGTCTTCTAACGGTCCTGTTAGGTCTGTCTCCCATTGTGTCATGAACCTGGTTTTATGTGAGCCGTCAACGTCCGCCCTAGCCACTTCCCTGTATAGAGCAGAGATGAGTCCCCGTGTGTCGGTTCCCCGATCACAGAGCTTCTCAAAATTAGTTAGCGGTGGTCTATTTAGGTGTTTGGTATAAAATGCCCGAACCTGGAGGTATCTAAGGAATTCTGTGTTGGGGAGGTCCGTTTCTGACTGTAATAGCTCAAATGGTTTGATCGTGTCTCGTCCCTCCAGGTCTTTTAGCCTTCTCAGCCCCAAGTTTTGCCAACGTGTGAAGTTCTTACCAACCAGCCCTGGAGCAAAGTCTGGATTTCCGTATAGGGGAGTCATCAGAGTATGTTTTGAGGTTAATGAGTGATTACTTTTAGCCGCATCCCAGACCGATGGGGAGTTAAGCACCGAGGTCAGCGGATCCTATAAGTCTTTTAATCTAGATTTAGGATACCAAATTAGATCCTTGAGCTCTACCGGGGCGCACACCTCCTTCTCCAGTGCCACCCATCGCCTCAGCTCCGGATCACCATGCCACTGTGTAATTTGGCATAGTTGTGCCGCTTTATAATATGCCATCAAGCTCAGTACTGCCAAACCCCCAGTTTCCCTAGGTCTTTGCATAATTGACATTTTTACCCGCGGTGTTTTGTTTTTCCAAATGAATTTCGTAACTGCATTCTGCAAATCTTTGATCTCTGATCTCACCACGGGTATCGGAAGAGTTTGGAACAGGTACAGTAAGCGAGGGAGAAGGTTCATTTTCACACAATAGATTCTGCCAATCCAGGATATTCCGTATGCAGACCAATCCTTGAGTTCTTTTGTGAGGGCTCTTAGTAGTCTTGGGTAGTTCTCCTGATATAGATTGGAGCTATGTTTGGTAAGATATATCCCTAAGTATGTTATAGCTTTGTGCTGCCATTTAAACTGAAAATTAATTTTTATTAATTTCTCTGTTTCTTTTGGGATATTTAGATTCAGCGCCTCCGATTTAGATTGATTTATCTTAAAACCGGAGATTCTGCTAAATTTTTCCAATTGAGCAAACAGATTGGGTAGCGAGGTATGCGGCTTTGTCAATGACAATATGATGTCGTCCGCGTATAGAGCGACTTTATGCTCTTGAGAGTGGATTTGAACTCCCGAAATGTCAGGACTGCGACGTATGTGTGCCGCCAACGGTTCCACGCATAAGGCAAACAACAAGGGCGAGAGTGGGCAGCCCTGTCTGGTCCCGCTTTTGATTTTAAACAACTCTGACGGAAAGCCCTGGTGAACCACCTTGGCGGTCGGTATTGTGTATAATGCTTTTATTGCCCCTAGAATTTTACCTCCAAACCCGATTGCTCCAAGCATGGACTCCATATATGGCCAGTCAATGCTGTCGAAGGCCTTTTCAGCGTCTAAGCTTAATACTAAACCTCGGATCCCGTTGGCATTGATGAAATTAATGATATCTATTATCCTTCTAGTATTGTCGGCCGCTTGTCTGTCTCTAATAAAGCCAACCTGGTCCGGGTGGATCAGCCTTGGCAGGATCGCACTCAATCTATTAGCCAATAATTTGAAGTATATTTTAACATCCGAATTAATTAAGGATATCGGCCTATAACTTTGACAATTTGTAGGATCTTTGTCCTTCTTATGGATTATAGATATCGACGCCTGGAGCATCTGGTCCGAGAAGGGTTCCCCCGCCAAGACTCCGTTAAATAACTTGAGCATGTGCGGTGCTAGGATCCCGATAATTTTTTTGTAATACAAATTAGAAAACCCATCCGGTCCCGGGGCCTTAGAGGGTTTTAGACTCTTGATAACTTCTATCAGTTCCTCCAGAGTGAAATCAGTCTGAATTGCCTCGCGCTCCAGTCTGTTCAGCCTAGGTAGGGCTGCTTCCTTTAAAAAGGTCTGTAGTAGTTTGTTTGTTTTTGGGTTGTGTGTCACCTTCTCCCCATTGTATAGCTGTTCATAATAAAGGCTAAACTCTTCCACTATGCGTTTGGGGTTGGAGGACATTTCCCCCGATTTGGTTTTGATGGCCTATATATTATAACTTGGTTGCCTATTGCGAATCCTGTTAGCTAGCATAGTGTCCGGCTTGTTGGCTTTCTCAAAGAATTTCCTCTTGGTCCAGCTCAAGTCTCTCTCGGCCCGGGATGTGAGGAGGTTTAGCTCTATCCTTACATCCTTCAGCTCCTTGAGAATGTCCCCTCTACCTGATCGGCTATGAAGTGTAGGGAGCTCATGTAACCTCTTATATAGTTGTGTCAATTTTGTTTCCCTCTGCCTTTTGCATCTCGCTGCAAGACTAATCAGTATTCCACGCATTGTGGCCTTGTGAGCCTCCCACAGTGTGATGTGAGATTCCACAGTGCCCGTGTTTGTGACAAAAAATTGCCTAATCTCGTCTTTGACTGTCTGCGCCAGTTCAGGGATCTTAATCAGGGACTCGTTTAATTTCCAGTTTGCTCCCGGGCTGACCGGTCTAATTTGAGTGCATCTTAGCTCAATTGATGCATGGTCCGACCATGATATGTCATGAATTAGTGTGTCGGTGATTTGTGGGACATTCTGCTCGACACAAAGAAGTGGTCTAATCTGCTATAACTGTCGTGGGGGTGTGAGTAGAATGTATAGGTACGCTCACCCTGGTGCTGTTCCCGCCATATGTCCACCAGACATCCTCGCCTCAACCCATCTAATAGTGCTGTAGCCCCTGTTTGTCTCTCCTTCTCCTGTCTCGGAGATCTGTCTATTCGAGGGTCCAGGACCTTATTGAAGTCTCCGGCTATTATTATATTTCCGACTGCCCATTTTTGAAGCTTAAGGAAGAACTCTGCAAAGAACTGAGGATCTTTTTCACATGGGGCATATACGCATGCCATGGTTACTCTACATTGCTGCAGTAGACCAACCAGTATAATATATCTACCTTCTGGATCACGTTTTATTTTTTCCATCTCAAATGGGACTCTGTTGTGGAGTAGTATAGCAACCCATTTTTTCTTTTCTTTGGCTGAGGCGAGATAAAACCTCCTAAAATTTTTATCTATGAACCCTGGGTTTTTGTTGGAGCAATAATGCGTCTCTTGAAGGAAGAGAATGTCTGTTTTTCTATGCTTGAATTCTGCAAAGGCGATTCTACGTTTTTGAGGGGAATTGAATCCCTTAACATTTTGTGATATGAACGTCAGTGCCATGTTTGTATGTATAGTGAGTCTTTGTGAATGTAGTGCGTTCGCCTCCTACCTGTGCCTTGGATTCTCTGTAGGTGCCAGTAGTGGTGTTGCTGGTCTCGTGATGCCGTGATACCTCCTTTTGGGAAACCTGAGGGAGGGGAAGGAAAACACATAGGGGAGTGAAAGGGAATATAAAGCCTTGTGACATGTACAAGGAAAACCATCTTGGCCCTAACTGACCTATGGTTTACTGCTTGGGAAAACCGCCCATACTCTGGGTTCTCCCACCCTTCTATCCAGGTTTGTGGGGTACATTCCAGCCCACGGATTCCCAGGGCTTTGACTGGACTGTGGCTTAAGGCCGCAGCCCAGCCCCATAGGCACATGCCAACAGGTGGGGATGAGGGCAATCACCTGCCCCCCCCCCCGCCGGCAGAGCAGACATTAAAGTATAACAATTGGAGATGTGAACATTTTTCTAATACTCAATTATAGATACAATCTGTACTCTAACTTCTTTTGTTACGAATTTCTATCCTCTAAGGTCTATAACTGGCTACCCTAACTTATTTATCTAACTTAACTGAACCCCTCTCCCCAGCGGGGGAATTCGCGCACCCCCCTGGGGAGCCCCCCGGGAGCCCCCCCACCCCTTGACGGGTCTTCCGATCACCGCCTCTGTCCCCCTGTCCCAACCCGGTCTTTTTCCTGCTCTGCAGGCGCTTCCTCTGACGTCATTTCCTGTCCGACGGGACTCTGTGAGGCGCCGCCCCCTGACGTCATCTGGGTCCAGTGCGCATATCCGCCTGCGAGCAGCCGAGGAAGCAGGCGTGTCCCGAGGGTGGAGCTGACTGGAGCTCCTCGGTTTCGCGCCCAAACAGCGTCCGCCATTCTTTTTCAGCGCTTCTTCTCCAGCTTGTCCCGTGGATCATCGCAGGACGCCATTTTGGTGAGTGTTGAAATTTTTCTTTTCCAGCCGTCTCTTTGTCCTCCGCCGGAGCTTGACCGTTTGGGCTCGGACCATCGGGAGGGGGGTGGAGGGGTGCCCCATGGGCATTCTTACACCGGGCAGCACTTAGTAAGGGGAACAGTCTCAGTGTTTATTGTAACGGGAACAACAACTATAACGGCTAGTTCTGGTGGAACTAGAAAGCAGGGCATGCGGTCCTCATGCAGGTCTCGAGGGTCCTGGCTTTTCTTTGCGTTGTCCGGCTGGTGAGCCCGCTTTTTCCCACTCTGTCTGCCGGGGCAGTCGCCCTACAGGGGTTTCCGCTCGTTGTAGTGTATTGGGGATACCCAGTTTTTTCAGGATTTCCGGACCATCTGCCAGGTGTTTAAGTACATGGGACCGGCCATTTTGCACCACAATCAGCGCGAAGGGGAAGGCCCACCTATACCTTGTGTTTTTGTCCCACAATATTCTGGTTACAGGTTGGAGGGCCTGGCGTCTTGTCAGCGTGATCGGGGAAATGTCCTGATATATGGCCATCTCGACTCCCTCAAATTTCACTGTTGGGGTGGCCCTGGTAATTTTGCAGATCTCTGCTTTGGTGGGGAAGTGGTGCAGGCGCAGAATTACGTGGGTGGATTGTTAGGTACTGGACGGGCCCTTAATGCGCGGTGGCACCGGTCCATGACCAGCTCCGCCTCCGTCTTTCCCGGCATTATGGAAGTCATCCATCTATTGAGCATCACTTCGGGGTCTTGAATCTCCTCAGGGATCCCCCTAACCCTCAGCTTGTTCCTTCAGTCACGATTTTCGCTGTCCTCGTGGCGTTCCTCTAGCTCTGCCACCTTCCGCTCGAGGGTGGTGACCCTGGTGTCTGTCTCTTTCTGACATCTAGTAGACTCCTCCATTTTCTCCTCTAAATCATTCGTGCGGGTCCCAATGCTAAGTATGTCTCTCCGCAGGTGCTCTACTTCCCCCCTGAAAAAACGTTTTGAGGTCGGAGAAGAGCTGTGCTCTCTCTCTTTTCAACGCGCCTGTCGGCTCATCCGTCGCCATCTCCAGCTCCGGTGCGGAGTCTGAATCTGATGCCACCATGCTGTCCGTCTCCCTGGGCTTTTTTGCCCCCACGAAGTAGGTGCGCACATCCACCTTCTGTTTTGATTTTTTCCGGGTAGCCGCCATTCACTTTGGTGCTGTATACTTAGTTGTAGCGGGTGCCGCAACTTGTTTGTGATTGTGTTGAGTTTTGCTATTATTTTTTATTTAATTACTGCCGGCGGGTAGCGGAGCGCTCAGTTCAAACCACCATCTCCGATCCCGTCGCGCATGCGTCTCCGATGTCTTCCTCTTTATTGGACTGGAAGGGCCACTCTTCAGTGGGGTAGGGTTCATTACAGGAACGCTGCATCTTGTCCTCCATTTTTAGGCTATCAGGTGTAATTTTCTTCCTTACCTCAGGAGGCGCTATTGCAGCTGTTGCCACTTTATTTGCTAGAGCCCCCAATTGTGATAGTCCTACAGATGGGCATATTTTGCTTGTAGAGGTCGTGGCTCTCACAGGCATCTCTGTAGATTTTTCTTTCTTGGGTAATTTTTTTTTTGTTTCAATTTTTTTATTGTTTTGGAGAGACACAACAAATATTCAACATTGGTACACATATATTGTTCAAGTATTACAAGATTTGTTTAAAACAAAAAAAAAACCTCTACAATTCGATATCAGTGCTTAAATAAAATATTCGTTTTAACATAGTCTTTGTGTTAATATGATCTGTTTTCACATCTTAGGCTGTGCTAGGGAAGCAGCCGCCTCCTTGCGTGACTCTCATAGAATTTAGAAAAGAAAAGAACAGAGAAAAGAAGAGAAAGAAAGGGGTGGGCAGGGGGGGGGAGGGGGGAGAAGCCCATTTATCTAGTTTCTCTGTAGTTATGTCTATGTGTTCCTAATTGCCCGGCCAAACTTCCAAGATTTTGTGAAATTTGTCAAGTTTTTGGCTCAATTGCGCTGAAAGGAGCTCTATCATTTTTATTTCCCTTAGTCTCCGTAACACCGTCTGTCTAGAGGGCGCGTTCACCTTTTTCCAGGCCGCTGCAATAGCTTTATAATATCAGCAGTACTGTGCATGTATTTTCTCTTATCAGGTATACAAGATTGTGCAGATGCTAGGTAAAAAAAGTCTATTTGCTATACACCATTTATTTGCTAGGTGAATCCCTCCGCTTCAGCAACAGAATTTGGTTTTCTGCCTGAGTTCAGTAATTTTCATTCTCATCTTTGGGTATTATGGCATTCACACTTCACACTTTGGGTGTCTGTTTTGCTCCCAAGATAATAGGCATACTTTTTTACTTGCAGGAAAAAAAAAACATTCTTTGCAGTGGACTCTACACTCAGCAATTGGCTTTGAACAAACTTTTTCTTTATAGGGCAATTTTACACTCAGCATTTGTTTGCTAAAAATACCCCTGCTTCAGCACAGTCTTTGTATCAATTTTCACACCTTTCTGCATATACTCCATTCACAGCTGGTAGCCCTATGCGGTGTGGCAACCTTTATTTGCAAAATCAGTACCACTCGTGGGTCACCATCTGTTTTCACTGATTCAGCAAAACTTTTGAAAACATGAAAAACCTATACCTTTTTAAGGGCTGACTCACTTCTTGAACACTGACTATGGCTAGAAGGCAAAATCCCTATTTCAATGACCGTATTACACTTTGTGATAGGTAATTAAAGGTTTACCCGCTTCAGCAGTCTCTTGGGATTGGGGAAAAGAGTCCATCTGTGGTTTTGTAGGTTTCAGTGCAGTGTAAGTTTCAGTGGTGTGTGTCCCTTTAAATCTGATCTCTGCTGCATGAGGGTTTGTTTTTTTTTCCAAGTTGTTTATACTGTTTGTAGGCAAAAAAGCATAACAAAAAATTTCACATAAAAACTCCGGTCCTTTTTAACTACAAGGACACCTCTTGTCCCACTTCTGACGACCATATGTGGACGGACGTTCAGAGAGGTACACAATTAGGAGGCTTTATAATGTGAAATTATAATAGGCTTTATTGTGACTGTTCCTTTTTATCAGGAAAATTATCCAAACACAGGGGGGGGGGGACAAAGCTTCCATTCACTTGGGAGTAATTCTAGTGAAAACACTATGCAACCAATTCACAACTCCCTAGTCAAGCATTTCTCCCCAGCCCCAAACATAGCATGAAAATAAGCAGATATAAGCAGTCTCTTAATAATGAAAGTCTTATCTGTTTATCAGCTGTAGAGTAAGCTTCTCTGCTCTCCTGGAACCGCACGGAGCGTGCACAGAAAATTAGCATCCAGGTTTAGAAGTCTTATTTGGGCCTTGTGTCTTGAAAGCAGCTCTGCTAACTTTTGGCAGAGCTCAAAACAAGTGTGTCTCATAGTTCAGCTCAGGTGTCAGCTAAAGAGTTCTCACTTCCTGTTTCAAAAGACAGGCTTTCTAAGCCATCTAATTCAGGCAGGTGGTGTTTAGTAATTAACTACAAGAGGTTAACCACCACACTGCTGGATTAAAGACACATTACTGAACAGGGATAAGTCCCCTGTTACACTGAGATAGTGCAATACATCACACGCGAGTTCCCCAATGGTCATCGCTTCTACCAGGACAACGATCCGAAGCACACCGCGTCAACAGAGCATATCCTTAAGCGCGGCATCAACTGGGTGAAGACGCCAGCGGAGTAAGTGTAGTAGACCGTGTCCCATTTTTGTTCCCCACTGCTTTTACTGTGTACTGTATCTCTTAAACCAATTGTCCTTTTTTTCCAATAACAGATCGCCAGACTTCAATCCGATCGAAATGATCTGCATCAGCTGAAGGCCCATGTCCGGAAAGTGGCGAAACCCTCCAAAAAGGACGAGTTGTTGAAAGGCATAATGAGTTTTTGGAACGATGTACTCACCGTGGAATGCTGCAATAAATATATAGACCATATTGCCACTGTGTTGCCCATTGTCATCGCTCGTAATGGGCAAGCATCAGGAAAGTAGTACTGTGCTGTAGTATTGTAAGTATAGTATGATACAGGTAAGTATGGCACAGATTTTTTCTTTCCCAATAGTCAGAGTTTACAGTAATTACAGTTTTTTCTTTACAGAGAGAGCAGCACCAGCCATCAGGTTACAGTACACAGTATATAACTGTCGACAGAGTATACAGTAGTTCCAGTATAGACTAGTTTGACAGTACTACAGTAACTGCCTACTAACTGCTCAATTTTTTTCTTAAACATCACACAATGCCATAATACAGTACGCACATACTGTAACTGCACAAATTTTTTGTTTTCTTGTCGTTTCAGGAAAAAAGGGTGGCCTGGCCTGGGGGGAGGTGGGGTTTTGTGTCCAGTCTAATCTGTTTTGTACACTAAAATGTACAGTATATAAACAGCAGTATTGATGTACACAAAACCTCTCCTCTCTCAATGAACTACTGTACTGTTCACAGAATGAGGAACAAGATACAGACGGAAAAAATAATATTAATATATATATATATATATATATTATACATTACAGTATATATTATTAAATAATATTCATATAAATGTGCATTATTCATGTTTCTCCATGTTTTACAAATGTTTTGTAAATATTATCCAATTTCAATCTGCCAGAAGAACTTAATAAAGACTGCATTATGTATTATTCATGATTATTTTTATATTTGTATTTTTTTTTCCTGATGAAATAAAATAAATATTTATTCACACTCCTGGTAATCATAATCATTGACAACAACCACACCCCCTCCCCCCCCACAGTATAAGAATGAATGACAAAACAACATGAATCAGTTAATGGTTTTTTTTACTCTCAATTCTCACAATGCTGTGCACATCAGATTTACATTTCAAATTCGAGAAGGGATTTTCCAAAGTGTTACCATAAACAAAGCCTCAAAGGGTTTGGGGGGTTGGGTGAGTCATGTGCAGTAATCAGCTATCTCCCATCTCAAAAAGGCTCAGAGTACACGCAGGCGCAATGAGGCGATTGACGCTCGGCTAAGGACGGATTCAAAACACAATGACTAACTTTAGAAAATTAATGACTCTGCGGAGGTGTCTGTCGAATGACTCTGTGGAGAGGGGGGGGTTGGGTGACTCATGCGCAGTAAGCAGCTAGCTCCCATCTCAAAGAGGCTTAGAATACACGCAGGCGCAGTGAGGCGATTGACGCTCGGCTAGGGACGGATTAAAAACACAATGACTAACTTCAGAAAATGAATGACTCTGTGGAGGTGTCTGTCGAAAATAGTTTTTGTGTGCGTGGGGGAGGGATGAAGGATTAGTTGTGCTGCAGTTCAAAGAAATTACATACTGTAGAGTACAGTACAGTAATTTCAAAAGGCAGTTCATCATAATAATTTGATCAATAAACCCCCAAATACAACCCCCAAATACAGTACATAAAAAGCAAGACACTTTAACTTCCTGTGCCTCAGGCACCAAAAACAAACAGTAGATTGTGAGCTCCACTGGACAGGGAGGGACCTGTGCCTGCAAAATGTCTCTGCAAAGCGCTACATATGCTGTAACTAACAGCGCTATACAAAAACATGCTATTAATATTATTTTAATATCAAGGTGATGCTCTGTGCAAATCAAATTCGAGAAGGGATTTTCCAAAACGTTGCCGTAAATAAAGCATCAAAGCTCCCGTCTCAAAGAGAATTACATGCAGGCGCAGTGAGGCATTGTACTGTAGCTCGGCTATGCACGGATTAAGAACACAATGGCAAGATTTAGAAAATAAACGACTCTGTGGAGAGGGAGGGTTGGGTGACTCATGCGCAGTAAGCAGCTAGCTCCCGTCTCAAAGAGGCTTAGAGTACACGCAGGCACAGTGAGGCGATTGACGCTCGTCTAGGGACGGATTACAAACACAATGACTAACTTCAGAAAATGAATGACTCTGTGGAGGTGTCTGTCGAATGACTCTGTGGAGACGGGGGGTTGGGTGACTCATGCACAGTAAGCAGCTAGCTCCCATCTCAAAGAGGCTTAGAGTACTTTCAAGCTTGGCTATGGACGGATTCAAAACACAATGGCAAGATTCCAAAAATTAAAGACAGGCGCATGAAGTTCAAAGCTAAAGACATAATTTAATTGCAAAATGCAGTTCATCATAATAATACACCCCCAAATACAGTACAGTACGTAAAAAGCACACAAATCAACCATGTGCAGTCAAACGCACATGGTCGCAGTGAAAAGCTACTGTACAGCACAGATTGAATATCGTAATAAAGTAAGATGGTTTTTGCAGGCTTGTGGAGAAAGTAAATATAAAAAATTACAATAACATTTTTTTAATTAAAATTTTTTATTTGGTCACTCACTCAGACAAGCAAGCAGTGGTGGGCGAAGTTACAGGCGCATGCGCAGTAAATTCCTGCTGTCAAGCAGGAATGTGATTCAAACCAGACACACGTTCAAAGGAATGGTGTGGGAGAGATGTACTGCATTGCACAGAAGATAAGTTGAAATACCCTGCAGTGCAGTTAATTATCCTGAGCGGGTGGAGAGCGCTGTACACTGGCGACACACTTTATTCGAGCTCGGCTAGTCCCGCGAATTCGGGTATACTCGGGTGTATTCAGGTTTCTGACCGTTTTCTGCCAGAGTGCATTGCGTTATTATCCGGCAGGGATTTAAGCTTTTTATTCCGGCTTGCTGAAATACTGCAATGCCGTTAAAATACACATGGTGGCGCTTGCGAGCTGTTCTCTGTGAAGCCGTCCCCTATAATGAATTGTAATGCAGTATATACTGTATACTGTACAGTATATATATACAGTATATATACTGAATAACAACAACCCCTATAAGCCCTAACATACAGTACTGTACACATACAGTACTGTATACTGTATGCATATACATAAATGATACTACTGTATGGGTGGCGGGGGCGTAATGTGTTTGCAGCAGAGAGAGATCCGCTGCTCTCTCTCTGCGCAAACATCGGCACAATAACAATTATTTGAAATACATTTTTATTGATAGTGTAGATGTGCAGGGGGTCTCCGGAGCTGAATCTCGTTGGTTTTAGGTCTGGGGACCCCGTGCCCCCCGAGATACAGGCCCCTTTAGGGGGTGCCGGTATCCCTCTGCGTTTAAAGGCCCCGATCACGTGATCGCTGCCTGTAAACCAAGCAGAGCAGAGGGATACCGGCACCCCCTAAAGGGGTCTGTATCTCGGGGGGCACGGGGTCCCCAGACCTGAAACCTGTGCGCTTCTGCTCTGGAGACCCTCTGCACATGTACAGTATCAATAAAACACATACAATAAACAGTATAAATAAACACTCGTTCTTTACCTTAGCGGCTATGAGCTATGGTAAAGAAGCATCATTTCTGTATTGTAATAATATTGTACAGTAAGCAGGGGGTTCCCTGAGCCAGAAATTAATGCTCAGGGACCCCCCCTGCTCCTGCTCAATATTATTAAAAATACAGAAATGCTGCGTCATTACCATAGCGGATAGCCGCTAAGGCAATGAAGGGGTTAACCCACCGTGCCCGCTTTATTGTGTGTAGTGGGGATGGGTGAGGGGGGTATTTGGCCCTTGGTGTGAGTTTAGGACTTGCGGGGGGGTTGCGGGTGCACTTAACCCCTTCACGACCGTAGCAGTTAATACCGCTACGGTCATGAAGGGGTTAAGCCCTCCCGCTACCAACCCCCCCCCCCCGCAAGCCCTCCCCAACCATCGTTGGGGCTAATACCCCATTCACCCACCCTCCCGCTACCCACAATAAAAAAATACACACACACAGCAACCGCCAAAAAATAAATAAATAAATCTAAATAAATAAATAAATAAATGACAATAAATACATTTGAAATGAATTTTTATTGATAGTGTAGATGTGCATAGCCGCTAAGGCAATGAAGGGGTTAAGGCATAATAAACAATTAATATATTCAATACATATTTTTCATGTCTGTGTTAAAACTCCCTGCCTTCTCTCTAATCTAAGTAAAAACCCCTCCCCCTATACCCCTATTGTGTGTGTGCGTTAAGCTTCCCTGCAATCTATGTAAAAAAAACCTCCCCCTATTGTGTGTGTGTGTTAAATCTGCCTGGCCTGTGTTTCTGAGTGCTGAGTGCTCTGCGTTAAAGGCTCCGATCACGTGACCGCGGCCTGTTAAACCAAGCAGAGCAGAGGGATACCGGCACCCCCTAAAGGGGCCTGTATCTCGGGGGGCAGGGGGTCCCCAGACCTAAAACCTGTGCGCTTCAGCTCCGGAGACCCCCTGCACATCTACACTTTCAATAAAAATGTATTTCAAATGTATTGATTGTCATTTATTTATTTATTTAGATTTATTTATTAATTGTGCTGCTGCTGCAAGTCCTAAACTCACACCAAGGGCCAAACACCCCCCCTCACCCCCAATAAAAAAAATTCACGCACAGCAGCCCCACAATTAATAAATAAATCTAGATAAATTAAATAAATACATGAAGAGAAATAAATATATACTGTACAGTATATACTATATACTGTATATACAGGATATATATACAGTATATATATATAATAACAATCCCTATACATATACAGTATATACTGTGTATATATATACTGTATACATATATATATATATATATATATATATATATATATATATATATATATATATATAATATATATATATATATATACTGTATACTGTATACTGTATATATATATATATATATATATATATATATATATATATATATACATACACACTATATATATATATATATATAAATATATATATATATATATACAGTGGTTGACAAATCACCAAAAAATCTACTCGCCACACAAAAAAATCTACTCGCCACCTAGTACCAAACGTATGCTGCTTGGGCCAATAGTTGCTCGCCACAATGTTAAATCCACTCGCCCGGGGCGAGCAAATGTATAGGTTTGTCGAACACTGTATATATATATATATATATATATATATATATATATATATATATATATATATATATATACAGTATACAGTATATACACACAGATGATGAACCAATATACAAATAACGCTTCTCTATACAGTACAGATAATAATAATAATAATCCATTTAATAATCCTAACTGATTTTACAATATAAAACATAACATTCCAATCCACACAGTACATTGCATTTACATTGTATACTGTAAATGATGCATAGCATAAAATCTATGCACCATATACTGTACATTCTGCAAATGAATGTTAACAATATAATTGCAAGCTACTCTACCAGTAAATACAAACACTTCCAAACAAACACTTTAACCAATCAAGTAAACAAAAGTCAATATATACTGTACAGTAAGTACCAACCAGAAAACACAATTTAAAACCAAAGCTAACCCTTACAATACCAAGGATTACATCTATCTAATTGTAAAAAAACCTTATACATTATACACAGCATTGTTTAAAGCCCCCACCCCCCTAATGTTTCTGTTAAGCAGATTACACTGAAGGGAGAGAGATATAAAGGCCAAAAGCCCCTTCCCCCCTAATGTTTCTGTTAAACAGATTACAATGAAGGGAGAGAGATATAAAGGCCTAAAGCCCCTTTCCCCCTAATGTGTCTGTTAAACAGATTACACTGAAGGGAGAGAGATATAAAGGCCTAAAGCCTTCCTTACCAGTAAATCTCCCTCCCTGCATTGATGTCGTGCAGTGTATGTAAATGTGGGGAGGGGGGGGACCCCCAATGTGCATACTGTACTGTGAGGTCTAACCACCCTCACCCCCCACCCACATACTGTACCGTTAACCCCCCCCCATCCTGGCCATGGCCCCTCCGCTTCTGCAAAACAGACACAAAAATGAAAACATACAAAGTAATGTCCCCTAACCCCTTAATCACCATAGCGGTTATTAACCCACCCTCACCCACCACTCGGGATGCCTACATACGCTCCCACACTAACCCCCCCCCCCACCCGTGAGGCCTAACCCCCCAGGTCAGTACCCACAAGGGAGGCCTACCCACATACCATTGGGGAAACACCCCACCCCCAGTACCCACAATAAAAACAGTACAATGACCCACAATAAACAGCATTCTATTTATTAAATACATTACCCACCCCCTGTGCCCCCTATAAATACAAGATTTATTCTTTTACATTCAGGGTCCATAACACAGCCCCACGCTAGTCCCCGGTGGGCTGGCAGGGCACCTGGACAGACCTACAGTTTACCAGCAGCATTCCACAGGTTCTGGAGGCCTGCTGGTGGATTCTGCCAGCACCATGGCGCCCAGGTGGTCTCCTTGGGTCACCGTGAGCCACAATTGGGTCCCCCACGGTAGGCCCAAGGATGTCTGGGAGCCCGGGTCAAACCCACAGGTGTCTGCGGGGCCTTGGGTGGTTCCCATGGGGGTCTGGGGAACTCACGGGTGCTCACTATGGGTCTGCGGTGCCCCCACAGAAGTGGAACCACACATCATCATTCCCGCACCTACGGGTCGGAGGTGCCCCCACAGAAGTGGGACCACACATCGTCATGCCCGCAGACTACGGGTCGGAGGTGCCCCCACAGAAGTGGGACCACACATCGTCATGCCCGCAGACTACGGGTCGGAGGTGCCCCCACAGAAAAGGGACCACACATCGTCATCCCCGCATGTGTCACCCGTGGAACCACCAGCCTGCTACCCTTTAGGATACCCGAGGATACCCACAGGTGGTCTCCATAGGCCCCACACAAAACCACGGAATCAAACCCTGAATGTAAAAAAAATAAACCTGGCCTATACATTCAATACATACACCCCCCCCCCCAACACCTACAGTACAATAATGTGCAAAATAACTATTATCCAGATATGGATAATAGATTAATTGCCCATTATTAAAAACATTAACTAGCATATACAAATAAATAAAGTACTACTGACCTCATCAATACGAAGTGTCCGACGCCAGCGCCTTCCTTCTCTTGCCCACACAATACATAGCCAAAACCAAGGCAATACATTGCAAGTACATTCAGATATCAATTAACCCCTTCAACACCTTATCGGATAATAACCGCAAAGGTAATTAAGGGGTTAAGCCACACAGGCACGATACCCACCCTTCACCCATGAATTTGTACTGTGGCTTCATCATGCAACTATATATATATATATACTGTATATATATACAGAGAGACAGAGAGAGAGATATATACAGTATATATATATATATATATATATATATATATATATTTATACACGTTATATACACACCCATGATAAACCAATATACAGTACAAATAAATGTAGAAGGGTTATCAAAAGCACTGTACTACAACCAAACACTTCTCCATACATACACACTAAATTAAAATCAATTTCCTTTAATATTCATAACTGATCTCTCAATCTAAATCATCACTAAACCTCTGAAAAGCCATTTAAACAACTTACATTCCAATATAAATGATGCCTCAATATCTATGCACCATATACATTCTGCAAATTAATCAAACGTAAACAAAAATCAATTAGCAATCATTATTTACATCCCTAAACAATTCACACTAGATCCCGAACAATAAAACCATTAACAAATTCACGCCTAGAGCAGAACAATTAAGCCTTTGAAAAAATATAAGTACCGACAAAAATACAACCATTACAAACCAAGCCTATCCCTGACCTTCCTCAAACATACAATACAATACCAAGGAATACATCTACAGTATCTACTGTAATTTTAAAATTCTTTAAACTCACAATAAAGCATACAGTAGCAGCATACACAAAATAATTTAAAACACATCTAATCCAGCTTTTAAAACAACATCATTTCTTACCCTGTACTTTACTGTATGTATATATCTCTCTAGATATACTGTATATACATACATACATACATACAGTGGCAAGAAATGATATACCACAAAAAAAAAAATACACATGTTAAAAAACCTTTTGAAAAATTAACAAGTTAAATAAAATACATTTCTTTACTGTAGTTCACTTACCATTACTTGCCCCCACCGACTCCCGTTGCGCAGCTTACTCACGAACCAATCCACGATCAGGAACCCATAAAATAATAAACCAGAAAATAATAAACATTAAACTAAAAATCCAAACCAATCCACGGGTCTTCTAGTTGTAATCCATCTTCATCTGTGTTTTTCTTTCTTCTATCTCCTTCCAGCGGGGCGGGGCGGGGTCTTCTCCCTTCTGCGGCCACGCCCTGGTCTTCTTTCTTTCCCGGAGGTCCTTCCTCCGCGGCGTCTGGCTGCAAAATGAGACGACATAGGCTTTTAAAGGCCTATGACGTCACATTTTGCGTCATGGTTCCCACGGTCCTGATTGGACCGTGAAAACCATGTGTTTTGGCCGACAAAAAAAAAATGATGACGTCACTTAAAGGGAATGAAAGCACAGCCAATCAGAATGGCTTTGCTTCAATTGCCTTTAAGATGATGTCATGAAAAGGCACATGGCTGTGCACACATGGTACTAGAGCCAATCAGAGCGTGGGAACTTTATCCCTACTCTGATTGGCTCTGGTATACCATGTGTCAGGGGCTTGGGGGAGAAAGAATGTGACGTCAATGAAAACCTGACACATGGTACGGGAGCCAATCAGAGTAGGGATGGAGTTCCCACGCTCTGATTGGCTACCGTACCATGTGAGGGCGGCCATATGCCTTTTCATGACGTCATCTTAATGGCAATTGAAGCAAAGCCATTCTGATTGGCTGTGCTTTCATTCCCTTTAAGTGACGTCATCATTTTAATTTTTGTCGGCCAAAACACATGGTTTTCACGGCCCAATCAGGACCGTGGGAACCATGACGCAAAATGTGACGTCATAGGCCTTTAAAAGCCTATGTCGTCTCATTTTGAAGCCAGACGCCGCGGAGGAAGGACCTCCGGAGAAGAAAAAAGACAAGGGCGTGGCCAATGATGGAAAGAAGATCACGCCCTGCCCCGCCCGGAAGGAGATAGAAGAAAGAAGAATACAGATGAAGATGGATTACAAGTAGAAGACCCGTGGATTGATTTGGATTTTTAGTTTAAAGTTTATTATTTTCTGGTTTATTATTTTATGGGTTCCTGATCGTGGATTGGTTCGTGAGTAAGCTGCGCAACGGGAGTCGGTGGGGGCAAGTAATGGTAAGTGAACTACAGTAAAGAAATGTATTTTATTTAACTTGTTAATTTTTTCAAAAGGTTTATTAACATGTGTATTTTTTTTTTTTTGTGGTATATCATTTCTTGCCACTGTATGTATGTATGTATATATGTCTAGAGAGATATATACATACAGTACAGTACAGGGTAAGAAATGATGTTGTTTTAAAAGCTGGATTAGATGTGTTTTAAATTATTTTGTGTATGCTGCTACAGTATGCTTTATTGTGAGTTTAAAATATTTTAAAATTAGATAGATGTACTGTATTCCTTGGTATTGTATTGTGTGTTTGAGGAAGGTCAGGGATAGACTTGGTTTGTAAAGGTTGTATTTTTGTCGGTACTTATATTTTTTCAAAGGCTTAATTGTTCTGCTCTAGGCGTGAATTTGTTAATGGTTTTATTGTTCGGGATCTAGTGTGAATTGTTTAGGGATGTAAATAATGATTGCTAATTGAGTTTTGTTTACTTGGTTGATTAATTTGCAGAATGTATATGGTGCATAGATATTTAGGCATCATTTATATTGGAATGTAAGTTGTTTAAATGGCTTTTCAGAGGTTTAGTGATGATTTACAGTAGATTGAGAGATCAGTTATGAATATTAAAGGAAATTGATTTTAATTTAGTGTGTATGTATGGAGAAGTGTTTGGTTGTAGGACAGTGCTTTTGATAACCCTTCTACATTTATTTGTACTGTATATTGGTTTATCATGGGTGTGTATATAACGTGTGTGTATGTATATATATATATATATATATATATATATATATATATATATATATATATATATATATATATATATATACACTGTATATATCTCTCTCTCTGTCTCTCTGTATATAAATACAGTATATATATATATATATATATAGTTGCATGATGAAGCCACAGTACAAATTCATGGGTGAAGGGTGGGTATCGTGCCTGTGTGGCTTAACCCCTTAATTACCTTTGCGGTTATTATCCGATAAGGTGTTTAAGGGGTTAATTGATATCTGAATGTACTTGCAATGTATTGCCTTGGTTTTGGCTATGTATTGTGTGGGCAAGAGAAGGAAGGCGCTGGCGTCGGACACTTCGTATTGATGAGGTCAGTAGTACTTTATTTATTTGTATATGCTAGTTAATGTTTTTAATAATGGGCAATTAATCTATTATCCATATCTGGATAATAGTTATTTTGCACATTATTGTACTGTAGGTGTTGGGGGGGAGGGTGTATGTATTGAATGTATAGGCCAGGTTTATTTTTTTTACATTCAGGGTTTGATTCCGTGGTTTTGCGTGGGGCCTATGGACCACCTGTGGGTATCCTCGGGTATCCTAAAGGGTAGCAGGCTGGTGGTTCCATGGGTGATACATGTGGGCATGACGATGTGTGGTCCCACTTCTGTGGGGGCACCTCCGACCCGTAGGTGCGGGAATGATGATGTGTGGTCCCACTTCTGTGGGGGCACCGCGGACCCGTAGTGAGCACCCGTGAGTTCCCCAGACCCCCATGGGAACCACCCGAGGCCCCGCAGACACCTGTGGGTTTGACCCGGGGCTCCCAGACATCCTTGGGCCTACCGTGGGGGACCCAATTGTGGCTCACGGTGACCCAAGCAGACCACCTGGGCGCCATGGTGCTGGCAGGATCCACCAGCAGGCCTCCAGAACCTGTGGAATGCTGCTGGTAAACTGTAGGTCTGTCCAGGTGCCCTGCCAGCCCACCGGGGACTAGCGTGGGGCTGCGTTATGGACCCTGAATGTAAAAGAATAAATCTTGTATTTATAGGGGGCACAGGGGGTGGGTAATGTATTTAATAAATAGACTGCTGTTTATTGTGGGTCATTGTACTGTTTTTATTGTGGGTACTGGGGGTGGGGTGTTTCCCCAATGGTATGTGGGTAGGCCTCCCTTGTGGGTACTGACTGGGTGGTTAGGCCTCACGGGGGGGGGGTTAGTGTGGGAGGGTATGTAGGCATCCCGAGTGGTGGGTGAGGGTGGGTTAACCCCTTCATGACTGTAGCGGTTAATAACCGCTATGGTGATTAAGGTGTTAGGGGACATTACTTTGTATGTTTTCATTTTTGTGTCTGTTTTGCAGAAGCGGAGGGGCCATGGCCAGGATGGGGGGGGGGTAACGGTACAGTATGTGGGTAGGGGGTGAGGGTGGTTAGACCTCACAGTACAGTATGCACATTGGGTCCCCCCCCCCTCCCCACATTTACATACACTGCACGACATCAATGCATGGAGGGAGATTTACTGGTAAGGAAGGCTTTAGGCCTTTATATCTCTCTCCCTTCAGTGTAATCTGTTTAACAGACACATTAGGGGGGAAGGGGCTTTAGGCCTTTATATCTCTCTCCCTTCATTGTAATCTGTTTAACAGAAACATTAGGGGGGAAGGGGCTTTAGGCCTTTATATCTCTCTCCCTTCAGTGTAATCTGCTTAACAGAAACATTAGGGGGGACGGGGCTTTAAACAATGCTGTGTATAATGTATAAGGTTTTTTACAATTAGATAGATGTAATCCTTGGTATTGTAAGGGTTAGCTTTGGTTTTAAATTGTGTTTTCTGGTTGGTACTTACTGTACAGTATATATTGACTTTTGTTTACTTGATTGGTTAAAGTGTTTGTTTGGAAGTGTTTGTATTTACTGGTAGAGTAGCTTGCAATTATATTGTTAACATTCATTTGCAGAATGTACAGTATATGGTGCATAGATTTTATGCTATGCATCATTTACAGTATACAATGTAAAAGCAATGTACTGTGTGGATTGGAATGTTATGTTTTATATTGTAAAATCAGTTAGGATTATTAAATGGATTATTATTATTATTGTCTGTACTGTATAGAGAAGCGTTATTTGTAGGACAGTATGATTTTGATAACCATTCTACATGTATTTGTATATTGGTTCATCATCTGTGTGTATATACAGTATAAAGTATATATATATATATATATATATATATATATATATATATATATATATATATATATATATATATATATATGTATATATATATATATATATATATATACATATATATATATATATATATATATATATATATATATATACAGTATATATATACACAGTATATACTGTATATGTATAGGGATTGTTATTATATATATACAGTACTGTATATATATCCAGTATATACAGTATACAGTATATACTGTACAGTATATATGTATTTCTCTTCATGTATTTATTTATTTATTTAGATTTATTTATTAATTGTGGGGCTGCTGTGCGTGAATTTTTTTTATTGGGGGTGAGGGGGGTGTTTGGCCCTTGGTGTGAGTTTAGGACTTGCAGCAGCAGCACAATTAATAAATAAATCTAAATAAATAAATAAATGACAATAAATACATTTGAAATACATTTTTATTGAAAGTGTAGATGTGCAGGGGGTCTCCGGAGCTGAAGCGCACAGGTTTTAGGTCTGGGGACCCCCTGCCCCCCGAGATACAGGCCCCTTTAGGGGGTGCCGGTATCCCTCTGCTCTGCTTGGTTTAACAGGCCGCGGTCACGTCATCGGGGCCTTTAACGCAGAGCACTCAGCACTCAGAAACACAGGCCAGGCAGATTTAACACACACACACAATAGGGGGAGGTTTTTTTTACATAGATTGCAGGGAAGCTTAACGCACACACACAATAGGGGGATAGGGGGAGGGGGTTTTACATAGATTAGAGAGAAGGCAGGGAGTTTTAAAAGCGAGAATAGGGGGAGGGTGTTTTACATAGATTAGAGAGAAGGCAGGGAGTTTTAACACAGACATGAAAAATATGTATTGAATGTATTAATTGTTTATTATGCCTTAACCCCTTCATTGCCTTAGCGGCTATGCACATCTACACTATCAATAAAAATTCATTTCAAATGTATTTATTGTCATTTATTTATTTAGATTTATTTATTTATTTTTTGGCGGCTGCTGTGTGTGTGTATTTTTTTATTGTGGGTAGCGGGAGGGTGGGTGAATGGGGTATTAGCCCCAACGATGGTTGGGGAGGGCTTGAGGGGGGGGGGGGGGTTGGTAGCGGGAGGGCTTAACCCCTTCATGACCGTAGCGGTATTAACTGCTACGGTCGTGAAGGGGTTAAGTGCACCCGCAACCCCCCCCCCCTCCCGCAAGTCCTAAACTCACACCAAGGGCCAAATACCCCCCTCACCCATCCCCACTACACACAATAAAGCGGGCACGGTGGGTTAACCCCTTCATTGCCTTAGCGGCTATCCGCTATGGTAATGACGCAGCATTTCTGTATTTTTTTATTTTTTTTCCAAACAATTTTATTAGGCATTCAGTTAAACATGCAGTGGTATTGTACTATAACGCCTAACATTTTCCAATCCACAGTTTTTTTTTCGGGGGGGGGAGCAGAAGGACAACCGCCGTTGTCCGTGGAAAAAGGGGGGGGAAGCCTTCAGAGAGGGAAGGCAGAGGGGATGGGGACTGGGAGGGTGGGGGGGGAGGGGGGGGAGAGGAGAGGGGGGAATGGGGTGGGGGGGGGCGTCTGACTGTCTGGGGGTGTGAGCTTTAGAGCATTGGTTGATCGCCTATGGAGGAGTGTCCGGGCTTTGGGGCGCAGGGATTGGCTGTCTGGCCCTGGTTTTGGAGGACCATGGGTCCCATATTTCCTTGTGGGCCGGCAGTTTTTGTCGAACGATGGCGGTGAGCCGTTCATTGATCATCACCTCGTCGACTCTTTTTCTAATCGTTCCCAGTGCCGGCGTAGTTGTTTTCCTCCAGGAGGCCGCAATACAGCAACGAGCCGCAGTAAAAATGAAGGATATCAATTTCCTGACTGGTCGGACAATGTCTTTCAGTGGTGCCGCCAGCAGGTAGGTCAGTGGTTCAATAGGCACTTCCAGGTCGGTGACCTCTTTTATTAAAATTTGGACCTTGGCCCAGTACTTTACAATTTCTGGACAGGACCACCAGATGTGGACCATGTCCCCTCTATGACCACAGCCTCTCCAACATAGATCTGAAGCCAGAGGGTAGATTTGGTTTAATCGGGCTGGGGTAAGATACCAGCCGAACATAATTTTATAAATGTTTTCCTTTATTGTAGTACATAGGGAGGTCTCCGAGGCTGTCTCCCAGATTTCTTCCCAAGTCTCTCTGTCTATATGTAAGTTCAGGTCAGCTGCCCATTTGAGCATATAGTCATGCTCTTTTGGGGTCGAGGAGCGTTCTAGTGCCCCGTATATCTCTGAGATGAGACCTTTCTGGTGGGTCTTTGTCTCGCAGAGAAGTTCGAACGTTGTGAGAGTGGGGTATTCTGGGAGAGGGCAAGTTGTTCTAATAAAGTTTCTAATTTGAAGATATTTGAATGTGTCCAATTGTCTGATTTGATATTTGGTCCTTAATTCTTGGAAACTCAGAGGCCTCCCCAGGCTCAGAAAATCCGCAATCGCCTCTATACCCCTCATGCGGTATTGTTCGAACAGTTTAGATCCACATCCCGGGGGGAACTTTGGATTGTTAAAAATAGGGGTCAATTGGGAGCTTTTAGTAGTAAGACCATATTTGTATTTGCAACGTAACCACACATCCCATGTGAATCGGGAGGCCTGAAGTTTCAGGTTGTGTGTATGTCCCTCCCCTCTGTCCAGGCTCCAGAGGCAGGCTTGCAGAGAAGGCATTTTGGCACATTGAGTCTCTATCTCCACCCAACTACAACGGGTCGGGTCGGCATTCCACATTACCACCTGCTTAAGCTGTGCAGCTAGGTAATATCTGTGTAAGTCCGGTACCCCCAGACCTCCTCTAGATCTTGCTGCCATCAGGACCGATCTGGCGACTCGGGGTCTTTTGCCCTGCCAAATAAAGTTAAATATTCTGTTTTGCATGTTTTTGAGATCAGCGCCTGGGACGTGGGTCGGGAGTGTTTGAAAGAGATATAACATTGCATGGGAGTATATTCATCTTAATGGAAATCATTCGACCGATCCACGATATCTGGTAACCTTCCCACTGATCTAGATCCTTTTTGATCTTGTCCCATAAACGCGGGTAGTTATCCCGGTATAAATCCCGGTAGTGCCTTAACACATTAACTCCCAGATATTTAATGTGTGAAGGGCACCATCTGTAGGTAAAATTGGTTTTGAGGAGATTGACTTCGGGATCCGGGAGACTAAGATTTAGGGCCTCTGATTTGTCGCTGTTTATCTTATTTCCTGATACTCTGCCAAACTCCATCAGTTCCCTCTGGAGGTTGGGGAGGGAAGTTAGAGGTTTAGTCAGAGTAAGGATGATGTCATCAGCGAATAGGGAAATTTTGTATTGTGTTTTATCAATCGGGATTCCCTGGATATTCAGGTTCTGTCTTATTTTAGACGCCACTGGTTCAATCGTAAGGGCGAAGAGAAGGGGAGAGAGGGGGCATCCCTGCCGGGTACCGTTCTGGATTAGGAATCGTTCAGATCCTCCGCCCGAGAGGCGTACCGAGGCTGAGTGGTTCTGGTAAAGTGCTTGAACGCCCTTTAGGAACGAGTCTCTGAAGCCGAATTTAATCAATGTTTGGTTTAGGAATAGCCAATCAATTCTGTCGAATGCCATCTCTGCGTCAAGACTTAGTAACATTGCCTTTGAGCCTGAAAGGTGGGCATGATCTACTAAGTTAATTATTTTACGTGTATTGTCTGAGGCCTGGCGGCCCAGGACAAACCCGACCTGGTCCTTGTGTATTAATCTCGGGAGGATGGGATTAAGTCTGTTCGCCAAAATTTTACTATATAGTTTAAGGTCGTTGTTCAACAATGAAATTGGTCTGTAACTGCCGCATTGGGTGGGGTCCTTCCCGTCCTTAAGTATTATTGCCAAATTTGCGGACGACATTGTGGACGGGATAGGACTCCCTTCAAGGAATGAGTTGAACAAACTTAATAGATGTTTAGATAGAATGGGAAAGAATTTTTTGTAGTATGCATTTGTGAAGCCATCAGGGCCCGGCGCCTTGGAATTTTTTGAGGCTCTCACGGCCATTTCCAATTCGTCTAGCGTTATTTTCGCGTTTAGGTAAGTATTCTCCTCTTCTGTTAATGAAGGGAGGTCGCACTCGGATAGGTAACCGGCTGCTAATGCCGTATCCGTCTCTTTAGAGTTAGCAGAGTGGGTTCTTAGGTTATACAATTTAGTGTAGAATTTGGTGAATTCCTCTGCTATTTTTTTTCCGTTATATTGGAGTTCACCAGAGTTATTCCTGATCGCCGTGATTTGCGATCTTTTCTGTATGCCTCGTAACATGCTGGCAAGAAGTCTATCGGCCTTGTTCCCTTTATCGTAATACCTTTGACCCGTCCATCTTAGAGCTTTTTCTACATCTTCTAATTGGATGATCCTTAGATCGTTTCGAGCAGTTGTCAACTGTTTATAAATTCTCCGGGAGGGGTTATTTTTATGCTTTTGCTCTAGATCGATTATTTTGTCTGTGAGCTCTTTAGATAATCTGAGTTTGGTTTTCTTCCGGTGGGAGGCAATCGAGATAAGATTTCCTCGAATTGTCGCCTTATGGGCTTCCCACAGGCTTGCTGGAGAGGCTACGGAGCCTGTGTTTATTCTGAAGTATTCCTTAAGGGATTTTTTGAGTTCCAGCACTGTCCCGGAGTGGTTCAGTAAGGAATCGTTTAATTTCCAGCAGTACGAAATAGTTTTCCCGAAGGGGATGGACAGGGACATGGTGATGGGAGCATGATCTGACCATGTTATTGGGCCAATATCTGTATCAGTGGTAGCCTCTAGTACGTTCTTGGAAGCAAGGAAGTAGTCAATACGGGAGTAAGACTGTTGGGGCGCCGAGTAAAAAGTGTAATCTCTCTGTCCCTGATGCTGTGTTCTCCAAATGTCTACCAGAGAAAAGTCTCTCATAATATCCTTAAATTTTTTCCCCAGTCTTTGTGACTGAGTGGAGTGTTGTCGCCCTGGTTGGCTCGATTTGTCTTCCTTTGGGTTGAGAGCCATATTTAAATCCCCTGCAATGAGTATTGAGGATAGGTATTGTGGGTCAATTTCTGCCAGAACCTTTTTAAGAAATTCTGTCTGGTTTTCGTTTGGGGCGTATAGGTTAATAAGGGCGATTGACGTGCCGGATAGTGAGCCGTAGACTACAATGAATCTCCCCTCTGGATCTGCCTGAATTTTTGTTAAATTAAATGGGGTGCCCTGTCGGAACAGAATGGCCACCCCTCTACGCTTGCTGCTGAAAGATGAGAAATAACTCATCGGGAATTCATGCTGGAATATTTTAGGCGGCTCTTGTGACGTGAAGTGCGTCTCCTGGAGGAAAACAACGTCCCCTCCTGTTTTCTTTATCTCCTGGAGGGCCAGGCGTCGCTTTCTATTATTGTGGAGTCCCTTCACGTTGAGGGAGATAATTTTCAGGGTTTTTTGGTGAGACATTGTTATCTCTCAGCGAAGACCGCTTGTGTTATCGCTGGACTAGTGCTAGGGGGAGCAGTCAGAATGGGCGAGGGGATGAGGGGTCTGGAGTGGGGCCGCTGGGACAGTAGCAGCGGTTGGAAAAGGGGAGGAAAATCGACCCTAATGGGGTCTAAAAGTGTTTGACCGGTCTTAGAGAAAGAACCAGTTAGTGGGGTATAAGACCCTTGGGGGCGGGTCCGAGAACGCTCTCCAGTGAAGGCGGGTCGGGTGGAGACCCAGAAGATTCTGTGACTTCAACCGGCCTCTGCATCGACGGGTTGGCTCATTCGGTGGGATGTCAGGCCAGCAGGGCTTTTTGCTCCATCTAGCTGTATGTGGGCGGGCGTGGGCGAGGGAGGGGTAACTGGGTCGGGAGGTGAGGGGTTGGGGACGTTAAATGTCGCTGTGGGAATGATTGCTCGAAAGGGCAGGGGGGGAAGAGGGGGGGACAAGGAGGGAGGGGGTGATGAAGGGGGAGCATGGGGAGGGGGGGGGGTGGGGGAGGGGGGGGAGGGGATGAGATCTCCTTTTGGGCTCTCGGTTGGTGGACTCTGTTGTCTGGCAATGTTATCTGTCTGCGGTGCTTAGTAGCTGGAGGGAGGGGGGAGGGGGAGGGGGTATACGGGGAGGGTCCCTGTTCAGTAGGTGTGGGGAAGGGGAGGTGTGGGGGTGTGGGGGTGGGTGAAGGGGGAAGAGGGGGTAGGTCTTGGGAAAGAGAAGGGTATGGTGAGAGGGAGGGAACAGGGGGGGTGGGGCATAGGTGGGACATCAAAAGACATATCTCCATTCTCCTCAGGTAGCCAACGGTCTCGAAGCTGCTCCTGCTCAAGAACGCCGGGGTGGGGGCAGGTTGAGGGGGAGGGAGGGGGAGGTAGGGGGAGGGGGGGGGGAGGGGATAGGGGGTAGGGAGGGGTACAGGCTTAAACACTGAGTCATTACTGTTCATTACTGTAGGCGTTTAGCAGTGACAATATAACATAGATGGTACATTGAACCCTTAGCAGTATGCATGAATCATATATAGCAGTATTCACCTTATACATTTGCTATAACACCAGCGTTGAGCGGCCTCATGTGGTGAACCCGGGAACTACGCCTGTTGGGTCCACATTCGAGAGCATGCTTAACCAGTCAGATTCAAGGTAGAGTGGATCAGTCCGGGGGGACTGGGGGGGGGGCTAGGGTGCAGGTCCTGGAGCGGGGAAGGGTAGGGGGAGGGGGGGCCGGGGAAGGGGGGGGGGAAGAGTAGGGGGAGGGGGGGGGGGGAAGAGGGTTTGGGGATCGGGGGGTGGCTAGGGAAGGGATATGGGACAGGGGGGGATAGGGGGCGGTACAGGCTTATACTTTCGACCTTAGACAGTAAACATAGTGTATATTGAGCAATCCTGACAACAGACCTTCACTATGACCCAAGCGTCCTGTACCCTCGCGTGGGGAATCTGGATGCAGCTCTTGATAGGCCCGCTGTCGTAAGCGTGTTCGGCTGATCTGGGTCAGAGGTAAGCGGTTTCGCCCGGTGGGGGCTAGAAGGGATAAGGGTGGGGGTGGGGGGGGCGGGGGTGGGTTTGCGTGGTCGGGGGGGGGGGGCGGGTAGGGGGGGAGGAGGTGGGTGAGGCAGGGGGGTGGGGGGGAACCTGGGATACTGGGGGAGGGGGGGAGGGGGAGAGGTTGGGGGGTGAGGGTAACATTCTCCCACCCTCTCGATATGTGTCAGTTTGCTGCAGTGCTATGGGGGCAATACGCCCTTCAGGTCCTCCCAAGAGGGAAGCGGTGGGCAAGGACTGAGATACCTGCTGAGGTATGGTAGGACTGAGGTGTAGGTGGTCGGGGGTCGGGGGGGGGGGCGGATGGGGGAAAGGGGTGTTGGGGAGGGGTAGGGAGGGTTTGGGGTTACCTCGCAGGGGGGGTGGGGTGAGGAAGTGGGGGTAGGGGGGGACCGGGGGAGGGGCCACCTCGACCGATGCCCCCAAACCCTTTATGCAGAGAGAACATGCATTACTGTAGGCATCTAGCAGTGTCCATAATACCGGGTTAGTGCAACCTTTTGTGTCAAAGTGTGATCTTCCTGTCCTGATTCACTTGTAATTGTCACTGGGTTGTAGCTGGGATACCCGCATCCTCTCTTGAGGGGGCTGGTGGGCTGGGGGAGGGGTTGAGAGGCAGGGTATGGGGCAGGGGGAAAGGGGGGGGAGGTGGGGGAAGGGGGAAAAGGGGGGGAGGTGGAGGAGGGGGGGGGGAGGTGGAGGAGGGGGGGGGCAGGAGGGCGGGGGGGTGGGGTTGAAGGGGTTAGCAAGGACGCGAGGGGGGGAGGGCAGAGGGGAGAGGTGAGGCAGTTATTGTGCAGGGGGGAGGGGATGGGGATGATGGTATAAGGAGGGGGGGGGGTAGGAGACGGGAGGGATAGAACACAGGAGGGGGGGTGGGGAGGGAGGAGGGGGGGTGGGGAGGGAGGAGGGGGGGTGGGGGAGGGAGGAGGGGGGGTGGAGGAGGGGGGGGGTAGAGGGATGCCCTGTGAGTTCTTTATGGGTCCTTCTAACTGGGAGGACGTGGACGCAGTGGTGATTAAAGCCTGTTGCCAAACTGGGGGTGATGGGGTATATAATAACAGTAACCAGGGGTAACATGGTGGGAACAGTGCTACAGACCCTCCGTCCGTGAACACCGCACAGCTGGGGGCGACCGGGATATCCTGTGCCGTCCTCCCCTCCGCGGAGGGGGGAAATCATGGTCCCCTGGGATCGTCAAGGGTTGGACCGCCAGCGAGACCCTCTGACCCCCCCTCGGCCGAGGGGGGGGCACCGGCACTCCATCTGGGAACCGGGCTGTTGCGTGGCCTCCGCTGGTGCTGTACGTGTGACGCCTCTAGTGTGGAACATCCGGTCAGGGCCACGTGATGCGGGGAGTGAAGTCTGGAGGTCGGGGGTCGCGCACGGTGATGACGTCGGCGCCGTCACGAACTCGCCCAGGATGCCTCGTGGTGCTCCGCAGCGGAATGAAGCCTCACCGGGCGCCATCTTGGGGGGATCCGGTAAGCGCACGAGGTGGGCCCACCTCATCGAGCTTCAGTGCTGCCGCGGGTGGTGCCGTCATGGTGTCAGGGGGATGGATCCGGTCGCTCCTCCGGTTGCTGCTGGGAGCCTCTGTTGAGCGGTGAGTGCGTCATTTAGTGTTTCCAGCACGGGGGACCCTCGCGGCGCCATCTTAGGTGGTGTTAGGGAAGGCGATGGAAATCTCCCGGGAGGACCTCTCTGTGTGCAGGGGGTATCCATCAACGCTCCCTGGACTGCCTCTGCTCCGCGATCCTTTCAGATGCTCTAACCGGGTGGTCCTCCCTTTCCCGGGGTCTGTTGTCAGGCTGGTGAGTGTGGAGGAAGGGTTCCGCGGGAAGGCCCAGGGTTTTAGCCAGAGGTTCCATTTCTTCTGGCTGCCGGATGGTCAGGAATTTTCCTTTGTGGGAGATAGTCAGCTTAAAGGGGAAGCCCCATTTGTATTTAATTCCCTTCTCCCTGAGTAGGAGTGTCAGGGGGCGCATTGCCTTCCGTCTGTCCACGGTTAACTTGGATAGATCATTGTAGACCTGTAATGGCTCATTTTGGAACGTGATCGTGTCCTTATCCCTGCAGGCACCAATCAGTTTATCCTTAGTTGAGAAACTGTGAAGGCGCACGATCACGTCCCGCTTGCGGTTAGGGTCTTCTGAGCGCGGACCCAGTGCCCTGTGAGCCCTGTCTATTTCCAGGTCCCGGGGGTCGAGATCAGGGGAGATAGTGAGGAAAAAGTCCTGCAGGTAAGCCCTGAGCTGGGAGGGCATTATCGCCTCGGGGATACCGCGGATCCGCAGTTTCTGCCTGGTGTCCCGGTTCTCTTGGTCCTCCAGACCATCCCGGAGGGAGTGAATCTCATGTCCCAGGTGAATTATCTCGTCGTCAGCCTCTGACTGATGTTGGAGGGCTTCATCCAGCCTAGCTTCCAGGGTTGTGGTTCGTTCTTGCAGGCCCTGAATGTCATGCCATATCTCGGCCACTGCCTCTTTAATATTCGCCTCCAATGATCTTTGGAGCTTAGCATGTAGCTCCTCGAGAAACTCCTTTGTAATTCTTGCGTCTGGTGATGGAGGGGTCTCAGCGAGGCTCGCCGGGCTAGTGAGGCCTTGAGTGCCTCGTGCACTGGATGTCTGGGGGCTATCTTGCCTCCTGCCTCCCGTCTCAGCAGATTGTTTAGCGGGGGTAAAGAACCTTCCAACCCCTTGGGGCTGTTGATTTTTTCCCCTATTTGCCATCCCTGCGGTTTAAGGGAGAGATTCTGTGCTTTTTGGGGTGTTTTTGGCCGGGTTAAAAGGTATAAAATTGGTAGTTATACAGAGGGGTCTCTAGAGCTCTCCCTTTACCCGTCTGCCCTGGATGACGTCATAGACACGCCCCGCATTTCTGTATTTTTAATAATATTGAGCAGGAGCAGGGGGGGTCCCTGAGCATTAATTTCTGGCTCAGGGAACCCCCTGCTCACTGTACAATATTATTACAATACAGAAATGATGCTTCTTTACCATAGCGCATAGCCGCTAAGGTAAAGAACGAGTGTTTATTTATACTGTATATTGTATGTGTTTTATTGATACTGTACATGTGCAGAGGGTCTCCAGAGCAGAAGCGCACAGGTTTCAGGTCTGGGGACCCCCTGCCCCCCGAGATACAGGCCCCTTTAGGGGGTGCCGGTATCCCTCTGCTCTGCTTTGTTTACAGGCCGCGATCACGTGATCGGGCCCTTTAAACCAAGCAGAGGGATACCGGCACCCCCTAAAGGGGCCTGTATCTCTGGGGGCAGGGGGTCCCCAGACCTGAAACTAACGCGATTCAGCTCCGGAGACCCCCTGCACATCTACACTATCAATAAAAATTCATTTCAAATGTATTTATTGTCATTTATTTATTTATTTATTTAGATTTATTTATTTATTTTTTGGCGGCTGCTGTGTGTGTGTATTTTTTTATTGTGGGTAGCGGGAGGGTGGGTGAATGGGGTATTAGCCCCAACGATGGTTGGGGAGGGCTTGCGGGGGGGGGTTGATAGCGGGAGGGCTTAACCCCTTCATGACCGTAGCGGTATTAACTGCTACGGTCGTGAAGGGGTTAAGTGCACCCGCAACCCCCCCCCCCCTCCCGCAAGTCCTAAACTCACACCAAGGGCCAAATACCCCCCTCACCCATCCCCACTACACACAATAAAGCGGGCACGGTGGGTTAACCCCTTCATTGCCTTAGCGGCTATCCGCTATGGTAATGACGCAGCATTTCTGTATTTTTAATAATATTGAGCAGGAGCAGGGGGGGTCCCTGAGCATTAATTTCTGGCTCAGGGAACCCCCTGCTCACTGTACAATATTATTAAATCTCTCTCTCTGCTGCAAACACATCTCGCCCCCAGTATGTGCAGTAATTTACTGAACATGTACTGTAGAATAAATGCATAGTTTTATTTATTTGGGTTTATTAAACAGTATACTGTTCGGCCGGAAAACATCAGCATACTGTACAGCACAATATTATCCATCGAAATCCCCCCATTAGCCGTTTTCTTTTCTGAGGAAAAACAAAATGAAAAGTTTTAATGTACAGTAATGGTCAGCCCCCTAAAGAAGTACAGTACCCAGCCAGCCCCACCAAAATAATACGGCAACAATACAGTACTCACCATACTGTATTACTGAATTTCCCATTCAGCTTGCGCCGGCGGGCCACTGCCAGTCCAGCTTTCATCATCACCCACGTCGATAGTTTGCAGCGGGACTAGCCCACCTGTAGTCAGCAGGTGAGGCGGGAAATCGCTTAGGTACATGCAAGCTTCATCAAAACTGGCCGTGAAATCCGACTCTGTCTCAGGGTTATCACTGACGGTGGGACCATCATTAGAAGCTGGTGCTGGTGCTGGTGCAGGTTCTGGTTCTGGCGCATTGCTTGGCAGGGACTGTCGCTTCTTAGTTGGTTTTAACACGACCCTTCGCCTTTTGCCGTCTCCATGATTATAGATACGGGAAAAACCCTGTGACACACACCAATACCCTCCAACAAATTGGGGCTCAATACGGTGAAAACAGGGGTCACTACATAACCTTTTCCTTATTGCATGCTTCCACAAATGAGGAGTTGGCGAAAATTTGTAAAAGTCATAGTTTTCGATAAAATACTGATAAATTTGAACAACTGTTGCCATCTTATCCTCTGTTGAATTAATAGCGGCCCATATCAAATAAGCATAACTTCTGTCAGGTTTTTGGAACACGGGCTGCATTTGAACACTCATGGTGGGTCTCTGAAGAATAGTGTAACTGAAACTACGTGGTCTTTGTCTTTATTTAATACAGTACTGTATGTAAAACCTAAATTGATACATTTTTGCAACGTCTTCCTTCAGTCTCAAGGCCAAGTTACAATAGCACACTGTGGTACAGTATCTTTTTTTAAACGAAACAACTGCAAGCCCACATACTGTACTGTATTACTGATTCGGCTCTTTACAAGTCATGAGTTTATGCCATCTGGTGGACAAGCGAAGCATTGCAGCCTAGTAAATCCTGATCATTATCATTTAACAGATCAGGCTGGGAAGGCAAACGCAACGAAGCATGCAAGAGGTGAGCAGCGGCGGATTTCAGGTATCTGCCAGGTACAAACTGGGCATTTGCTCGAATAAAGTGTGTCGGTGCAGTATACTGTATGCCTAAATGTGACACTGTTACAGTACTGTACACGCCTATGCGTTTCAACAATTTTAAAATGAGACATGCCGTACAGCAGCACAGCACTGAAAATGCATGTATACTTTAAATATGTAAATTTACAATTACTGCGCGCGCACACACAGACTGTGTACTGACGTAGGTTGAACCGTGAAGGTATTAGACTTCAAAGACAACAGCTCGCAAACGCCCCCTGAGTTTTTACACGGCATTGCAGTATTGCAGACACCGAGAATAAAATGCTAATATCAAGAGCGCGAAAATAATGCAGTTCACTCCGGGCGAAAACGACACAAAACCGCACATAACCGGGATAATCTGAAAATCGCGGATCTAGCCGATTTAGACTAAAGGCGGTCACCACTGTATTGTTGGATTATGTGTATTTTTGTATGATAAATTATTTTTCTTGATAAAAATATATGTATTAATTCTGGCTTCTTTTGGTTTCATTTTCATGTGCTCCTATTTTTGTTTTCTGTAGAGGTTCAATGGTACCCTGAAGCAGATGCTTCGACCGTTTTTAGAAGCTAAAGGGAAGGACTGGGAGATACACCTGCAGTACCTGCTGTTTGCATACCGAGAGGTACACCTGTGAGTGCATCAACAGCGTCCATACAATCCCTTTTTTCTCTATATTAGACGTATTGCACTATTGTGTTTCCTTTTTCTTTTGACATATACCCAGAAAGTATTTGTGCACTTACAGTATTTTGCCTTTTGGAATTGTTTGTGGGACATTTGGGAAGTTCCCTGTATGGAGTAGCACTTCCAGTAAGGGTTGTATAATTAGATATAAAATATTCATTATTTGTTTCACTGTCACATTGTTTATTCTGAATATGAAACTGAAACCGCAATCACCAAAAGTATATATCTCAAATGGAAATAAATGACTGGTGCTAGAAGGGTTAATATATGTTAATATATAATATATGATATTCACCCTGATGAAGCGTGTGTAACACGTAAAACGTGCGTCGGGAACGTAGGGCGTCACGGCTGTGACGTCACGGCTGTGACGTCACTCGAAGTGGCAGCATCCGATCACATCAGATGAGCAGGCTTGTATCGTGTAGTGACATTTTGATCCATTTCAACACTAAATGTTAATCGTTACAACCAATGGACGTGTTCATGGCATAGAAGGTTATAATTATTACACTGCCGAGACATCATTACGAGTATATTTACATCTAGTGGTGATGTCACCAATGCTATACACAAACAGAGCTAAGTAGTGGTGGTATATATCCTTGTAGTGTGGGTTTCACGGCTGCGTCCTTTGTGAATTAGCATTTGTCTCTACTGCCGTTGATTAGCACACACCACTAACCTAACTGGTGACTGAATTTACATTTTCATATATTTATGAGAATACTACTGCTCTACTGCTACATGTTTATTGTTATTAGGAAGACTCTGTTATAACACATAATATTCTGCTACAATACTATGCATATACATTGCCATTTGTAACAATACCGATATAGATGCATTGTACCTTTCCTCAGTATACACGCATGAGAGTTAATTAGAGGTTAGAAACACCCTTTTTTAAGGGGTTTCAAGGTAGCAAATTTGGTTTATACAGAGTTTCTCCTTTATTTGCAGAGCATTCTATCGTTTATACTCTAATGAACATAGACATGGGCAGCTATTTGTGGCACCACCTTTGTTTCTAGATACAACATCAGCCTATCTCTGTATATTTTTCCATTGCCAATTTAAATGTATGGATGTTAAGATATGAACAGTTAAATATATTAGTCAATTATACTTACCTGATTATCCCAACTATTCATATCAGCCACAACAATATGGGGATTTTTAATATTGCATCTGTGTTTTTAAAGGTCGATATAGACGTAATAAAATTTTATTGTTTTTGATTTCTGCGGTGATTCTGACAATACTTACTTGTTCATGCAGCAATTCTGCAGGACCATCTATTGTGTCCACCAATATACCACATATGATTAGAGTGCTGCTTATAGAGGTTGCCTTTCTGATCAAATTCTTCTTTTGATCAACACATTGTTTATTCACAATGTTTTGCTGCGTGGAGTGATTTGCGCTTGTATTTTCTTTTCACCTTCTTTAGAAGTAATAGACGCCAATTTGTTTACCCCTTCAGTGCCAGAGAGTCCTGACACATCTGTGGTCATCGACCCTCCGGCACGTATGATCACATGACCTCTCTACTGCTTCCATTGATTGTAAATGGAAGGGGAGAGTCGTGCTCCTGCAGAGAGCTGATTGTGAACACTTCCAAGTAAATGAGCAAACCTCATTAGAGATATTTTATAGCATATGTCATAAAGGTTCCACCCATCATGGTGTGGGGTTTATGTCTATAGGGCTATGCCCTTTTTCAATTTGCCCCTGGATTTGCTGAAATTGACTGTATTTGCAAGTGGCTCAAAGCATTTATATCTACCCAGCTGCTCATCTTATATCATCTTCTTTGAGATATTTATGTATATCACAACCACTTCACCTACACTATTTCTGGACTTTTGTGAATGTCAATTTTTTGAATAATGTATATGTATACTCTGAATGACATTTTTTGCTTTTGTTTTTTGCTGCATATTTTTCAACTGTGTTTTGTTTTAGTAAATATTCATTTTTGCTGCAAACAATTTTTGAATGCTGGAGAGGTTTTCTAATTTCTCATAATGTACTCTGGTCCAAGTGGAAGCCAATTTTTCTGTGCAACTATTTTGATCTCACAATTTAATGTTTTACGGAATTAATGTTTTCACATACAGTATCTTTGGAGTGCTGACATTACAATTTAAATAGAAGTAAAAATGAGTACAAGAAACTCTACATATCCCGTAACAGGTGTACCAATCATGCATCAGTATTGGTAAATGCCCTAAATGGATTATAAAAAGTGCAAAACACATACACGAGTGTGTATAAATCTTTAACTATAAATTAATAAGTAAGTGATGACATTAGAGCTCATAGGTGTCATTTGTGATGTTCAACAAAAAATGTTTTAGTGATTCTGCAGCATCCTACAGTACAGTACGTAAAAATCTGGAACAGGTGAAGCCAGAGTTAATGTTCCCCCTGCCAGAGGAACTAGCAGAATCCTGACCTTGGCATCCATGGTAGCGAGAAATCTCACTTTGGGGGGGGTCTTATTTTGAAGAATGGATCCCCACAGGCAGCCACAGCTGTTACTGTCCCCAGAGCAGTAGCATTTGTCTTTCCTTCCAGTGACTCTGGGGACAGTACACCATGCTACATCTATAAGCTCCTGATTCTGCTGAAGTTTTTCCTGTGATATTTTTTTCTACTTTTATTTTCTCTCTGTTGTGGTTTCACACAGCCCACAAGTCCCATCTGTATTCTTTTGTACAGTAGGACTAATCAAGTATATCTATACTCTGAGACCTTCCCCAGACAAATTACCAAACATAACTTTTGAAGTAATTAATTCTGTGATTTTTTTTTTGTATTGTTAACTTGCTTTAAATAGTGCTTTTTCCCATTTCAGAACTTGAAGTCTAAAATAATGAGCTCATATAACAATGTCAACATCCTTCAGTGATTATTTACAGTACATCTATTGTGAGAATTCATTACACCCTTTCAAATTGTCTTAATACCTACCCATGGATTGTGAAGATTTATAAACAGATGTAATGATTTCTTTCACCAGGATTGAAAATGTCTTATTAATTCATTCACCTAACTTCTCTGTTTATCTGTATTTGTAGAAATAGTTCTCTAGTGTAATGCACCCTTGTAGAAAATGCCAAGTTAAGCATTTTTGTATTATTAATTGTTATTGTAGAGCTAGCATGAGAGTATTTAAGATCAAGGAATTATTTGCAGATAGATGTGGGAACTGTTTTTTTCCCCACTGGTCTTGTTTTGCAAGCAGGATCTGAATCTATTGTCACCATTCCTCAAATGTAATGATGACACAGCACTCTGCTGGGTGGCAGGATTCGTACCAATGTGCCTGGTTGCTTTTCTGTGTGACTCTCTTACACATTATGCAACGGCAAGGGCTACTAGATACCAACATCTACAGGTATACAGATATAGGGGTAGATCTTTTATAATGACATTAACTCCATTTAACTTATTGATAGTCGTAACTACAAAGTTGTTTCATAATCAGCTAAGGCCACTCCTTTGGACTGCACTATGCCCAACCATATCTCTTGCTCTCTGCGTCTCATGGCCTCTGCGGCCTCCTCGGGGTTGAACTTTCCTACCGCCCACCAATGATCTATTATGTCCTCTGTTTCTAACAGAAAACGAGTTTGGTACATGTACGGCACACACCCTTCAAACTGAGGGGCCCACAAGGGAAGTGTTGGAGCTGGCTTTGCTGAGGTAGACCTACTGGACTACTTTGGGACGTCAGGAGCTCCCTGGAACCAGTGCACCGGCAGCTTAGTACCCCCTTTTTACCATTGTGACAGAGTGCGTGCACTACCCTCTTTCTTTGCTGAGGTAGACCCAGCACAGGAGGAAGCGGTGTAAAACCCAGACGAACCTGACATTACAGACATAGCATACTGACTAACCCCACTGGTCAGACTGTACATATCCTCGTCATCACTGTCACACTTCCCATCCCCAAAGTTCCAATCCCGGAAGTCTCGTGCTTAAGATGGGCCCGTGTCCTCCATCTGGGGTTCTTGGAACAAGAAGGTCGGGATAGTTTCCGTGAGGTGGTACTGGTCGGTGGGGCTGAGGTAACAAAGTCTTGGTCAGAGACTTGTATCTTCCCCCCCCCCCCCCGGACCGGACACTAGTGTGATACTGACAATATGTGGCTCTACCACAGGTTTGAGTGCGGGTTTATGAGCCATTATATAGTCCTAATACTGGTTCAGAAAAGCAGGAGTAGGGACTTCAGGGCACACCGGAGGCATAATAGCTTTCTTACGTGCTAGGCTCTCTCTTAATGACTGCATAAAGGCAGTTCCTTTTTCTTGATGTGATAGCAGTACTCGCCAGAGCGGGAATTGACGTCTTCTCATCCACCCCAGCGGTCGCTAATAATATGACGTCATCTCCGGCAGGTCTCGTGGAGTCTTGATACAGCTCTAGATCCAGCACCGGTCGTTGCACGGGTGTGGCATTGTTGTCATCCGTATGGACATCAGCACCGGAAAGTACCCCCATCGACACCGGAGAATCCCTGGATAGGCCCATGGGCACCTCCAAGATTGGCAGACTCATCCACCTCTCAGGTCTCATGGTGACGATCACCAGGACTGGGCTCCTCCGTCTCTCTGAGCCACTGCAACTGGTCTGTTCCACCACAGCTTCAATCTGTAAATTTGACAGTTTCCGAAATACCACAGAAGACTGTCTGCTACTAGCATGGGAGGATGGTAGTGACACCTCCACGGGGGAGAGACACCAGTTCATTTCTGAGTCATCAGCGGCAATCAGCAGAGCCTTTCCCATACCCTGTGTCTCTGAGAACAACGGTGTCTCATCACCCCAGGCAGTCCTCTTATCCGGTTGCTAACGTGCTGATTCCGGCTCACAGACCGTCTCTGATTCCTCTACGGTAACCAGGTCCATAACCGTCTCAGCCATGCTCTGTAGTGTTCGTGGTACTCATATCCACTGGATCCTCTTCTGGGGCACACGGGCCCTCCGAGGCCTCCATAGTTGAGGTAGACATGGTTTTAGCAATATGGCCGGCCACCTAGTTATTGGGGTCGGTCGCATCTTTGTCTGCAAATTACATAGGCCGCAGCAGCGTGGGCTTCAGGAAATGTGCTCCGCAGTGGAAACATCGGGCTCCCCAGATATGGTCACCACCTGGAAAGTCACACTTGGGACAGAGGCATCTGGGGTACCTCTTCCCTTCCACTGTCACCACCAGGAGCCCTCCCGGTAGACGATAGTGGGTAAAGTCAATATCGCCAGACATAGTCAGAGTTTCTTGTTAGCACGGGCACAAGACCAATGGTAGTTTCACTCCTCTCGCTCGCCAGGCTCCGAAGAACTGAGGGCGTGGTTCACCACATCCGGTTCCTCCCTTTATTTTCAGCCGTGGTTGAGCATTGGTTGTCACGTGCCCCCTCCCTCTGGTGGAGACTAGAAGAGGGGCACCCGGCAACATGGACATTGAGTGACTCTGACTCCTGGCTGAGACAGTCATGACTCTTGGGTGGGGTCCTGGCTTTTGCGCCCGTACTTTGCAAAAAGGCATGCAGCTTCTCTGCAACCCTCCAATGCAGTTCCCAGTCTCGGTGGAAACCACCATTTTAGATGATGTGACTCACGTGGGGCATTCCCGGACAAGGGAACCTCCACTTTGTGCACAGTCCATTCTCTGACACCACAGGAGTTGCAATTCCGACAGGAATCCATTCCCTTTGGATCTGTACATCACATGGTTGTGGTCTACCGAGAGTAGGTTAAACCCCAGGCTAGCAAAGTTCCATCTTGATACACTGCACACAATCACAATCCATTAAAAGCACTCTGTGTTTCCATGATCTGGCTACGGCTAGTAGTACTGTGGGCATTCTTCCGACAAAGGTGTCTAGGCACCTAGTACGTCAGGCACCCTTCCTAAGACACTCCCAATCCAGTACCTTACACCACCCCGTTAGACGGCCGGCATTGCGGACCCTTTCCAGAGGTCTCTGGGACACGTTAACCAGGGCACCCCCTTTAGGCATGTCAACTACCTGCCTCAGGGCGATTCAGAACAGCAATAGCCTTTGTGTCTCCAGACCATTCACCCAATAGGGCAGTCTAAAGCATAATTCCGTGATAGGGGAAAGGAATACCCTTGCTCTGGTAGCGTACCTTGTTACTTCCAGTCTTGTTTCACTGAAAGCCTGTCCTGTTACAGATCTCATCAGCGCTTCCAAATGTAATGGTGTTTCCCCCAACCCTGTGGGAGACTCTGCCATTATTGGTCATGTGGTGCATGATACCTACTGGTAACAGGAGGTCTGAGTTGTCCGCCAATGGTTGTAGGGACACAGGACTAGGTTTCTGGGGTTCATACCCTACATATCTTTAGCAGTGAAATGCCTCCATCTGCCATAGACTCCAGGGAACTGAAGATGATCTCCCACGGTAGAACCGATAACCTCTCCCCCCAGTAAGATCCCACTCCGGGCCAGAGGTATAACAACAGGAACGGTTTATTTTATGTACACCAACAGTAGTACATGACAATCTTCTGCCCAATGCAGTCCCACTCTCAGCTACTCACTGAAGGATGGTCCCTGGACCTTCAGTATAGGCCAAGGCCACCAAAGCAGTCCCAGCTCTTCCTGACGCTCTAGTAGAGGCAGAGGTATGGTCCACACCCCCTCCCCCGAAGAGAAGAGGACCAGAGAAGGCCCAAAAGTCAGGCTCTTGGCTGTGTGAACTTCCTCTCTCAAGGGGGTAGAGACACTGCTAAATTTTGGGCGGCACCGCCCTTAATTACAGCTAAGAAGAGGGCATCAGGTCTGTCCCATGATTAGACATGCTCAGGCCTGATGTCACTGCCTTCCAATGTCACTCAAGTTCTGTATCAGTGAGTGGGGAAAACCCATATTGACTACTGGCAGGCCTGCTTTACCAGGGATTACTGCCAGGATTAGGGCAGGTTAGTAGCCATAGTTGGCATGGCTACAAAGATAAATATCAACACTGACAATAGAACATTCCCAGCTGTAATAGTTGAATTTGGAGGATAACAAAGACAGCTGAACGAACGAAGGCTTGGTAGCAGTGGGAGAAACCCCTGGGTCCAGAATAGGATCAGGTGCTTATGAACGGAATAAGAGGAGGGCAGATGGGGTCAGGACCCAACATTAAAGTGCAGATAATAAGTGAGACAAGAGAGGCAAGAGGCATCTGTGGAGAGATGGAAATGGATGGATCACTTGACCATCAAAGTTAGTAATAAACCACATATGTAAGTTTCTAAATGACGTCCTGAGAGCAAAAAAAGTCTATCTTCATATCTATGATGGACCAGAGTACCTCAAAGAGAGAGGACCAAGTGCCAAAAATCTGGATAGTGCCCCCTACAGAAAGCAACTCAAGTCCAGATCCTTGTTTATTCCATGTGGAGCCAAGATGTCATGTCTCCTGATCCAAGTAGCCTCCTTCTGTAGTACAGTAGATCCCTCATGATATTGCCTTTTCTCCTGGATCTGACAACACTGTCAATAAATTGAAAATGTAGCTGGCAGACACTAGCTCCAGCTTGTGTAAAGGGTTCTGCCACTGGAGCCTCCAAGTCCCTCCTCCAGATCAAAGCCTTGTGCTGTCTATCCTTGACCTGTTGTGTTGTATCAACCACATAGATAAGCCCACATGGATACTTGATCAAGTACACAACATTCCTCGATAGACACATGTAAAACTGTTTGATATGATAAGTATGGCCAGGCAGGGATGAGTAAATCGATCACCCATCCTCAGTGCTTCCACATTGGAAGCATGAGCAGCAACGGAAGGTGACAAATTTAGGTGCTCCAAAAATATCTGACGGGGAGATCTGCTACCTAAATCAGCTTTAACTAAAGAGTACCTAAAATGTCTACCTCTCTTAAGAAAACAGGGGAGGATCTCAATGAAGAATCCTCATCTCAATGAAGCAGGAGTTTCTTGCTATCCCATTCCCATAGTATTATATATCTCCTGTGGATTTACAGACTCAGTCCACGAAACTGTTACAGACTATTGCACTATTGTATGTTTCTTTATACTTTTATATTGACCTGCGCTCCCCATGATCTGGAAATCTGCATAATGGGATTGAAAAAGCAATCCACCCAAGGGTTAGAGCTGCAATCAACATTTGCTATATATACACAGAGAGGTCTTTTTCAAGGGGATGTGTATTTTTTCTATTTATTTTTAAGGGACAAGCACCAGGCCTTATTATTATCTTTACTAGGAGGATAGATAGATAGATAGATAGATAGATAGATAGCTTACAAAGAGTAAGGGCACCCCCTCCTCCCCACCCCCAGCCTCCCCCCAAATATAGAGGGCACTCAAGGTAACAAAAATACAAATGAATTTATTACAACAAGACTGTATACACACAATTAAAACAAACACCATCACCAAAAGCAGGCATGCTCTATTACATATATTAGATGAACATGTGAGACCATAGAGGGGAGTCACAAGGAGCTTGTAGGAGATGTGCACAGATGTTTTAAGCACAGGGGTTGTTTTTTTAAGGGGAAATAAAAAATAGGCTTTTAATTGCCAGCGGGGTTAAACAACAAAACACAGCTTATGTTTCAGCAAAAACAGGGGTCAAGCAAAACAAACACAACAGGGCTAACTCCCATAGGGAGCACTGACTAGACAACACCCTATTGGTTGAGGGGGTTAGGCCCCTTACCAACAACAGTTAGATAAACAGTTCACCGGTAGAGGTCAGATAATAGATAAAGGGACTAGATTCACATTCTACTTTTGGCTTGTTGTTGCTTTTTGTTTTTCGGTCTACGCTCTACATTCCACATTGAAGACATGCTGTTAGGACACATCACAGCAGCTTGTGGCAACACTAATGAAGGCAGCAAATGGCTATGTACATCCAAGACAGCACATGGCAGCAAACACCAGTGACCCAGGTTCCTCATAGTAGGTACACTGGCGACACACTTTATTCGAGCTCGGCTAGTCCCACGAATTCGGGTATACCCGGGTGTATTGAGGTTTGTGACTGTTTTCTGCCCGAGTGCATTGAGGTATTTTCCACGCAGGGATTGAAGCATTTTATTCCCGCTGGCTGCAATACTGCACAGTATATATATATATACTGCATTACAATTCGTGAATTTATGCCATCTGGTAGACACGCGAAGCATTGCAGCCTATTAAATCCTAATCATTATCATTTAACAGATCAGCCGCCCGTCAGCCAGGCATGAACCCAGGCTGGGAAGGCAAACGCAACGGGGCTTGTCAGAGGTGAGGAGCGGCGCATTCCAGGTATCTGCCAGGTACATACTGGGTATTTGCTCGAATAAAGTGTGTCGGTGCAGTAAGCATGGTACTTTCCTCCTAGGACCCAGGCACGTCTTAGGATATAACGACATCTTCATATCCCAATTCTTGATTTTCTTGATTTTGCTGGACATACAGTAAGTAAAGCCTTCTCTTTGAGAACATAACAGTGTATTTTGTCTTGCTTTTATTTATTTTTTAACGCAGGCGAATCAAATTGTGTTTATTTATACTTGTGAGTAAATGCTACACGTGCTGAAACAAATGATACAATGAAATAATTTTTTTATTACATACTGTCTATTTGTACATTTCCCAGGTATCGCTCTTTCAGGTATCTTTCTAGGTATTTTTAATTTCATGATGTGGTATAGGTTAATCTGTTTGAGAGTAGAAAATATATTTCTGTCTCTCTCCTGCACCCAAATTTGCTTTTCTCAAGAAGGTGCGATTCCGGCTGTCACTTTGAAGGCAATTTTGCATGCAAATGAGATGTCAAATTGTGAGACTTTTCTGCATAGATTATTCTTAATTAGTACGTTGGGAAATGTATGCCTTAATATAGAAAATTACTTCCAATGAAGAGGTTGAATATCTGTTACATGCCAAATAAAGTAAACAGATGTTTTTTGTTCTCAATAATCAAGAGAAAAGGGCAGTTTTATTTTCAAAATTCTGCCACAATATGTTGAAATATTATATAGAATAGGATAAGTTTGTAAATATCAAACAATTAAATCTTAATATGTAATGCACTAAATAGTATTCTTTTCACTATTGTACAATGACCTGTGTTAACAGGGTTGCTAGATTAAATATGATCTACTTTAGATTTATTATATGGCTAGCTTGGGTATGTACAGAAAGTCTGCAACATACATAGTTAAGCAAATATAATTTAACAATAAAACATTTCCATGTTTAATTTGCATTTACTGTTCACAATGGGGATAATACAGGGACTGACTCTTACACTTACATGATGTGTAAACTTACACTAACATCCACTTTATAACTTTGTTATGGGCCTTTTAGCCATTGAATACACATGGCTGTCATGGAAAGAGAATACAACAATGAATTAAACATACTCAATACATATTGCATCTTACCAAACCTTAATTAACATTTACCACTGCAAAGGGTTGCATTGCTTATTTTGGGTTAATCTGTTGGTTCAGCATACGAGTCTACTTTTATTTCTCATACAGTGTATTTGACTTTATTTAAAGCATGGTTAAAGCAGCAGTTCAAGCAATATCCTACATGTGTGTTTTTCTTAATAAATCAGTTCTGTACTATGAGAAAATACTTGTAGCATTTAAAAAAAATGTTTTAAAGACATTTTTAATGTTTCTAATGTAGTAAACATTTCCAAAGTGACAGCCCCTTCCCCTTCTCTCTGGCTCTGGCTCTTGAGCCCCGCCCTCAATCTAGCAGTGAACCAATTGTATCTAGTAACTGCCGAGTCAATCATATTCCAGGACTACATTGCCCAGAATGCTGTGCAAGCACTGAATTAAATAACCCTGAGCAAGCGATCGATTACAGGAGAACGTATCGATCTACTGCTTAGCTAATCACTTGCCAGTGTGCAGATTGGATTGATGCACATATTGAATGGGACATGTTTTAATTTTTTTATTTAAAAAAACCGCAGTTTGAAATGCAGGTTTAAGAATAGAATAGGATAGGATAATAGGATAAAAATTTAATTTTAACACGCTGACTCCTTGTATTGATTTAGTATGCCTCATGTTTATAAATTACCTGCACTAAGGCTAGATTACAACAGACGACAGAGAAACCCAATGCTACATCCAACATGACAAAAACACACAGTAAAATACTTATATATTCTCTTGAAAAAGGGTAATTTAGTTTAACCCTTTGGCCAAAGCATTGTAAACTTGCGAGCCTTGACAAGGCAGACCCTGTTCGCTATTCCTAACACTACCGAGGTTTTAAGCCCGCCCCTCCCCACTTCCCAAGTTAGTAGGTTCTTTCATTCTACTGGATATAGATCCAATGTGGTATTTCTCCCTCCTAATAGAGGTAAATGAGAATTTTAATCCTAATAGAGGTATATTATTATTTTATCTGGTAGTGTCAGGACTTGCGAACAGGGTCTGCCTTGTCGTGGCTCGCAAGCTTACAATGCTTTGGCCAAAGGGTTAAACTAAATGACCCTTTTTCAAGACAATATATAAGTATTTTACTGTGTATTTTTGTCATGTTGGATGTAGCATTGGGCTTCTCTGTCGTCTGTTGTATACATATGCCACGCTCAATAGCACTCCTTTTTGACACTTATATACATACATATATTTTGTGGGGGCTCAGAGGTTTCCAAAAAGAGCTTGCTGGGGTTTTGTGTTTTGTTAACCTAAGGCTAGATTAGCATGATCAAAAGCGTGTATAAATTGTCACAGTTTGGTGCAGTTAGCTTGCCAGGCTGGGGTTCAATTATTTTGTGACTTGAATTCTAATGGTTTGTATATCATGGGTCCATGGCCTTTGTAGCATGTTCCCCATTATCAATAATACAGCTGCTGTTTCGGAGTTCTGGCAGCAGTGGGTATTACAAGCTACGGCAAATAGATGTGAAACAGGCTTTAAGCATCTAATGGTCAATATGTGTTATTATTTAGTTGCCCAATGTCTTGTTTGCTAGGTCAAATAGTGAAGTTTAAAAGCTCTGAAAATAAGAGTGATAGTGTCAGATTCCATGTTTTTAATGTCATGAGATGTATTTGAGCACAAACATTGATGGAAATACTGTACAAACACAGGCAGTATGCCTCCACAGGTATGTTATCTTGTAAATATGGAGATAATTGCATGAAGCGACAAGGCAGAATTGTTGTTTCAGGGAACTGATCAGTTTGTATGTGAAACTCCCTCCGATTTAAAACCATGCATTTCAGAGTTGGAAAATTGATGATGCAGGAAATGCAACTCTGCTGGATCAGAAGTGGTATGGATAATTACCATAAAGTTAACAGAATACCCAGGGGGTAAATTGATTTTTCTTTCCAACTTTTAATAATTATGACAGAAGTTTTATGGATGTTTGGAACAAAATACTCACTGATTGTTTCCTTAATCTTAAGTATTTAATTACTATGCATAAACTACAGGAATGCAGGCAAGTACAAAAAGACATTGCTTAATTGTAATATAAATTGATAAAATATAAAGACTTGAAGTGATTTAATGACTTTGACTGTCGCTTACAGGAAAACATTGATACAAAGAAGAAATAAATAATTGCCAGAAAACAAAATAAATTCTTACATGACAACAAGGATTATAAAAATAATGAGGTATACTGTATCATTGGAAAAATATATTTGTGTCTCCCAAATTAAAGAGGTCTAAACTATTTAAATCCATTTGAAAGAAACCTAGGATATTATACAACTATTCAAGCACTGAGATTGAATCATCAGATTAAGATTCAACAAAAGAGATTTCGTCTTCATAATGTAGCTGAGAATTTAGACCGAGAATCAATACAAAGTAAAGTTGTATGTAGCTATACAGATGCAGCCACCAGTATTAGATCACATGCCTTTGAAAATCTGGGGAAATCTCACAGTAAATACCTCAACATTTCTGTGAGATTCCTAATGGCCCATCGGATTAACACAGCGGGGGGTCCCTGCAGTCCAATTCAAACTGAATGTTTCGTTTTTACCCAGGCAAGTGATCGGATACTGGTGGCTGGATCTGGAGAAGAGGAGGCCAACCTGATCAGTAAAAGTGTTTATTTGTCTCGGAATACCAGGAGTGCCAAAAGAGACTGTGAAGGAGAGGAATAAATGGAATGCACTGGATGCAGTGATAATACTATGTATGGGATTAATGTACCATATCTAACACTAGTTTATCTCCATCACAATATGCTCTTTAAGTAGAGGTACCAACTGCTCCATTTGATTTAGTTAACACCATACTTTACTTAAATCGCTTTGTCAATGACCTAACTTTAAACAGATTATTTTCTACAACAACTGAGACAGATGATACAGATCATATTGATAATGTATGTGAATCAGACAGATGGTAAACCTTTGAAAAATACCCTATTAACACGACCCACAATATCCTTTAATTTAGGGAACAGTCAGCGATTAAAAATCGTGAGAGTCTATTAAATGAAGGTAGTACAGCATGTATGTATGTTTATCTTTATTTATATAGTGCCATATATGTACATAGTGCTTCCCAGCAGTAATACACATGACATAATCCTATAAAACATAATAGGAATAAGCGCTTGAACACTTTAAACATTCTGAAAAAGGAGTTCCTGCCTCAAAGAGCTTACAATCTAAGTGGTAAGTAGGAAGAACGTACAGAGAAAGAAGGAAGGTGTTCTGGTAAGTGCATCTGCAAGTGGGAAAGGTCGATGTATGAGTATGAGTATCAGCCACTGAGGTACCCATACTGTATGTTTCGTTAAAGAGGTCTGTTGTAAGATGGGTTTTAAAGGTGGTTAGAGAGGGTGCTTGACGGACATGGAGTGCAAGGGCACCTACTGGCCCTGAATCCTGGATTTGAACTACAGTATGCTGGAAAGGAGGACATTATCTATCCCAGAACCCACATTTCAACACTAAACTATTGCTGCCATACCACCGCCGCCGCTACAATTTATATTTGCTTTGACCTCACTTATTTTCAAAATATGAGTTTCTTTCTACCAGCCTCATTATGTCCTAACACTATTCATATATCTCTATCTCTCCTTCCTTTGCCACTTCTCAGTTCACATGAACTCCTTTTCTACCTGCACCCTCTGACACTACACAGCTATACTCCCTTCACTAATCACACCCCTACAAATCATCCTCACACATTCTTTTTATTTCTATGCTTCTCCTCTTTTCTTCTGGGGATATCTCTCCCAATCCAGGTCAATGCCTTACTCCTGCATGCTCTAGTCCTACATGCTCTCTTCCTCGCCTCCCAAATGCAACTTCTACTCCTTCTGGTGTCAACCCCTCAAACCTCATACCCATCCTCTGTCAACCTCCCTCCTCTCTCGCTTTCTCCTGTGTCCTTTGGAATGCCTGCTCCCTTTCCAACATGTTCCTCTCTGTGCATGACTTATTTATCTCTCACTCTATTTCGTCTTTGCTATAACTGAGACTTGGGTCACTCCGTCTGATTCTGCATTGGAAGCTGTCCCTTCTTATGTTGGCCTTTCTTTCTCCCACACTTCATGCCGTGATGGCAGGTGTGTAGGTGTGGGGCTCCTCCTATCCTCTATCTGCCATACAGAACCCTTCCTTTTCCTCCATAATATAATCTCTAAGCTCACACATATTTTTAACTCCTCCATCTATTCTGGTACCTTTCCCTCCTCCTTCAAACATGCAACAGTTATACCATTACTCATAAACAGTAAGCTTGACCCTACCAGTCTTTCTAACGATCGTCCTGTCTCCATCCTCCCTTCCTGCCTTTTGCCTCTAAACTCCTTGAACTACTTCTATTCTCTCCCTTGCTCCATTTTCTCACTTCCGATTCTCTTCTAGACCCTATACAATCTGGCTTCCACACTGCTCACTCCACTGAAACAGACCACACTAAAATAACGAATGACCTACCTACATGCTGCCAAAGACAAAGGTCAATACACTCTGCTCGATATTATTTGATACTGTGGACCACCCTCTTCTCCTTCACATTCTCCATATTCTTGGTGTCCGTAACAAAGTTCTGGTAAGTGCTTCTGCAAGGAACCAAGATCGATGTATGAAGTTTATACAGTAGCACCAGTCACAGAGCTACCCAAATGCTTTGTTAAGGATGTGGGTTTTAAGATAGGTCTAAAAGGTGGATAGCAAGGGTGCAAGTTGGATATTGAGGGGAAAGGCATATATATCTGCACTATATCACACCCCTGTGCACCAGTCTCACAGTGTTAATACTATATGTACATCATTGAGACCTACTGATAAGATACCTGTTACAGTAACACATGCACTGATCCCTGGAGGTGGATTTTATTAGCTCCAATATCTACATCGGATTTAACCTGTGCTGTCCCAGCCCAATCACATTAACTGTTCATCAGGGTCTTGGTATTCTGAACCCCTGGCTCCTCAATATTGAGGTCAACAAGTCGTATATGTTTGTGTTTATTAATGGTTACAGACATATTATGCCCATTACATGCAACTATTTTTATCCGGAGTCCTAATTTAGCACTCTACTGGGATCACAGCTGCATCTTTGTTGCTTTAAACACCCTTTATTTTACATTCTTTGTTTATAATAAATTGGTTTTAATATGATTAATGATTCATCCGGTTGGTCGGAAGAGTGCTCCAACTAGGATCCTGTTCTTGTTTTAGTATCTAAAGAAGAATATTAAGAAGAAGATGAACTTACCGGCTGTTGAGGATCATTGCGTAGATTGTCAAGATGTTCCTGCTTTGCTGATGGACTCGGAATCGGATAGTGAAGATGTCAAAAGTAAGAAAAACATTGATTACATTTTATTTTTATTGCGTTTTTGGATGCTTGTTTTTTTATTCTGTTTTTTTTGGATTCTTGTTTTCTCTAATTGTTTTTTATGCTTGTTTTTCTAATTCTGTGTTTTATGCTTGTTTTTTAATAATTGTTTTTTTATGCTTGTTTTTTTTTAGGATGCCCATTGACTGCTAATGTTTTTTTCTATGCCCATTTCAGGCTATAGATAAATACAATGACAGGCAGTGTATTTTTTGGCAAATGCTTGGTTTTTTTTTCCAACTTTACTTTTATTGGGTTTTCCATGCATACAGTATATCACCAACAATTGTCTCAGGGGTCAACTGTAACCCGTATCTTTTAACAACACGTAACATGAAAATGACATCAACTGAGGGTAACCTACATTCCACAAACATGACTCACCAAACTGACAAGACACAACACAGACAGGCAAGAAGGGATAGGTGGGGGGGAGGGAAATAGGGTGCCGCTGCCGTTGCATCCGTTGTTTCGAACTCCTGGCTTCTTCCCTACTCATCGGGCTCTTCTCTATCAACTACTCTAGCCACCCGTCTCTATGTGGTCGTGGACCCTGCGTTGTCAAAGGAGAACGCACCTGTATCTATCATTGTAGGATTGCGGATATGCTTATCCCCGGGATGTCTGTCTGAGCCAGCCAAGGCGTCCAGACTTTTAGGAAATTTGGGCCGGTGTCGTTGACCAAACTCGTCAACTGTTCCATCCGGCAGACGTGTCAAATTCTGTTTCTAACCTTGGGTATTACTGGTAAATCTGATTGTTTTTAATTATGCTTTGTATTTTTGTTTCTTGTTTTTAGTTAATTGTTATGTATTTGTAGGGCTTGTTTTTATTTAATTTTTGTTTTGTTTAGGTGCTTGGTCTATTTAATTGTTGTCTTGTTTAGGTGCTGTTTTATTTCCTTGTTGTGTTGTTTAGGTGCTGTTAAAAAACAGAACAGGTAGCGCTGACTAGATGAATAAAGCAAAAACACAATGTGAAACCTTAAATGGGGATATTGTCCACATAGAAGGGGCTGCCTGAAATACAACAACTGACCCCCTGGTCAGGATGGTAACAGAGAAAAAAAGGAATGCGTATTACAGAGGCGCCTGATGGTAAAAGGATATATATCAAACCAGTTGGAATACCAGGGATAGGCTCCAGACGAAAGGGTTGTGCTTAAAGAGAGATAAAAACACAATACATAGCGTAATACTGTATGATATAGAGACAAACAACATGTAATACACTCAACATATATGACTAATGACTATCAGCTGAGATCAAGAGGTTGGATTTTATATGGGGGAATAGAAACACTTTATCATTAAAAGAGTTGATTATTGAGAATTTTTTAAAATGTGTATATATTAATTTTCTCTTATTCATAACCCATATATTGATGGGACAGAAGGACATAGAACAATTTTATTGTCAAAAAGTATACTTATATTCTAATATTCTAAACAATTAATAAGTGAATAGTGGCATCATAAGGAACCCTCCTCCACTATAGAAAGTGGGAAAGGTCCCAATCGATATTCATACCGTGAGGCACCCTGGTTCTTAATGTGAAGATCCAGAATGCCTCACGTTGATCAAGCTTTTTAACTCTATCACCCCCTCTGGGTGACATCTGAATGGACTCAATACCTTGAAATTTAAAGTTTTTTAGTCCACCTTTGCTGCAGTTGGTGAAGTGTTTAGGGACAGGGTGGTCCAGATTCCCTTTGGAGATCAATCGGATATGCTCCATTATTCGCACTTTAAGGTTCCTAATGGTTCTTCCAACATATTGGCTGCCGCACCCGCAAGTGATGAGGTAGACAATACAGTATATGTGGATTTGCAGTTGATAAATGATCTAGTGGCATGAGATTTTCCAGTTTGACTGGATAAACATTTGTTTGATTTATTGATATAGCCACAGATTTTGCAATTCCCACAAGGGAAAGAACCATTAGGAGCTGTATTACAATGTGTCGTTTGTGAGGAGAAGAGACTTGGGGTCAGAGAATTCGCAACCGTCTTGGCCTTCCTATAAACAATATTAGGACCTCCAGTAATATATTGTTTTAATGTAGGGTCCAGGGAGAGTACCGACCAATGTTTTTTAAGAATATATCTGACTTGTTCAGCTTGAGAGCTAAATGAGGTAATAAACAGGGGTGTATCATTAAATCTTAAGCCTCTCTTTGAGCGGTGGAATAGTTCTGATCTATTGGTAGATGAGACCTCCTCAATTGCCCTATTTAAATCATCTGGTTTGTAGCCCCGTTGCACAAAACGATCAAACATTTCTTTTACACGTTCATTATAGTCTTCCTCATTGGAACAATTGCGCCGTAGGCGAATGAATTGGCCCTTCGGGATACCTTTCAGGAGGGGCCCTGGATGACAGCTGTTGGCACATAGGAAAGTATTCCGTGAATTAGATTTGCGATAAATGTCGGATTGAATAGATAGATTCATGTCAATGTATAAGTATAAATCTAAATAGTGAATGTGCTGGTGATTATATGTGTACGTGAAATTGAGGTTATAAATATTAATATTTAAAGTGTTAATAAAAGATAAAAGTGAAGTGACATCACCCTCCCAAATGAAAATGAGATCATCAATAAAACGTTTGTAAAAGAAAATGTGCTCCCTAAATTTGTTCCCATCTCCAAACACGTGGACAGACTCCCACCACCCCATGAAGAGGTTGGCGTAACTGGGAGCGAAGCTCGTTCCCATGGCTGTACCACGTGTTTGGAGATAGTGAACCCCATCAAACAAAAAATAATTGTGCGTTAATAAAAAGTGAATAGAATCTAATAAAAATGTTGTCTGTGCTGGTGCCATATCTGTGCGGGAAAGAAAATGACCAACAGCTGATAATCCATGCTCATGTGTAATCATTGTGTACAAGGATGTCACGTCCAGAGTAACCCAGATCATATTAGGTTTCCATACAATTTGATCAATATATGTCAGGAGGTCTCCACTATCAAGTATGAAAGAGGGCAGAGACTTCACAATCGGTTGTAAGAACCGGTCGACATAGCGTGAGACACCATCTCCCAAAGATCCAATACTGGATATTATAGGCCTCCCCGGAGGGTGGATCAAAGTTTTATGAATCTTCGGGAGATGGTGAAACACTGCAACAGTCGGGGTAGCATTAAATAAGAACTCTCTCTCGTTCTCATCAAGAACAAATAACGTAGTCCCTTCATCAATGAGTGATTTTAGTTCCCCCTGAAATCTCTTGGTGGGGTCTGTTGTTAGTGCAGCATAGGAGCAAGTATCACAGAGCTGTCTTAAAGCCTCCCTGTGATAGTCATCCCTAATCTCACTAGAGGTGAAAGTATTGCACTAGATGAACTTAAGAAGGACAAAAACTTGATTATTAAAAATGCGGACAAGGGGGGAGCAGTGGTGGTGCAGCATAGGGATGACTATCACAGGGAGGCTTTAAGACAGCTACTTAGATTAGAATATAATCTTCTAAAATGATCGAAGTCTAAATGTAGCTTTGTGACTGTTTAAAATATCTTCTCTCTTTTTATTTTATCAAAGGTTATTCAATGTGATTAGCATTTGTTTTTAATGTAACCCCAAACTAAACTAGCAATGTGTCTGTTTGCAAAGTTTAGCTATGGGCAAAATATGTTTGTCCTTTTTTTTAACACTAATAAAGTTGTTGAGTGTAAAAAAATGTAAAAAAATGTAGTTTTCATCCCTCTTCCGCCTCCGCCCAATAGGAGCACAGCTGGCATGCGTTCCAGGGTGGAAACGGACGCATCCCAGTGACGTGGTCTCTGACTCCAGGACTAGTGCCAGAGGGGAGGCGATGTCACGGAGATGCGACGCGTCGCCGGCGCGCATGCGCAGTGTACTCGGTTGGGCGATTTTGGTGCGAAATGGGTGTATTAAAGGTAAGGAGGTATAGTGATGTAGTACACCTTGATAAAGTCCCGTGGGATGAAACATGTTGGTGTGTGGGCTGTGTTTCTGTCCCTGTGCAATTATCCAATAAATCACCCTCAGTTTTAGCACGGAGTTGTGCCCCTTATTCATTTTTTCTACAGGACTCTCCCTGCAGACTTCTACTTCAGCTGTGCTCCTTGCTTCCCTACACTCTGATTTCCCTGATCAGGATTGCACGCAGTGGAACTTCGCCTGGATGGATTTCGTATTCCTATACACTCAATGGAAAGGTAATGGGCATTAGCCCTCATTCTATGTTACCTTGGTCCCTATTTAGGGAAGTGTATATGTTAAGGGGGGTAAGCAGGGTAAACCATATCTGCGGTAGTCGCGCTGACTGACCGCTAGGTCCCATGTTCATGTCCCCCCTTGACCTAGTATTATAATATTGCTGGAATTATTTATAGAAGTTCCTATCTACCTATATGCTGTAATACAGTTGGTGAGTCCATACACTTGTATGAGCGTCAATCTCTACGTTTATACATATGAGATCAAGAGGTAAAAGAATAATTAAAAAACATTTAATAAAACATATATTTAAAACAATGGACATATGAAAAATAAAAATATGTGGTTTAAGGACAATGGAAATGTCGGATAGACACACTGCTGCAACGGGTGAACTGCCCACTCACCGGACAGAAGATGTATACAGGCGGTGGATAAATTTGAGAGTATCCCCTCTCTGCTGCTCAAACAGCTACTGTACTGCACCCGGTCAGGTCTGTAGATGGAGAGTTGTACCCCCACACACATAGTCTTCATTTATAAATTAGTTAAAAGGTAGCACATTTAGCACTATATATATAACTGACAAGTGTCCATAATTTTATAAATTCAATACACATTTAGTATAGGTTTATTAAATTAAGCACATTTATTGTTTTATACACCATATTACTTTTAATATCCACATGATAAATTCTTCTTTTTTTTATTCTTTCCTCTTAGTTTGTCTTAGAGTAGTTATATGTTTCAGCTGAGATTTTTACTATAGAGTAACATACCCTTTCAATGATTAAAGCAATCACTGCGCATGTGCCTAATATCAGAGCACGAACACTGACTATTCTGAGTGCCTAATGCGCATGTGCAGAACATACCAGGTGAATTTGGACTAATTTTTGGACTCCTATTTAACGGACACTTTTGGACACAATTGTAGAACCCCTGAGGAAGAAAGCAGCATGCTTTTGAAATGCGAAGGGTGGCTTTTAAGACTTCTACTGCGGCATCGGGTTTATTCCCACTTTCCCGAGCGGATCCGGTGACGAATCAGCTGTTACAAACCGACACTCATTGATTTACATCAAGCGAATCTGCTGTGGACAATCTGATCTTATCTGCACGTCCTTCACTGAGTGTCGAGAGAGGCTACAACTCTCCATCTACAGACCTGACCGGGTGCAGTAGCTGTTTGAGCTGCAGAGAGGGGATGCTCTCAAATTTATCCACCGCCTGTATACATCATCTGTCCGGTGAGTGGGCAGTTCACCCATTGCTGCAGTGTGTCTATCCGACATTTCCATTGTCCTTAAACCACATATTTTTATTTTTCATATGTCCATTGTTTTAAATATATGTTTTATTAAATGTTTTTTAATTATTCTTTCACCTCTTGATCTCAGCTGATAGTCATTAGTCATATATGTTGTGTGTATTACATGTTGTTTGTCTCTATACCATACAGTATTACGCTATGTATTGTGTTTTTATCTCTCTTTAAGCACAACCCTTTCGTCTGGAGCCTATCCCTGGTATTCCAACTGGTTTGATATATATCCTTTTACCATTAGATGCCTCTGTAATACGCATTCCTTTTTTTCCTTGTTTAGGTGCTGGATTTATTTAATAGTATTGTTGTTTAGGTGCTTGTTTTTTTTATTGTTGTGTTGTTTAGGTGCTAATGTTTTTTATTGTTCTGTATTTTTGTGGCTGTTTTTTTTTTAGGTTACTCATTGACTGCCATAGTGGCTAATCATATCCATATTATATGGGTATGATGTACCACTGTGCCAATCAATGGGTAGTTGCCCTGGGGAGGGCAGATAGGCCTCCTTGTGGGTAGTGGGGGAGGGGGTTTAACCCCTTAATTACTATAGTGGGTACTAACCGCTAAGGTGATTAAGAGGTTAGGAGCCATTAGTTTGTATTTTTATTGTACTGTTACTGTCCATGGAGGATATGGACGAGGAGGACAGTGATGAGAATGGCCTTCATCCTGGCAGAGGTAAGTGGAAGTTTTATTTGCTTTATGCTGGCTGGTTAAATTTTTATTTGGAATGGGAAATTAGCTATTATCCATATCTGGAAAATAGTAATTTTGCCCAATACTGTCCTGTTTGTTTGGGGGGGGGAGGTGTTGGGGGTAGAGGAGGTGGGTAGTTGGTTGCTGTGTTTTTTTAATGTTTATTGTGGGTCGAGGGATTGAGTGAAAGGGTAGTTTCCCCAAGGGTGGGTGGTTAGTCTTCTCGGGTGGGTAGCGGGAGTGGTTAACCCCTTTGTTTACCATAGTGGTTCCCACTGCTATGGTAGTGAAGGGGTTAACTCCTCCCACAACCTTCCTGGCAGTCCTAATCACCCAATCTGTGGCAAAAAAAAACCTTCATCCACCCTCTGTACCCCCAACAAACTTTGTATTCATATCTAACCACTTCATTGCCTTTGCGGCTAGCCACTAAGGTAATAAAGCTATTTTATTTAAATTTGAATACTAGTGTGCATGAGCAGAGGGTCTCGGAGCTGAACCACATTGATTTCAGGTCCAGGGACCCCCTGCTTCCCGAGTTAGAGGTCCCGTTATGGGGTGCCGGTATCCCCATGCAATGTTTAAATCTCCCGCATCACGTGACCAGGACATTTAAATGCATAGGCGATACTGGCACCCCATATCTGGGCCTGTGTCCCGGGAAGCAGGGGTTCCCCGGACCTGAAATGAATGCGGTTCAGCTCCAGAGACCCTCTGCTCCCGCATACTAGTATTAACATTTTAATGAAAACACTGTGATCGCCTGTGAGAGTTGTGCAGCTGAGGTGTGCAGGGCTCTCTCTGTGCAACTCAGATTGTGAGAAGATCGCAGGGGGAGAATTTAGAATAAAGCTAAGGTCGCAATGCTGCTACGCCGAGCAGGATTGGCATTTTCCTACCACACGGTTTGAGATGGTTTCAGATTTTTTTGGAATACCGTGATAACACAAATGACAAAGATGTTCGATGGGGTCATGCCACACCATCGAGATAGCACTAAAGTCATTGAAGCAACCTGAAAAGTCCCTTATGTGTTTTTGTTTCTAACCTTACAATTCCTGCTCAGTTCAGCCTACCTTACTATGTTCCTTTTTTCATTTACTATATTAAAAAAGGTAAAAAAAGAATGCATCTTCATTTATATTCCCAGTAAATACTGTAGATTATGCATTAACTCTATTTTCAAAACTGCATAATTTATCAATGATGTACTGTAATCAATGGCCTTGTCTTTGTCAATAATTCCTTCATAGTCTAGATTCTTATTATAGATTTAAAAAGTATTTAAAACTTTTTGATATTTCTCATTTCCTTACTGTATAAATCATTTGCATATTTTTCAAATAAATAATGAAATCATCCAAATTTTATCTTGGGTCTTCTTTAAAAAAAAATCCAATATTAATTTTAGATTTGTACATATACAGTAGCCATCATGATTTTAAACTTAATGTTACCTTGATTTATTGCATATTTCCTGAAACTCATTTTACTGAATAAAGTTGGAAAAGATCAACCAAATGTAAACATTTTGTGACGGAAACAAATTACTTTTGAGATAGATTTCATTAATCCGAAATGACATTATTTTTTGTTCAGTTTTCTTCTTTGCAATTCAAAATTGCTACTGGTCCTCAGTTCTTGTACCTCTTATTCTTGACAATGCCAGTTTGATTTATTCTTCTTATGCTTTCCCTTTTTTGTTAGTTTTAGTGATCTACATATCAATGCAAAGCAAAGTGCTTATTTTAACCAAACTACAACTATTCCCCATTTTCTCTTTACAGCTACAGTAAATCTAAGAGGCTGGATAAATCAACTTTCTATATTTAATGCAGATTGTACTGAAAGTTTAAGGAATAATAAAATGACAAACAAAGAAACAGTGTTAAAGAGCAAGGTTAGCAACACCGGTATGGAGGGAACAAAGAGGTCATAAGAGGACAGATAGATGTTACAGTCATCAGGATTAAAATGATAATGGAAGACAAATTATTGGATTAGTTAGTTGATGGAGAAGATATGAAGGGAGATGAACAGAGGTCCTAGTACAGAGCACTACGAACTCACAAAAAAGAGGGAGATGAGAAAAGGAGGTACCAGCAAAGGAAACACTGAAATAACTGTTAGACAAATATGAGGTGAACTAATAGAGTTCTGTGTTATAGAGACAAATAGCTTGGAGAGTACAGATGTAGCCATACTTATTTTTTTCGGTACCGTGACAATACACAAGATTCCACCCACAGGAACACTGTGTTTACTGCGGCTCAGCCGTGGGCCGGTGATGGTCAGCCAGCAGAATTATGTGTGAGGTTCATTTATGTAATTGCAATTACGTTTGTGGCGTGATGAATAACTTTGAAGATGCTCAAGTTAAACAACACAATAACTTAACATGTGTTTCTATGCAACACTGAAACCAAAACTTCCCCCTCCTCCGCTGTCTAGACATGTCTAGAAACTCCGAACGACACACAACACTGAAAGCATGGCTGAGGCCGGAGCCACCGTAATACCTGCAGCAACCACAGAATCTGCAACCACCGATGCACCACAATACCTGCAGCCAGCGCAGTACTGTTCCTGCAACCAGTGCTGCAGTATATACAGACGCCAAAGTATTTACAGACACCTCTGCACCCACAGTACCTGCATCCAAAGCAGTCACCATAGTACCTGCCAATCCTGCAGACCACCTAGCACCCACAGTACCTGCCGATCCTACAGACTGACCCACACCAACAGTACCTGCATGCATAGGAACCACTCACAGTCCCTGCAGTGCCTGCACACCCTGCTTCATATTCCGCACCCACAGACTTTGCAGTACCTGCACCCACTGCTTTCACAGTATCTGCAGTCAGCACTGCAGCAGGAGCTACACCCTTAAGAGAACAACATGTGCTGGTGCAACCTCAGCCCTGTGGGTCTGCTTCCTGATTGGAGACGAGCACCGTCACATTTTGTTTGGCCAAACATGAACCCCCGCTGAGGTAGCGCGAGCCATATCTCTCCAAGGGAAACTGCTCGGAGATCATGAGAGACACCTCGCCAAGCAAAACCAACAGGTGGCACTCATTTCAAGCCGACTTCAGGAAATTTTTACCCGACTGGACACACTCCAGGTGGGTTCTACCCCTACACTGCCCTTACTGGCAGCCCCTCCGGTGCCTGCCCCATCACCACCTGTGCCCAGGGAACAACAGATCCCGATGCATCTGCGTTATGGAGGGGACCCTACTGCTTGTAGAGGGTTTCTTAAGCAATGCTCAATTCAGTTCAAACTCCAGCCCTCCATGTTTGACACTCACCGATCCATATTAGCCTACGTCATTTCCCTACTGATGGACGAGGCCTTTGCCTGGGCTTCCCCTCTGTGGGAGAGAGAATCCCAACTGATCAATGACTCTGTTGCCTTTCTCCAGGCATTTAAAAGAGTCTTCGATGCCCCCGGTCTTCGAGTGTATCCTCCGCTTCTGCTTCACTCCTTTGAATCCGACAAGGAACCCGTATTGAGGGCCAGTATGCCATTGAGTTTCGGACCCTTGCTGCGGAGACGGGCTAGAACAATGAAGCTCTGGTGGCAGCATTTTGGCAGGGATGGGCTTTCTGAGCGTTTAAAGGATGAACTGACTTTCCAGGACATCCCCAAAGATCTGGAGGAACTGATTGCCCTCTGTATCAGAATGGACCTCCGGATACGAGAACAGCAGACCGAGTGAGATCACTCCCCAGGAACCCCAATAATTCAGCTAGCTCCTCATTTCAACACTCCTCTTACTGCACCTTACCCAGATGAGGAACCGATGTACTTAGGGGATACCAAATTACCTGAGCAGGAGAGAGCTAGAAGATGAACCAGGGGTCTGTGCCTGTACTGTGGGCTCAAAGGTCATCTTGTCCAAGATTGTCCTAAATCTGGAAAACCCCAATGCCCAGTCAAGATAGAGGAATATTCTCTGGACATTTAATCTATTCTTCCTTCACCACAACCTTCATCGCTCCTCCTGATGGTTTCACTCTCCTGGGGACCAGCCTCCATTTTATTCAGGGTTTTGTGGATTCTGGAGCCGCATGACATTTCATTGACAGCGCATTTGAGGAACTCCACTCCATTCATCTCCGCACTAAGGAGATTCCACTAGCGGTAGTGGCCATTGATGGAAGACCCTTTATACCCAGTACCATCACCCATGAGACTAATCCGTTGCTGGTTTCAGTTGGGGTACTTCACAAAGAACCCTTTATTTTTATGTCATTTGCTTTCCCTCAACTCCAGTGGTCATAGGCCATCCCTGGTTTAGGCACCACAACCCCAAGATCGATTGGAAAAGCAGTCAAGTGACAGCCTGGGGAACACATTGCCATGGATCTTGTGGTCCGGTGTCTCGCAACATCTCAAGGTTTGGCTACCCACTGAGACTTTCTCGTCATGCTTTCCAGTTTCCTACCAGGACTTTGCCGATTTATTTGACAAAAAGCAGGCAGAGGAGTTACTATCACATAGACCTTATGATTCTGCCATCGATCTGCTCCCAGGGCAATCCCTCCTTGAGGTTTTACTTACCCCATTTCAGAACCAGAAACCAGGGCAATGCGGGAATACATTTAAGAAAACCTCCAGTGAAGATTTATTCGCAAATCAAGTCCCCCGCTGGTGCGTGTTTCTTCTTCGTTTCCAGTATAATGCGTGGTGCTAAGAACTGTATACAGCTATAATGATAATGTTATGAAGATAATGAATCCTATATGAGGTCTGGGATATATTCTTGATTGTAGGGGTTACTGGGTGTGGTATCCTAGTTGGTAAACCACCATAGATGGCATTCAAATTGTCTAGGAACCCAAAGGCTAATGATCACCCAATGAATAGTACCCTAATCTTTTTGTGGAATAATGATATGACCATGTAGCAAGCAAGAAAACTCACGAGTCTGCTGCAGCGTCCACGTTGATCCCACCAGACCTCTGGGTGTGCCTCCATCCTTGGAGATGGATGCAGATAAGAGAGAGAAATGGCAGAGCACAACCGGAATCATCCGAACAAGAAATTAGGAGGAAAGTGCGTTATCCATTAAAAATGTAATAGTCATGGAAGGAAAAAAGGGCAAGGCATTACCCTACCAACATGTTTCATGCTACACAGAGCACTTTATCAAGGCATACACATCCCATCATCATTAACATACAGTATTTAAAGACTAAGAAATAATTGGCTTACCAATCCTGAACCATATCTGGGATCCTCCCTGCAATCTCGGCAATGAGATTCTGGTGTTGGGTAATCAGAGTGTGCACACGCGCCCATGCAGGCAGCTCCCGCCTCCCACATGCAATCCTGGGCCAGCAGGGATAGGAAAAAACCCCAGCTAAAACGCGCTTGCGCAGAGCCAGCCAAGGCTTCCTTACCATGGTGACCATGGAGTGTGTCTCGGGGGCGGGGGAGCGCGCCCGTCGGCGCCATCCACCACGTTATCCTGGTGTGCACGCACGACCAAGGAGAAGGGGGAAAGAAAGAGGAAACACCTAAGCCCCTCCCTGTTGCCGCGCGCCGGCCAGGACACACAGGAGCCCCGGGTGAACGCGCTTGCGCAGTAGCAATCCGTGGACTCCCCGTGGTCCCCTCGGTGAGCGCGGCCTGTGGCAGTGGGGGGGGGGGAAGAAACAGAAAAAGAGAATATAGAAAGAGGAGATGAAGTGGGGGGAGGGGGAAGAGAGAAAACGAGGGAAGAAAAAAGGAAAAAACAAAACTAAAAAGGAAAAGGAAAAAGAGAGAAAAAGAAAGAAAAGAAGGGAGCGGGGCAGGGTGGGAGGGAAAAGAAAGAAGAAAGAGAGAAGGAAAAGAAAAATGGCAAAAAGAGAAGAAAAGAAAAATAAAGAGAAGGATAGATAAGAAAAATGAGGGAAGTAAGGGGGTGCATATGCACCAGGACTACAATATTTGTTAAGTAGATAAAAAATTATTTTAAAATAAACTTTATTATGAAAATACATAATGACAAACACACTTACGAAACAGTAATTCCTTTCTTTGATACCTGAAGAAAATCATAATATCAAATGAGGAATAGTCTGTATATAAAAACATAATTTCAAGTATATATACTATAATGCCTAGAATGAAATACCTAGAAGAAGCTAGTTCACAACACAATCACGTTGACATAAAGAATAATAAAAGAGATCAATATAAGATTTTGATAAATAAATGAGCACAAATATATCCAATTGCGTGAATGTGAGGAAAAACACACAAGTACCAATGTGACATGGCTGAAATAAAGATGGTAAATAATACATATATATATATATATATACATGTATAGTATCTTTTATTATGTGTGTTATTGATCTACTCAGTTATATATCAATAAACTGAGTAATGCAAACTATAAGTCCAACGGTACTGTTATAAGGATATACCATAAAGTAAATATAGATGCCTTATTTTTTATCTTTCAGAAGGTTTATAATGTTTATAATCATTTATTATAATGTATCTCTATCTCTGTTAACTATATTAACAACATTAACAAATGTATCATGAACTTTCTATCTTTAACATCAACATTAACAACATAACAGGCCTCAAACCAACTCAATGATTTCTTGGGTTTGCCAACTACTATGCCCATTACGGCTCTTACTAAGAAAAGGGTAAATCCCAAGATATGGTCCTCTGAGGATTTGTCCATAGTGAAAGCGAGCGCGAGCATTACAGTGCTACTTGCCTCGCGCGAGCTTTCCTATCTGGTGATATGTGGTCTGTAGGTTTTTGGATAGTGAGCAAGGGGTGGGCACGATCATGACATGGGGGGGGGCATATCAAGGAAGTATCATGCATGAGACCACAACTTTAGCAAATAATAAAATGCATAATGCCATGCAATTTACAGAAGTATTCTGCAGACATATATATACACTATGTCATGCATGAGAACATGCCTTGTTAAAAAATTTAATTAAATTATAAAATGTTATAAATTGAAATAAGCATTCTAAAACACAAAAAAATTAACAATTATATACAAGTATTGTATTGTATTGTATTGTATGTGTTTATTTATATAGCGCCATAAATGTACATAGCGCTTCACAGTAGTAATACATATCATATAAATAACAAATAATATAAATAACAGATCATGGGAAGTAATGGACAATACATCTGAAATTTCTCTCCATAAATTATCATTGATATTTGTCATATACAGTATGAATTATCTGTAAAGGTCCACATTTGTAAACCTCAGAAATCACATTTTCAATAGTTGAGTTGTTCATATTGTCACAGCAAGCAAGCACAACTCAACTTACAAAAAAATATTTTAACAGTATCCAGGCAGAATAGCTTACTACATTTTCATTGGCTGATAGCCCCTCACATGACCAGGCTGTCTCGCTGCAATAGCAAACAAGTTTGTCTCCTTTGCTTTTGGTATCCTTGTATCTCAGGTGCACATGTAAGCTCGCGCTCACTACGGCCATGTGCTTTGGAATAAACACATTTGTTTGTAGCGTGAGCTATGTAGCTCGCTCCGTATCTTGCACTATGGACGAGGCCTGAGACTCGTCTGGCTTTCGAGAAACTCAAGTCCGCCTTTTCTTCCACAAAAACTGTATACTGATCCATCTAGATCCTACGAAACCCATCATGCTTGAATTTGACGCATCTGATCTTGCAACCGGAGCCATTCTTTCTCAAGGGAAGGATTTTCATAGGAAACTCCACCCTGTACCTTCTTTTCTAAAAAAAATCTCTACAGCAGAAAGGAATTATGATGTTGGAACTACTGGCTGTGAAAATGGCTCTACAAGAATGGAGAAATTTACTTGAGGGGACAACTTCACCCATAACAATCCTGATGGACCACAAGAACCTTGATTACATGGAAGGATCAAAGAGACTGGGGACGCGTCAGGTGAGGTGGGCTCTCTTCTTCACTCGGTTCAACTTTGTGATCTCTTATCTTCCAGGATCTAAGAATATTAAAGCAGATGCACTATCCAGGCAATTCCCTCCAGACGACGCCAAGGAGATAGAGCAGGGGCCCTTCATTCCATTTTTTCAGATCATCTCTGCAGTTTCATCTTCACTTTTGCAACAGATTTCACAGGCTCAGACAGAGAATCCCAGGTCAATGTCCACTCGTTCGTCCAAACTATTTGTCCCCCTCCCCTGCCCCCCCCCAATTTCAAAGTGAGGTGTTGCAATGGAGTCATAACTCCAAGACGACAGGTCACCCGGGAGTCAGGAAGACATGAGATTTCATTGAACGGATCTTTTGGTGGCCAGAGATCCGCAAAGACGTGAAGGAGTTTATGGCAGCCTGCATTGTATGTACCCAGACTAAGGTGCCGAGGACATTACCATCTGGGTTTCTCCAGCCCCAGCCAGTCCCCACCCGCCCATGGACCCACCTATCCATGGATTTTATTGTGGACCTGCCTCCCTGCAGGGGTATGACTACTATACTGGTAGTAGTTGATTGATTTACATGACAAGCCCATTTTATTCCTCTCATGAAGCTTCCCACAGCCTCTGAACTATCGGAGATCTTTATTAAGGAGATATTCCACCTCCATTGAGTCCCGACCGATATAGTCTAAGACCGCGGATCCCAATTCATCTCCAGATTATGGAAAGCCTTCTGCCAAAGAATGAGTATCTCCCTGCATTTTTCTTCCTCCTATCATCCCAGTTCAATGGACTCATGGAAAGGGCCAACCAGTCCTAAGAACAATTGTATGTATGTATGTCTTTATTTATATAGCGCCATTAATGTACGTAGCGCTTCACAGCAGTAATACACATAACAATCTTATAAATAACAAATAGTACAAATAACAGATCATGGAAAAAAGTGCTTCAGACATAAAAGCATTCCTCCGTTTTTTTGTTTCTGAGCTACAGAACGACTTGGTTGTCCTGCTCCCGTGGGCCGAGTTTTCCTACAATTCCATGAAGCCTGAATTATCACTGGAATCGATGTTCCTCCTGCCAGTCCTCTCTCTAGAGTTCCTGCAGTGCAAAATCTAAGAACTCCAACTACACTGGAAGCGTATCCAGGCCAATCTGGTTAAAGCAGCCCGCCAGCAAAAGATCCAGATGGATAAACGTTGATGACCACCTTTCCTGTTTCAAGTGGGAGATCAGGTTTGAAGGAATATCCGGCTGAAACCACCCTCCTCTAAACTAGGTCCCAAATTCATTGGACTTTACAAGATCCTGAAACAGGTCAACCCAGTGACATTTAAATTGGAACTCCCTGCTGGTTTGAAGATACCTCCGGTGTTCCATGTCTCCCTCCTCAAACCGTTTGTCCAGAACATTTTGTCTTCTCCTAGTCTCCCTCCTCCTAGAACAATCTTGGTGGATGGCCAGGTGGAGTTTGAGGTGCACCAGATACTGGATTCTCAAAGATCCCATGGTGGACTACAGTACTTGGTCCAGTGGTCATATGGGTCTGAGGAGAACTCATGGATTAAGTCCAGGGAGGTCCATGCCCCCAACCTAGTCCAGGCATTTCATCGCAAATTTCCGGCTAAGCCGGCTTAAATCGCCCAGAGTTCGCTCTTGAAGAGGGGAGTAATGTAAGGATTCTGCCCGATCCGTGACGGGTTTTGCTGCAGTTCGGGTTTTCCAGGTTGCCTGCCCTTTCTCCTCAGTTTGGCTATTTTGGTTAATGGCAGCCTGCTATATAAGGCTGAAGTTACCAGTGGGAGTCACCGACCAAAGTTCTAAGTTTTGCAGCTCCTGTCGGTCTTCGCTGTCATGTCTTTCCCTGTTGCCTGTTTGGATTCTTTGTTTGCTGACCCCGGACTGTGACCCCAACCACGCTACTTTCTGCCTGCTCTGACCTTTTGCCTGTCGCATGGACTTTGCACCACTGCCCTTTTGCCTGTCTCCTTGATTTTGCACTACTGCCGCCAGCCCTGACCTCTGCCTGCCTACTGACTATGGATACTCTAACAGGACTCTGTCCCTGGGATCTGGTCGGTTATTCTGCACCCCTACCTCAGCCCTGCTTGTCCGTTTCCTGATTGGAGAAAAGCACCGTCATATCCACTACCCGTTCCTTACTGATCTTGACAGGTGTGTATGAGTCGTGGATGGGCTACTACAATTGCTACCACTGACAGTTAAGTGTCAATGCCGTGGTTTTAGTGTCAGTGCCATGGGTTTAACTGTCAGTTAAAATTGTGTCTCTTTACTTACTCTGTGGGCACTGTGGGCACATTCCAGAGTCCACTGCATGTTTACGCATTCACAACTGGGGGTATTAATTCCTCCATGCGCCCATGCCCTAACCCAGCCAGCCCTGAATGGGATCAACATGGACCATCTATTATGTTGCTACAGTCCATCTGAATACCACTCCATGAATGCTTTGTGGGAGATTTAGGTGTGTGCAGTACTTTAGGTGCATTGTTTTGCTACCGTATGTTTTCAGGTTTTAGTGTGTTCTGCATTAACTTTTGTACTGTACTGTACATTGCAAGTGAGGATCAAGTTCAAATGCACTGGGTGTCTTACACTCTTCCTAACCACACATTACACCAGCAGTAGTCAGTTAGATTACACTGGCCTTGTCTAAAAAAAAATCACAAACTTGCTATTACCCTCTCTCACCCATAGGGCTTCTGAGTACCGAGGTGAGGCTGCAGCTTAGTGAAAATAAAGACACATGCAATTAAGAGAGTAAGCAAACAGAAGGTACATGTTTTAATATGCGCTGTGTTAACATTTGTACTATAGATTTCAAATGTGGATCATGTGGAGATGTGCTGGTCGTATCTAACTCCTCCTAGCCACAAAATGCATCTAGTCATGTGCGTTGTGTGTTTTTAAATGCACGTAACATTTTGTACTGTATAATACTGTAAGTACTGTTATACAAGAATGTCTTACTTCCTCCAACAGGTACTTCCAATGTCTTGAGGATTGGATATACAGTACAGTAATTACTTTAATAATTTGAATGAAACTTTTTTGGGACAAGTTTTTGCTTGTACTGTTTTATTACTGTAAAGACATGCTTAAGTTTTCTGTTACATTTGTAAAAACAAGAAATCAAAGACTTATTGAAAACAAAACGTTTATTAAACATTAACAATATAAAAAAAATATTACAACATACTGTACACTACTGTAACAACATAATATAGGAGCAAGGAAGCCGATTCTGCTAGGGTTGGCTTCCTGATTTTTCTTTTCTTCTAAACAGGCTTTTATGGGAGTGACCAAAGTAAAGCTCAGGATTTTGTTTGCTGGCAGAATGCAAAAATAAAAAACCTCATGCAATCAAAGACACGTGGTTTGGAGAGTGGCCAAAGAAAACCCCATGAAAAAATAATGCAAGCAGAAAAACAACACCACTTGGGAATTAAGCAAACAGAAGACACGTGAGTTAGGGCAACACTACTGCACTCACATTACCTGAATCCCCCACAGACCCCAGTTAGGGCAACACTTTCACTTACATTACTGTGCCTATATCAGACTTTTTTTTATCAACAATGGTGATGGTGAGGTTATTGTCATCATTATTTGTGGGAGAGAGTGCTGTTTTGATGAGGGGTATGGTTTATCTAGGTTAAAACAAAAATGCCACAAACCCCAACTGTGCTCACATGTGATCTTTTTATTTGCTATATGCAATACGGTGGAGGTTTCTTGTTGCCTTTTTCACCCACCATAACTTAAAAAGTGATGGTAAACCCTACAGCCTTGAAAATGCAAAGCCAGCAGCACAACCAACTTCACACTGATGATACCCATTAAGGTTGAAACATGTCTGTGAATGGTTTCTCTGGCTTTGCATCTGATTCCCAGGCTGTGCTTTAAAGCTGTGTTAACAGCGAGCCTTAGCTTATATGGGCTCCATGTAACAATGTTTTTTCAGGCAAAAGGTGACATGGTGTGCTCATTTGTATGTCATTTCCCAGAATCCCTTGCTGCAGTGGAAACACTGTATGCTGGGTGATAATGGGGAAAGGGAGGGTTGCAGACTTGCCTAAGAAGTGAATGTGCTCACAAGTGATCTTTTATTTGCTATATGCAATACGGTGGAGGTTTCTTGTTGCTTTAGATAGATAGATAGATAGATAGATAGATAGATAGATAGATAGATAGATAGATAGATAGATAGATGATAGATAGATAGATAGATAGATAGATAGATAGATAGATAGATAGATAGATAGATAGATAGATAGATAGAGTATTCTTGGCTTACAGCTTGCTGGGATTGTGTGTTTAAACATTTTACTGTATATATGCATTTATGTACTGTATACATACAAGTATTTACTTATTTAAGAACTTGCCCTATTACTGGGAAATTGAGGCATATAAATGCATTCTTGATTAGTTCAGAAGAGTTTAAACCCTGAAGATGTATTATGTTAAAGTTAAACACTGCACTTTTACCTATTCAGCTATTTTGCTTCAGTTTGTATTTTATTGTGTTCGTTAACCTGTATACTCTTTCTAAACAGCCAGGAAATAGTATTGCTTTGTCTGTTTTTCTCAATGATAGCTGCATGCTTGATTATTTGCTTCTTTATCAACAAAATAACATTTTCCTTCAGAATTTTCTCTACCTCTTAAATAAAATTACTTCCTCCATGTTTCCACATTTTTGTCTGGGCTCAGACTTGCCAAGTGCCATTGTAGAAGGAACCCGCTACAGCAGTTTAATTTATTTTTGTGCATCAGAATTTATCTTTACTTTGTGCTCTTAGACCTTATTTATAATATATATTTTTTTAAATAATGAATTTTAACAAATCTGTAACTAATGGGCTAGCCATGATGTAGTCACATGTATGCAGAATTGATTTCAGAAGTGTCTGTATCTCCAAATCCCATTCTTTAAATGAGCATATTCAAAGGCAAATGTTAATCAAGGACACCCCTAGCCTTTAACTATAAATCTTTAGTGACCATGATATACTGTAAATGTGTATTGCATTGACAAACTCTCCAAGGTTTATGATTGTCTGAAGTCAACCTTAGCTATTTGTTTCCTAATACAAAATGAAAACTCAGAGCGGGAGTGTGAGGGAGTTTACATACCGGAATGGAAGATCTGTACATTATGACCATGTGGAAACTGTTTGGCTCTGTAACTTAAAAACATAATTATCTCATCTTATAAGGACATCTCAAGAGAAGTACCATGATCCATTGGGGCTCTATGGAATGGGCCAATTGAAGAGGTTTCCCTGAAGCATAGCCTCCCCCTTGCTTTTTCCTTTTTTTTTTGTACAGAAATTACCTACGGATTCTTGTTTTTGCCTAACCTTTATTCCACCAGCATATGCTTAAACCAATCAATCTTTGTCAGCATTAGTGAGAGTAAGACCAATTTGCTGGTATACTGTACATAAAATGTAAGACACGGCTAATGCCATCCTGAAGCCGGTGATAATAATTTGCGGTAGTTAAGTAAAGAAATTACTTATCCCCAGGCATCACTGTTTGATGACTCCCATGTGTACATCCTTTTCTGTAGTTAAAATCGTGAGTCTGATCATTTTAACACTTTCATATCATTGTATGTAAAAAATGGTTATTTTCTGCAGTAGCAAGTTGATGACTTGCACGTAAAGAATAACGCATTTGTTATGCAATTTTATCTTTAATTTGTCATGTCACTGGTTGATGACTCTAGGCCACATAGATCCTTATGCTGTAATACTGGGATAGAGCTGATCTGGCACTATTAGACTACGCTTATAGTGCCGGCGACTTCAGACTACGGTCGCTGGAAAAATCAAATTGAGATGACTTCCAGCGATCGCGACCAAGCCGTCGCGCCGTCGCGCCGTCGCGCCGTCGCACCGTCGTGTTTACTATAAGCGCACGCGATGGCGGCAATGCATTTGTTTTGACACAAAGTCGCGTCGTTGTTGCCGTCACTATAAGCACAGCCTTACACAGAGAGCCCTATCACAGGATACAGAATAAGGACCAAAATTGGCAACTGTTTCCCTGATTGTTCTACTTTCCTCTGGATTAATATAACTAGACAGATAGGATCAGTATCCTATCCATTTAGAAATTAACAAAGGTTGAACTTGATATATCGTATTTCCACCTCATCTTCTATGTAACTACATATAACAATGTTACTATGATAGCAACTTTTGTGTAGTCCTTTATTGGTGTTTATGATAACAGGAAGTCCTAACTAACATGATGTAAGTTGTTGTAAGTACAGTAGATGTACTAAATGTGTTGTTTTAAATAATGCTAAACTATAATTAGTTTTAATCCCAAAGCAAGATTGAGAGCAGAAAGCTAATAATTGGCAGTACAGTATATCAAAACTTTACTATCTTAATGAGCAATTACAGTATTTCCAATGGAATGATCCCCACTGGCATATGAATCTTACATTTTAATAGGTCAAAAAATCTTTTTGTGACATACATATCAAATTAATTTGTAATATAGCTTGAAATTCTATAAGTGGGTCCCTGAAAATAAACTCCTTGTGGATATTTGATGATTCTAAACTAGTGCACAAACTTACAGATGTAGCCAATGTTACTGCTCCCATCAACACAACACCATGTCAAAGCTGCCACAATATTTTCAGGTTTGACAAATCAGATTTAATGCGTTTACATTGAAACAATTGGTAACATACTTTTTGGTACAGTATCAGTATTTTCTTGTTGCGTCATTTATCGCCGCATTTATGTGCAGTCTCAAATAATAACTTTTTGGGAAACCGTAGAAAAATCTGTACTCTGTATAGCTTGGTAGTGCAAATTATTCTCTGAGCTGTGATTTCATAAAACCAATATTTTATTAGATCCGATTGTATGAACTAAATAATTGTAATTATTAATTTATTACTGAAAACATATTTGCTCCATAGAAAAACATGAAAACAATATTCTCTACTGCATGCTGAGCCCCGGTCTCAATTGAAAAGTATCCTTGTAACAATAAAGCCTGAAGGCACTGAAATGGGATGTGTTATAATGGCTTATTATTCCCCATTGCAATGAATATAGATCTTCCAATTACACCTAACCACAATAAAAACCCTTACAGGATTTAAATAATACAAACGAATGGGCGAAATAATCAATGGTCAAATTGAAATATTTAATTAAAATTACCCTCTGAATCACTACAGCTGTATTATTTCTTATAATTTACATACTATGTAACTTAATGGAGGTAACGTCCAAGCATTTTTTATTATAAGCAAAGAAATTCAAGTAACAGCTCACTTGATAGCTAGAAATGCATGTGATAGCTCATTTGTTTAAAATGATCATTCAGTTTGAATGAAAATATTGAATTGGTATTAAAATATTTATGTTTTTCACATCCAATAACATTGATAATGTAAACTGTGATCATTGTTAAAAGCACATACAGGTATGAATTGCCAAGTGTTTAAATATATCTTAAAAAGACAACCTTTTCAAACAGTTTATATAATTTTTTATTACATTTTCCTTCTTTCAAGCTGACATTATTCAAATGTTTTAAGAACTGCATGCTACTGTAGCTATTTGATTTAACAAGGCTAAGTTTACTAAAGAGTGGTAATTTGGGTGCATATTTACTGTATTCACACCCATACACTGGTGCTACTAATGTATTTATCCAGATATATTGAATGGCAATAAATGCATCAGGAAGTATTAGTAAGAGTCTTTTAGATCAGGGGTGCCCAACTCCAGTCCTTAAGACCCACCCAACAGGTCAGGTTTAAGGATATCCCTGCTTATCTCTGACTGAACCAATGATTGAGCCACCTTTGCTGAACCTGTGATATTCTTAAAACCTGACCTGTTGGGGGGTCTTGAGGACTGGAGTTGAGCACCACTGCTTTAGATAAACAGTATGAAAAAAAATGCCATGTTAAGCAGGCCCAACATGCAGTAGAAATTCATATTAATCCTTTTGGTACCCCTTGATGTACCGTAAACATTATGATGGCGAGCAAACCGGGAGCACTATTAAGTACAGAGGGCGTTCTGCTATAAATGCATGTTTTCTAGGGGGAGGTTGTGTTCACCACTCATTCCATTGGAACAGAAGTGGAGCCCAGCCCCACGTCTGGTAATTCACAGGGGACTAGTTGCAATCACGTGACTGTGATCCAGAAAGATGAGCCACCAGTCTTCAGGCACTCAGAGGGTTAAATCAGTCGCACAACACTTTTAATATTCTTAGAAAAAACGATGCATCAATCATTTCATCATCTTCAACACTTGTTGATCCACTGCTGGAGGAAGGCCTCTCCAATAATCTTCCACATACTGCGGTAGCAAGTCACTTTTCTCCTTGTTGCTCGAACTAATTTTCTGATTTCATCCTCCCATCTTACTTTGGTCGTCATCTTGGTCTTTTAATCTCTCTTCGCATCCAGTTGAGTACCATTTTTTTCCAACTAAGGTCATTTCTTCTTATGAAATGACCAGTCCCCTGCCATTTTCATTTATTCACTGTTGAGATTGTCACAGACTTGTGTTTAGTTTCGAACCCAGTCATTCTTTTTTCTGGCTCTTCAGGTAATAGTGATCATACAGTACATCTCTCCATGCTTGTTTGTGTTGTCTGAAGCTTCTGAATTATCTTCAAATTTAGGGTCCAAGTTTCACATCTATAAGTGAGCATGGTTGAAAACTTTCTTCTTTTGTCTTGTTTCATCTAAATAAGCTCCATTTCATCTTCATTCAAATATTTATTTAATTTAAAAGGTTCCATCTGTTATTTGCTGGCCAAGGTAGACATAGTCTTCGACTTCTTCTAGCTCTATTCCATTTACAGTATATCAATCTTCGGAGACGTGACAGATCTGTTCAACATCCCTTTGACCTTGTTGATTTTCATACAGAGGCCCACATTATTACTTGCTTTTGTGATTTCTCCAATTTGTTGCTGGAGGTCTTCTGGACTTATGGCAAAAATAATAATGTCATCTGCAAATTGTAGGGGACTCAATTATTCACCGTTAATTTTTGTTGTCCCCCAATCAAAAGTCTTGAACAATTCTTTGACATGGTGTGAAAATCTTTGACATGGTGTCTCCCTTGCACATACTTATATTGTTTGTATTTTTATGTAATCTAATGGTTAAAATGGCATTCTCGTAAATGCTCTTTATAATATCAATGTTCGGTTCTTCAACATTTTGTCTTAATGCATCTACTGTAGGACCACTAAGTGTAGACAGAATCAAATGCTTTTTTGGATTTCTAAGATGAGTAGTAAATCATATTCATTACTTAGGGGAATCATTTCATGCACAACTTTGATGTTTTCCATTGTGTTGTATCCACTGCAAAATCCCATGTGTTCTCTAGGCTGGGCAAAATACAGAGTCTGTTGCATCGGATTAGTGAGTACCTTCATAAAAAAAATTGTAAGTGATTGGAAGTAGACTACTTGGTTTATAGTTCTTGATGTCTTCTTTGTCTCCATTCTTGTGGATGAGGATAACTATAGCATTGTTTCATTGCTCTGGAATCTTCCTGTTTTTCAAGCATCATGTAGAAGGTTTTTAATTTATTTGTTCTACTTCTCCAGCTCATTTGAAGATTCCAGTTGTAATTCAATCTTTCCCTGTGATCCTTTACATTATTCATGGATTGGATTGCTTTTGTCACTTCTTGTGGAAGGACATATGGTACATCATTGGTGGTTTTTTCTCGCTTCATTCCTGTGAGGCCACATAATCATTTTCTCTCTGGGCAGAGCGATATTAATAGAATTGCAAGACGCCATAATATTACGCCCCACAAGGTAACAGCTGACAAGCTGAGAACTTCTACCTAACAGTGGAGGCAGTGTGGATTGTGGACACGCTGTGCTGGGTGAGCAGCTGATACACTGAGGAGTTCAACACAACAGCTGACAGAGAATTGCCAAGGCTGCATTGACGGGCCTGTCGAACACATTTTGGGAGAGGGGATGAGAGAGCGGTTGCTGGCTGCAAGACATTGAGGTAATGCCACACAACCACTAGGTAATGCCACACAACAAAATCATATTAAGAGAGAAATGTGAAAGGACAGAAAGAGGGACACTTGGAGCATTGAAACACCTTAGTTAAGACATGAATAGTCCAAAAAACAACTGCTAATTGCTGCCAATTGTGTACCCTTCATCCTGTACTTGATGAGAAGATCAAGGCACATATTAGAAAAACAACACAGTCGAGAGGACTTTCCAACCACAAAGTGGACATTTGAAAGTTATTGCAACACTATACAAATGAAATCTCTCCTGCCTGCACCAACGGAGAGTAACGTTAAAGTATTACTTATCATATAAATGGATTATGCACATATACTAAAGAGACTTTTGAGAGTGAATGTTATATTAATTTTATTAATTATTAACCTTTTATTAAACAACATATGTTTGTATATATTTTCCTAACATTTCTATCTTGAAACTGGATATCTTCTTGCCGCACTGTTCTAATAAAGTCTTACACCAGACATTTAGTATATTATAGACTAAAGCTATAAAATTCCAGGCATTATTGAAATCCTTGCTCTCTGATTGGTTACAATTCCGGGCATTATCCATTTAGTAATGCCCGAAATTTTTGGCAACTTGCCAATTCACCTTTCAGAGATGCAGGGAGGGCGCGGACTGAGAATTATTATTTTTTTTTTTATATAACTTAAATTTTATTGAATCAAGACAGCATAAAATACATTACAGAATACTTTTGTCTTGTATGCAAAAAATATTTTAACAACTATATAAGTAACAACGAGGTCCTGCTGTGCTTCGGGACCCGGTCTTCCGGGTACTTTGGTGTGGACTATATAGTCCAAGCCGACTCTACTTAAATGGACAAACAGACACTTATAACTCAACTTAAAAGGGGAGACAATACATACTCACAGAAAAAAAAAAAATAAGGAAAAGGAAGGTCGAGGCGGGATGGGGAGGGGAAAGGGGTAGGTTGGGGGTGAGGTAGGGGGAGTGTGTTGGCAGTAGGCGCGACACGTGGTTCCGTGCCAAGCATCATAGATGTTTGCAAGCTGATTCGTCTCTCCTATTACTTATATTATAATGCTACTATAAGGGGTCTTGGGTGTATAGAATACCTCCTGTAAGCCCCTCCCAAGGAGAACGCATCTACTGTTATCAGAGCCATATTGAGGACCTCTCAATCCCCGGGATATCTGTCTGTGCCAGCCAAGGCGTCCAGACTTTTAGAAAATTGTCACCAGTATCGTTAACTAAACTCGTTAATTTTTCCATCTGGCAAATGAACCAAATTCGATTCCGAATCTTTGGGATGGTTGGAATATCAGATTGTTTCCATAATGCTGCGATCTCGCACCGCGTTGCAATTGCAAAGTGGGCAATTAGTTTGTTATTTGTTTTGGAAAGGCCCGTCAATAGCCTGTACAGTAGGAACAACCACGGGTCTGGGGGAATGGTGAGATCAAACAGTCTCTGTATCCAATGTCTAATCGCCTCCCACAGTGGAGAGATCCGTGGACAAGACCACAGCATATGTAACAGGTCGGCTGTTCCTCCGCACTGGCGGGGGCACAGGGGAGAGGAACCCGGCACAAACCTTGATAATTTCAGTGGGGTGAGGTACCATCGCATTAGGACTTTATATGCGTTCTCCTTGAGCGTGGTGCATATGGAGCTCTTCGCTGTGGCCATAAATATGGCGCTCCATTCTTCATCTTCTAAGTTTTCTCCCAGATCTGTTTCCCATTGAGAACGGAATGAGGGTATCTGCTGCTCATGTTCACCAGAACTGATCACTTCTCCGTATAGCTAAGATGTAAGTCCCTTCGTGTTGGTCTCAGCCAGACAGAGCTGTTCGAAAGATGTTAATAAGGGGTATGGGGCAAATTTGTTATAAAATGCCCTGATCTGGAGGTATCTAAAGAATTCTGAGTGAGGGATCTCTTTTTCTTCCCTGATAAGGTCGAATGTTTTGATTTTTCTGTCGTGACCCTCCAGATCTCTAATCCGATTGTAGCCCCTCTGTCTCCAGATTGAGATATTACTGACTGATAGACCTGAAGCGAAATCAGGGTTATTCCAAATGGGTGTTGCCATAGAATGTTTTGTCGTAAGGAAATGCCGAAATTTCGTAGACTCCCAGATTGACACTGAGTTGGTCACCGAGGAGAGCGGCATGGCGGTAAATTTTCGTGCCGTTTTAGGTAACCAAATTAAGCTGCTCAATTCCAGAGGTGCACAGGCAGCATTTTCTAACTCCACCCATCTCTTTAACTTTGGGTTAGATTGCCATTGTACAATCTGACTTAATTGTGCCGCCTTGTAATATGATACCAGGCAGGGTACTGCTAGGCCGCCCGCCGCCACAGATCTTTTCATATTTAATTTACTTACTCTTGGTTTTTTACCTCCCCAGATAAATTTGGATATTTAAGATTGAAGTGAGTGCAAGTCCCTCCAACTGAGTGGCACTGGAAGAGTTTGGAAGAGGTATAATAAACGGGGGAGTAAATTCATTTTGACACTATGGATACGTCCAATCCAGGATATCCTTTTGGATGTCCACTTCCGTAAATCAGATTTTAAGGTGCGAATCAGGTTGGGGTAATTTGCATTGTACACGTCTTTTACAGTTTTGGTGATGTGGACACCCAGGTATTTTATGTGGTTTTGTTGCCAATTAAATTTGAAATTTAATTTTAGTAATTTCTCCATGTGTCTAGGGAGGTTGATGTTGACGGCTTCCGATTTGGATTGATTGATTTTGAAGCCGGAGACCTTAGAAAATCGATCTAGTAGGTCGAAGAGGTTTGGTAGGGATGTAAGGGGTTTTGTGATAATCAAGAGGATGTCATCCGCATACAGGGCCACTTTATGGGTCTGGGAGTATGCGTTTAACCCTGAGATGTCTGGGTTTCCTCTGATTTGTGCCGCCAGTGGTTCGATACATAGGGCAAATAAAAGCGGGGATAATGGGCAGCCCTGTCTCGTGCCACTCGTTATTTGGAATGGCAGAGAGGGGTAGCCTTGGTGTATGACCCTGGCGGTGGGGCTAGAGTACAGCAATAAAATCGCCTCACTCACCCGATCTCCAAAGCCAAATATCGCAAGCGTCTCTTTTAAATATGGCCAGTCTATCCTATCGAAAGCTTTTTCTGCATCCAGACTTAACAACATGCTTTGAGTTGCCTTACTATTTGCCAAATCCAACAGATCAATAAATCGTCGTGTATTATCCGCTGCTTGCCGGCCCTTGATAAATCCAACTTGATCTGGGTGTATAAGTCTGGGTAGGATGAGACTAAGTCTATTGGCCAATAATTTAGCGTATAATTTAACATCAGTGTTAATTAATGATATAGGCCGGTGACTTTTGCAGTCTAGCGGGTCTTTCCCAGTTTTATGAATTAGTGATATTGACGCCTTTAACATCTCCTTGGGGATGGGGGCTCCCGATAAAATAGCGTTAAACATGCGGAGCAACCTTGGGGCGAGCAGCTTTATAAATTTCTTATAGTAAAGCCCTGAGAATCCATCAGGCCCAGGGGCCTTTGATGGCTTCAGTTCTTTAATGGCCTGAGATAGTTCTTCCATAGTGAAGTCAGCATTCAAAACTGCTCTATCAGTGTCCGTCAATCTCCCTAGTTCCGAGCTGGCTAAGAAATCTCTTAGGGCACAGCTCGTTGTAGAGTTATGTGCCACTTTTTCACCGTTATACAGTGTTTCATAGAAGGAGCCGAATTTGTTTACAATTTTCTGAGGATTAGACGTGGGGGTACCAGATTTTAAGCGTATAGCTTGGATGTTATACTTAGCTTGCCTGTCCTTTAGCATGCGGGCCAGCATTGTATCCGGCCTGTTCGCTTTCTCGTAAAATTTTCTCTTTGACCAACTCAGTGAATTGTCAGCTCTGGAAGTTGTTAAATGTTAAGTTCAATTTTGACATCTTTTACCTCTTGTAAGGTTTTGGGGTCTAAATTCTTTTTATGGTTAGAGGAGAAAGTCTGTAATTTGTTTTGTAGATTAATAATTTTGGACTCTCTTTCTCTCTTTCGTCTGGCTGTGATATTTATTAACGTGCCGCGTAACGTTGCTTTATGGGCTTCCCATAGGACAAGCTGTGAGTCAACAGAGCCCGTATTGATATTGAAGAATTGGTCAATCTCGTTGCCAATAACATCACATATTTCTGGTATTTTTAAGATTGATTCATTAAGTTTCCAGTTCGTCCCAGGTCTTTCAGTTCGGATATTATTGCACCTTAGCTCTATTGGCGCATGGTCTGACCATGAAATATCATGGATCCCTGCTCGGGTAACCATAGGAACCAGTTGACAGGACACAAAAAAGTAATCAATTCTGCTGTACGAGCCATGGGGGTGAGAGAAGAAAGTGTAATCCCTGTCTGCCGGATGTAATTCCCTCCATATATCTGATAACTGGTTGGTCTTGAGGCCCCGGCGCAAAGATACACCCGCTCCTTTGTTGTACTGACCTACAACCCCTGACCTATCCAGGTGCGGTTGCATGACTATGTTAAAGTCACCCACGAGCACGACGCTCCCTTGGCCTACTGAGTTCAGGGTTCTGAAAAACTTATCGAAAAAGATCGTGTTCTTCTCGCTGGGAGCGTATAAGCAGGCCAACGTGATTCTCTGCCCTCTAATTGTTCCTACAACAATAATGTATCTACCATCCGTATCACGTTTAGTTAACTGCACCTCGAACGGAATGCTGTTTCGGAATAATATAGCTACCCCCCGTTTTTTGACTGCTGCTGATGATGTGAAAACCTGGGTGAAATCTTTGTCAAGATATTTAGGGGCACTTGATTTACTAAAGTGTGTCTCCTGTAGAAAAAGGATTTCAGCATGTTTCCTTTTATAGTCTGTAAAGGCCAACTTCCGTTTGGTGGGGTTGTTAAAGCCCTGTACGTTATGGGAAATAAGTATCAACGCCATTTATTAATGTGTGTGTGTGTGATAGCTTCGTGAAATCTTTGGACTCACCCAAGATTCCATCCTTGGAGCATGCCCGATCCGTAGTGCTGAGACGCATCTGTATCATCTGTTGTGTGTTTTGACGGTGTGGCCGATGTTCCCCTGAGAGGTGAAGGGAGGGAGAGGTGGAAGGGGGAGAGGTGGGAGGGGGAGGGGGGGAAGGGAGAGTGGGAAGGCGGGGAATGGGGGACCACATGCAGGTAAAAACATTAGGGAGGAAACAAAAAATAACATGCATATATAACATCAATATGGCAGAGACATCAAATAATAAAAAAACAAGAATCCACCTCGGGAGCCCCCGAGTGTGTCTCTTGCGCCCATGGGGTTGGTCTCCTGGTCCAGTCTTATAGAGGGATCTCTCCGTCTTGCTGGGACCCGACCTCCCTGGGACTTGTGTGCGATCCCTCTTTCTCAGGGATCGTAAGTGGAAATGCATGCACGCCAATACGGGGGATCCCGCCGGCGTGTTTTTCATAATCAGCTACTATATGTAACTCCGTTAAACTCTTCTGCGATGGAAACTGGAACAGAAACTGCATATCAATAAACACCTCCCAAACATAACAAAAAACTTTGCCCTGTGTCTAACCTTCTGTCTCCCTCCCTGAACCACATCACCCATTTGGAGCTCATCTACTTAGTTCCTTGGAGAATGTTAACTCATATACCACCAGTCTGAGATGATCATGTCCATAGCAGCCCTTTTCATCTGGGTAACTCTACCGTGTATGAGGATATCTATACTGATGAACAGATGTACCCTGCCCTCCGTGAATCCGAGCCCAACATAACAAGTGATTATCCCTCGGCATTCTGTCTATACCCCCCAAAGAGCCTATCCCCTCTTAGATTGTGAGTTGCATGTCTTCTAGCAGCCCTATGCAGAGATCCCTCTGCGCGTGTGCCACAGACGCAGCGGAAATAACCTGTCCCCCTGCCCACTTATGCCTGCGCTATCTATATACCTTCAGAGGCTACGTTGTTCAGCATCTTAGCGGCTCCTGTGCCCATCACCAAGGTATCTCAGGCCGGGAGTCTAGCATCCCAGATAGCGCTTTATAGGGAGTGATAGGCTTTAGTGTCTCTAGACCGTGGTCGAGGGACTCAAGTAATTTTTTTAAACCTTATATTATGAACCCTGTGGTGGGATTGGCTTGTTTTTTGTTTACCCAACCAGCCGCCCCCTTCCTCCTCTCCCCTCCTTCTTCTCCTTCCTCTTCTCTCCTCTCCCTTCTTTTTCTTCCTCCTCTCCTCCCTCCCCCCCCACTCCAACTCTTCCCCCCATCTCTCTTCCTTCCTCCCCCACCCCCCTCTTTCCCTTAGTTCCTTTTTATTGTGTGTACATCTGCATCCCCTCTCCTCCTTCCTCCCTCATCCCCGCTCTTCATCCCCCTCTCTTCATCCCCCTCTCTTCATCCCCCCCTTCTCCTCCCCCCCTCTCCTCCTCCCTCCGCCCTCTCCTTCTCCCCCCCCTCTCTCCTCCTCCCCCCCTCTCTTCTCCTCCCCCCCTCTTCCTTCTTCCCCCTCCCCCCCTTCCCTTAGATCCTTTTTATTGTTTGTATATGTGCATATGGGAGACCACAGTTCTGGGGCATGGGCACAGGCGGAGGCTGCTATGCACACTTCCTTGTAGCGTGTCTAGAGCTTCTCCGTGTCTGTGCGCCAGCCAGCCTCCTCATTCAGTGTGGCAGCGCTCCTTGGCGGCCATCTTGGTGAAGGCAGCAAGCACCTCTGCTTCCTCCCTCTTCTGCACAGGTGCCGGGATCCCACGTGTGACAGCGCTCCTCGGCGGCCATCTTGGGAAGAGCAGTAAGCACCCTCGCTTCCTCCTTCTTCTGCGCAGGCGCCGGAGGTCCCGCGCGTGGCAGCACTCCTCGTTGGCCATCTTGGTGAAGGTAGCAGGTGCCTCCGCTTCCTCCCTCTACTGCGCAGGCGCCAGGAATCCAGCTCTCATGGGAAGACTGTGTGGGGTGATGACGTCACTGGACAAGCCCGCGAAGATCAGTGAAGTTCCCGCGCGCCTCGGGGAAGGAGCAAGGGAAGAAGCAGGGGAAGATGGCTGCCGTCAAAAAACGTGAGTAGGACCTGCTGCGTTGTAGGGCACTGAATCCACTCTCTAGGAACTGGTGAGGGCTGCGGAAGGGGTCCCAAACGGTCCCGAGGGCATGAGGGGCAGTGTTGGGGTTGGTCCAAACAGTAGATTCTGGTGGTTGTGGCTAGTGGAGGGTCTTTCATGTAGGGCTCAGTGTATCAGTTGTGGGTTAGCTCATGGCTGCGCGGGGGCACCATCTTTAGCTGCCGCATGGCGAGGGGAACTCTGTGTTGATCCCAGGACCCTCCTAAGGAATCCCTCAGTGTCCTCCATATTTTTGAGGATATGTGCCACTCCGTTTTTAAAGACCATGAGGGCACATGGGAACAGCCAGCGATATCTAATCTCTTGATCTCTTAGCGTTCTGGTAACTGGGGTCATTGCTCTCCGTTTTGCTAGTGTGGCAGGTGACAGATCCTGATACACTTGGAATTTTATTTTCTCAAACTCCACTATTCAGTTCCCTTGCTATCCGGCAAGTTTCTTCTTTGGTGCGGTAACAGTGGAATCTAAGCACCACATCCCTTGGGGGGTCTCCTTGCTGAGGTCGTCCCCTCAGCGCCCGGTGGCATCTGTCAAGAACCAGGTCTCTGGCAGCCATGTCTGGAAATATATGTTCCAGCCACCTCGAGGTAAATTCCTCTGGGTCAGTTATAGCTTCTGGGACCCCTCTCAGCCGTATGTTACAGCGCCGGTCGCGGTTCTCTGCGTCCTCAATTTTATCCTCTAGGGAGGTGACCTGTGCCTTTAAGGCGGATATTTGAGCCTGTGTTTGTGCTGTGGATGTAGCTGTCTCATCTGCCCTGAATTCCAAAGCGGCCGTACGCTCCCCTATTGCATCCACATCCTTCCGAAGTGCCCAAAGCTCAGACTTAAAGAATTGTTGCATATTGCTGCAAAACTCCTTCATGTCTTTACGTCTCATTACATCCATATCATCTGGTTCTTCAGGTGAGGAGTCCAATTCTGGGTCTGCTGATGCTGTCTGCACTGGAGATTCAGGTATGTCAGCCCTGGCAGCCTCTTTGCTTTTAAAATAAGTAGACACCGGTTGTGTTTTTTTTCTTAAAGTCTTAGTTGATGCCATGTCTGTATATTTAGACACGTTCTGTAGATTCTGGATTATGCAGATGCTGTGTTTTTGCTGGAGTTAGATCATTTTGAAACGCCGGAGGGGATGGAGCTCACACTCTAAGCTGCCATTCACCTCCTTGTCGTGCACGCCTCTCCGATAATTTTTTAATTAAAAACTGTTACCAGTCTGTTCCTCTCCTCACACAGCTCGGCAGCATATGTAGGCTCTCTCACAGCTGCACCTCCGTTCCTCTGTGTGCAGCTTTTCTCACTCTCACAGCTGCACCTCCGCTCCACTGTATGCAGTCTCTCTCACTCTCACACCTGCACCTCCGCTCCTCTGTATGCAGTCTCTCTCACTCTCTCAGCTGCTACTCCACTCCTCTCCTCACACAGCACAGCAACATAATGTATGCAGTCTCTCTCTCACAGCTGCTAGTGCTGTCAGGATCTGGCGTCCCAATTAGTAACTTTGTTGCTTGCAAGTAATATTTCTTTCACCACTGTAGCTTGTGCTGAGGTAATTATTATTTGTTTTTTATTTAGTTTGTAGTTAAAATCACTGTTCCCCACTTCTCTTTCCCCTCACCTCTCTCTCCCCCCACTCACCTCTCTCCCCCCAGACACCTCTCTTCCCCCTCACCTCTCTCTCTTCCCCCCTCACCTATCTCAATCCCCCCTCATCTCTCTCTCTCCCCCCTCACCTCTCTCTCTCCCCCCTCACCTTCCTCTCTTCCCCACTCACTTCTCTGTTCTCCCCTCTCAACTCTCTCTCCCACACCTCTCTCCACCACCCCTCACTTCTCTTCTCTCTCTTCTACCACCCTCTCACCTCTTCTCTCTTATAAGAACAGTGTGGCAAGAAGATATCCAGTTTCAAGTTTAACTATGTGGCAGAAGTGGGATCGCAGTCACTATTCAACTGCTTGATCCTTACAAAGAAAAAGGACACGCACTACAATTATCTAAAAGGAGTACAGTAACGTCAAAAACATTTATTTTGACTGTGACTATTTCTATCTTAAGGAGTTTAACCCTTCATACGTTTGCACATTTAAACAAGAGCACCAGTTAGTTATCTCACCAAGCACAATTTAAGTAATTACATTTCCCTTTCCATTCTCTCCTCTATTTTTCCCACTTTTGCTATTCCATTTTTACCCCTTTTTTAAACTGAAAAATTAGCGCCACAAGACCGGCAACCCCTTTTTTCTTCTTGACATCAGAGGGAGTGACTCCCAACATAAGGCTCATCTGGATGCATTTTTGATGTATGGAATCCGACCTGCAACCAATCTCCACATCCCTGGTGAGCAAACATTGATGTGTGGCTTTGGTTTCCGAGTTTTGGTCTTGGTGATGTCACTTCTAGTGGCAGCACAGAGGGTTCCCAACCCATTGTTCTGATGCGTTTTGTCAACGCTGTGCTACCTTCCTCGGTGATAACAGTTTCACCTCAAAAAAGTCATTATCTCTGAGGAAGTTAGCACATCCCTCTGATGTGCCTTGTTTTTATCTACTTTTGTGAGTGCATATAATTTTATGTTATCTTTGAGTTCGTTAATAACTATATATTACTACACATGAGGATAGTGTGTTGTGTGTGTTTCTATTTTCTAGATACTCCACAAGATCAAAGTGATGTTCAACAGATGTGTCAACTCTTAAAAGATCACAATAAATGAAAAAGAACTAGAAGTCAAAGAGTATGTCTACCTTAACTAACAAGTACAGTACCAATGAATGGGAACCTTTTGAATGAAATCAATAGGATAATGAAAATGGTATAGAGTGCATTTGGACAAAACAAGACAATCTTGTAAGCGAACCTTCAACTGTACTTCAAAAGGAAAGTTTGTAACCAGTTTATCGTTTCTGTGCTCACGTATGAATGGAAAACTTGAACCCTATATCCGATGACAAATCAGAAGCTTCAGAAAACTCAAAAGAAGTACAGTAAGGAGAGATTTATACTGGGTATTACCCAAAGAGACAGGGAAAATAATGAATATGTTTAAAAGCAAACAAAAGTCTGTGACATTATCACGAGGATGAGGAAATTAACATGACAGTGGACCGGACATATCACAAGAAGAAATTACCTTCGTTGGACAAAGATGGTACTCAAAATTTGTTGGACCAACATGGAGAGGAAAGACTTCAAACTAACTGCAGCAACTGGAAGATCACTTAGGAGGCCTTCACCCAGCAGTCCACCCATCAGTCTATCCACACAGGTTGAACATTTTGATTATTATATATTTAGGTGTGTGATGTCTGTACGTGTGTACGTGTGTTCTTCTATAGTGCATATTGCCTACAGTACCTCTCTAATAGTGCGGACCCGCAGAACTGAGGTAGGGCTATATGATCACTGACAAAAGCCTGGGGACAGAGTCCTCTTAGAGTAGTCATATTTCAGATCCAAGCAGAGGTCAAGGCAGGAGGCAAAGATGCAAAGTCAGGATACAGGCTGGGGTCAAGGCACGGTGCAGTAGTCTGGGTCCTAGGCTGGGTTCGGCAACAGGGAATCCATAGAAACAGGGATAGTTCAGGAACAGGGAAGGCTCAGGAACAAGAACTCAAGGGGGCCAGGAACACATGGAATCACATACCATGCTTGGGCCGGGAGTCACTGATTGCTATTTAAAGCCATGCAACATGTGCAGCCAATTACAAAGTCAGGGAACAGATTTGCCAGAATCAATGATGGATGTAACAGCCACTTAAGGGAAAGTTCAATTAAAACCCAGGATTGGAACCCTTACAACCCCAAGAAGATTGTAAATATTGATGCCAAAATCATATGCTGTGGGAATAATTTATTGTAGCAAATATCATTAGAATCCATAGTTTCCTCAATAACTATTTTTTAAAATGCTTGTCAATACATAAAAAAGTAGTAATACAATTATTTATGGATACTAGGAAACAGCGTTCCTAGTGCACCGTGCTCAGCTGTAGGGAGTCTCTAGGCATCCAATTAGTATACAGTATACCCTCTAAATGAGGAGAACAGGTCAACACCACTCTCTGCAAATGTATATGTGAACAGTGTCTCTATTCATATCTCCTAAGATGTGGGGGGGAAAAATGTACTTTGTTGGTGAGAGTCAGTAACAAATCTCTGACCTCCCAGTATACAGTATATAACTTTCCCCTGGAGAGAAGACACAAAGTATATGACTCCCAAAGCGTAATGAGCTAATGGGGGTACTCACAGTGGAGAGTTGTCTTGTGCGGTGAATTCCACGGCGTGCATCACGTTGAAACAGGCAAACAACAGGATATCCTCACGGAAGAAAACGGAGCACAGCAATGCAGCAATGAGGGGGCTAGATACCGGTATAAAAGTCCTTTATTCCATGTTAGACATCATGGCATGGGATAGGTTAAAAATCTCGAACGCGTTTCAGGCCGTCGCCCTTTGTCAACGAGAATATTTGCAGACTGCAGCTACAATTAGTTTGTAAATAAGAAAGTCAAGGTACTATAGAGACTTTTTTAGCAACGTCTCCAACTGCAAAACTGGAGCAAAATGTGGGGAAGAAAACTGCATCAGATCTACATATCCAGGCAAAACATTTTTTTCTTCAGTGGGATTCCTATTTTTGTTTTTTCCAGTTTTGCCACAATTTTTTGGCTGGGATAAATTGTCACTATGTTACCCGGAACAAATCTTGCATTTAAGATAAACATTGCATGTTTTTAGGCCTAAATGAAATGTTCCATTTACTCCATAGATTCTGGGAAATCAATGCCATGTGTCAATTTGAAACATTTACTTTATAATGCCTTTAATAAAAATGTGTAATAAAATGAGTTTCCAAACTACATAAAGATAAGGATTTTTCATTATACAAATTCATTTTTTCTCACTTTAGAACCATTGTTCATTAAGGAAATCATTTAAGTTGTACAGTACTGTATGTAATATGCATTTACTGTAATTGTACACCATTTAAGCTTTATGCACCTTATAGGTTAGAAGTGAGTTGGAACAGATTACCAGTGCTCAACAAAAAAGTCCTTAATAATTCCAAATGAAGAGGATCCAAGTGTTGTGATCTTCTAAGGGCTAGGTTCCTCAGCCCTTCAAGGTTCAACCAGGGAACCTCCAAATTTGTATGCAAATGAAAAGAAGATAAATACAAACCTCTTTAAGTAAGATTAAAAGATATATGTATTAGGCCACAAGCCCCTTATTTTTACTTACACGTAAGGAAATTGAAGTGCAGCATCAGAAGAGTACAAGGGTTGGTAGGCAACACGGCAGGGACTCTGTTTCATCAACGACAAATCCGTGACACACAACACCTGGATACCGTTCTTGTGGGTGTCCCGTTATGATGTCCTGTCGTCCCTCTGGGTTGGTCGCTCATCAGGGGTTACCTGTGTAGGATCTGTGTGTCAGGAACTCAGCCGTCGCACGCAATAGCTGTTGCTCCCCATGTTGTGATAACTCAGTTAATTCCGGGTTCTTGCTCCCAACACTGACGTCTTGCATCTGATGTCTATCGCATCATCTCTGGTCATGTGCCAGCAAAAAACAGCTGGCAATCCTTGCAGTCCTGTGATTTAAAAAAGTATAATACCACCATACGAATCATACTAGTTTCGCTTGTTCATCAAGCTTCATCAGGGGTATACATTACTTGTAAGTAAAAATAAGGGGCTTGTGGCCTAATACATATATCTTTTATTCTTACGTAAAAAGGTCTGTGTTTTTCTTCTTTTTGTTTGCATTAGTATATTTTTAGTCTTTACAAAGAGGTCCCAATAAGGTATACAGATGTAACAAGACTTCCAGTACTCCGTGCTGTTATTTTCACTGTTCCGGTGTGGCTGCCGTGCAGCTGCAGCTCCTGCATACTAAGGACAGTAAGCTGCCCAGGAGGATATACTCTGTGGGGTTCCATGCTTCTGATTGGGACCCACAGCATTTAACCTTTTGGGCCATCTGTAGGGAAAAAATACTGATACTCATCTTTTAGATGAGCTGCACAGACGTCTGCAGACTTGTCTCCATCTCTCCGTCTGGATCCCTGTCCCTGCAGCGCTGAAGGTAAGAGATGTACTTTTATTCTAACAAATCGCCGTTTTTTCCTTGGCTTTTTCCTGGAATGCAACGCTCTTCACCTGGCGCATGCCTCATTCATTTTGTGTTCCCAGCCACGGGTCATGCGCAGCTGACGCGCGGTTGATGCGTTTATTGAGAATGGTTCGGATTTAATAGGTTGCAATTCGTCGCGTGTCCGCCAGATGGCAAATATTCATGAATTGTAATGCGCATTCGCTTCAGTAATGTGTCGACTTGCAGGTGTTTCGTTTAAAAAAGATACCACCGTGTGCTATTGTAACTTGGCCTTGAGACTGATTGAAGAGGTTGCAAAAATTTAACAATTTAGGCTTTTCATATTAAAGAAAGACAAAGACCAGTTTCGGTTACAGTATTCTCCAGAGAGAGTGTTCAAGTGCAGCCCGCTTTCAAAAAACCCGACAGAAGTTACGCGTATTTGATATGGGCCGCGATTAATGCAACAGAGGATAAGATGGCAACATTTATCAAATTTATCAGTATTTTATCGAAAAACTATGACTTTTACAAATTTTCGCCAACTCCTCATACGTGGAAGCGTGCAATAAGGAAAAGGTTATGTAGCAATCCCTGTTTTTATCGTATTGAGCCACAATTTGTTGGAGGGTATTGGTGTGTATCACCGGCTTTTTCCTGTATCTATGATCATGATGACGGCAAAAGGCGAAGGGTCGTGTTAAAACCAACTAAGAAATGACAGTCGCTGCCAAGCAATGCACCAGCACCGGCTTCCAATGACGGTCCCGCCGTCAGTGATAACCCTGAGCCGGATTTCGCGTGCAGTTTCGATCAAGCTTGCATGTACCTAAGCAATTTCCAGCCTCATCAGCTGACTACAGGTGGACTAGTCCCACTGCAAACTATCGACATGGATGATCAAGAACGTTGGACTGGCAGTGGACCGGCGCCAGCGCCAGCTGAATGGGAAATTCTATGGTGAGTATTGTTGCCGTATTATTTTCTGTGTTTTTTTTATTTTGACAATACAGTATCAATATCGGTGCGATTCAAAAGTCAAGCGATTCTCCTATAAGCAATATCATTGGCTGAGTGGCTTCTACAGTACTGCAGATACTGAACAATTGGTGGAACGCTAGGCGCATGCTCATTGGAGCCTTCTTGAAAAGCATATGCGTGTCATTACATCGACGGTAGGCGCATGCGCATGTGAACAGGAGACGCCCCCCGAGAAAATTATTGGTGGGACTGGCTGGGAACTTCTTTAGGGGGCTGACCATTACAGTAAAACTTTTCTTTTTGTTTTTCCTCAGAAAAGAAAACGGCTAATGGAGGGATTTTGATGGATAATATCGCTTTGTGTAACAATGCCTACACATTGCTGAATCGGATTTAAAAACCCACGTACCGGAGTCTACAGTTTAGTTGCCGTGGTTATTGATTAGGCTAGAATACTGTACCTGAAACAGTATGCTGATGTTTTCCGGCCGTACAGTATACTGTACAATACTTTTTTATAAACAATATACTGTGTAATAAACCCGAAAAAATTAAAACTATGCATTTATTCTACATGTATCACATACATTATGTGTCTTCCACAGTATACAGTGCCAGTACATACAGTACAGTACAGTTTGTGTCTTCTATTTTTTTTAATACTCTTATATTGAGCATGCCTACAGTATACTGTACAGTGCAGTATGCCTCGACATTCTAGAAACACTGTATTTTGTTACAGTAGCAAAGGAGCAAATGGAAACATGTAAGACAAATCAACGTGTTCTTTTATTGGTGGAGTAAGTACAAAAACATTTATTTACAAATACTGTACAATGTAGAAACATTTTAAGTGCACAGAAATTCAAAACATCAACAGGTGTATGGTTTACTGCTACATGTGTGAAAACATTTATGTCAGTCAGTATGGTTTACAGTCACATGTTTTAAAAACAAATTCTTTATTCATAAAATAAGCAAAACGCAACATCTCCTTTATTAAAGAATGACAAGTCAAAACATACTGTATACTGTACAGTGGGATGGTGTGCAAAACAGTCTGCACCAGTACAGTCCTCGAGGGCAGCAAAACAGGGCAGGTTTTCAGGACAACCTTGAAAACCGTGCCTGTTTGCGGCCCCCAGGGACTGGAATTGTGCATGTCCTGTGTGTGTGGACAGCAAGTTAAAACATTTCTGTATAAATACAAGTAAAAAAACACACAACAACATCTCCTTTATTTAAGTACAGCAGGTCAAAACATGTAGAGTACAATATAGTTCAGCACAACAGTATGGTCTTACCTGTGATTACAAAAAAAAATTATTCATAAAAAGCAGTATACAAACGAAACATCTCCTTTATTAAAGAAACATATACAGTACAGTGGGATGGTGCGCAAAATGGTCAGTCAGACCTGCACCACTATAGTCCTCGAGAGCAGCAACAGGGCAGGTTTTCAGGACAACCTTGAAAACTGTGCCTGTTTGCGGCCCCCAGGGACTGGAATTGTGCATGTCCTGTGTGTGTGGACAGCAAGTTAAAACATTTCTGTATAAATACATGTAAAAAAACACACAACAACATCTCATTTATTTAAGTACAGCAGGTCAAATCATGTACAGTACAATACAGTTCAGCACAACAGTATGGTCTTACAGAAAGTCCTCCGCATTGTCCGTCCATGGCCGACTCCTTGCATGGCACAATACGCCATTAATGCAGTCTCGAACGCCTTTCATTACAAGATCTGTAATTGGATAAAAACGCTGCATTTCATCCTGAATATTCTTTCTTAAATTGACAGGAAGCGCCTTTTTAATGCGATTTCCTTCATAGTTCACTTTGAAGGCCCAGTCGCAGTACAATGAGTAGGCTACATGGTGCTTAAAAAGTAACAAGGCATACTTGTGGGGTGCACCAGCACTCTTCACCCTATACTTCTCCCTGAGCGCCGGTGGCAGATCGCACAGGGTGATGTCGGGCACCGTATCGATGCGAGCGAATGTAGGTCTTTTTGGAGGGGGTGTGCTTGAGGCGACGGGCGATGGTAGGTTGTCTGGGAGGAAGCTTTCCTCCGGTCTTGGTCGCCGTGTTGTCTCCTGGCGTGGTCTTGACAGGATTGTCATGTCCTCCTCAACGGCATACATGTACACTACATCTTCTGGTGGAGGGGGTGCGCTTGGTGAGGGAAGGGGGTCAAAAGTCCCATTCATCACATCCATGTCACCCCCCTGCTCCAGCGTCGGGGAAACAGGGGCACTAACACCGAGCAAATAATGTATGCCTGCTATGTCAGCCTCTATCTTCTCCATCCGTCGATCCATCCGTTGATCCATATGTTGCATCCGTTGATCCATTTGTAGCATCCATTGCTCCACATTTAGCATTGTCTCCAGAAGCAGATCTATCTTTGCTAGCACAATAGAATTCCCGGGGAGATCCGCAGTTATCCCATTCAGCATCCGGTCTAACGAGCTGCTTCTTGTGCATGGTGTGTGAACATCTGGGGGGATGTCTGCAATGGAGGATGAGATGGGGGTTCCATGGAGAGAAGCGGCAGCGACATCGAAGAAGAGTGGAGGAGGTGACCTGTGGATATCCGGTAGAGGAGAAGCGGCAGCGTCGTCGAAGAGAGATTGAGAAAGTGACCTTTGGATTTCCGGGCGAGAAGCAGAGTCGTAGAGAAAGTGACCCATGGATTTCAGAGGCAGCGTTGTCAGATAGAACTGGAGAAGATGGCCTGTGGGTTTCCGTGAGGGCGGCGGCAGCGTAAAGGACGGGGGGTGGAGAAGATGGGCTGAAGATTGAGAGTACATCACCATATATCTTCTTGACATAATAAGGCTGACGTCTATGAAAACCCTTAGCCTTTGGGGTCAGCAGAAGGTTTTCTTTATTGGCCTTAGCCTGTCCCTTTTGCCTTGGCGTGGAAACGGCAACCGCCTTTCGCTTTTTCTGCTTGACAGGCACAGCAGGGGTGAGTGGGTGTCTGCGTCCGTAGAATCGGGGTTGCTCCATGGAAGCAGGTGGCACAATGCAGTATGTGGACAAGGGCAAGTTCAGATAAAGATCATGGAGTGGTGGGCTATGCAAAGTGTGTAACATTTTATGCATGGCGACCAGGTGGTGTTGAATATGGGCGTACTCTAATGTGAGTCATTGCCGTATAAATACACCATCCATTTTGTGGATTCACTGCACATTGAATACACATCGACTAAACATCGAATATACATTCTTGTGTTTGTATTTCTTTCTACTCGCAGCAATGCCTGTTAAAAAGATTTCCAAGATTTCCAAGTAGCTCAGCATGCGAATTAAGGACATGTACACGAGCGGACACCGAATTGCTGCTATCCAATGCTGGTTAGCTACTTCTGGCATCGTTGTGCCAGCAACCACCGTGAGCTATCATGCACACGGAAAAAACAGAGACCGCAAAAGGGCACCAAGGGTAACTAACGCGTAAGTATATTTATACAACTTTAAAATAAAATTAATTTTAATTTAAATCTAATAATTTTGTTATTTCTGTTGATTTATATTACAACAGTATATATATTTTGTATATTTATATTTATATTACAACATTATATATATTTTGTACAGGCAGTCCTCGGTTTTCCGACACAATGCGTTACTCAAAATGGCGTTGTAAAGCGAAACTTTGTAAAGCGAAACACGTTTTCCCATAGGAACACTGTTTAAATGAAAGGTTCCGTTCCAGAAGGCATTTTTAACACTAAAATACACCAAATATTTTATGCAGGCAATAAGATATGCAGCACACACATAAAATATATAGTGTATATACTGTATTATATATATAATATAACATAATAAATAATATATTATATAGTTTAATATAATATTATATAGTAATATTATATATATACGCTCTTACGACGCTTTGCAACGTTGTTTATGTGAATGTGTATATATATGCACACATACACAACGTTGCAAAGCGTCGTAAGAGCGTTGGATAAGCCGTTTTGGCGTTGTAAAAATGAATATAGGTATGCATTGCATAGCGTTGGATAAGCCATTCGTTGTAAAGCGAAGCGTTGTAAAACGAGGACTGCCTGTATATTTATATTTATATCAGTACAGTATATATATTTTGTATATTTATATTTATATTACAACAGTATATATATTTTGTATATATACATAGTACAACAGTATATATATTTTGTATATTTATATTTATATCAGTACAGTATATATATTTTGTATATTTATATTTATATTACAACAGTATATATATATTTTGTATATATATATAGTACAACAGTATATATGTTTTGTATATTTATATATAAATTTTATATTGCTGCATATTAATAAAACAATATCTTTTCTTTACATTGTAGGGAGACAACTCTTCTGGTGGACAAAATAAGTGAGGAGAATGATGAGAAGAGTGCATTAAGGGTCAAAAACACTCTGCAGGAAAAGCACAATCTGACTGTATCCGAGAGCAGCATAAAGAAGATGAGACGCAGCATTGGATGGAAATATGGACGTGTGAGGTTAGTACCTGCAGTACAGGAGGTAAAAGTGTTGTTTAGGAAACTGTACTGTACCGCTAAAATTATTTATTCCTTGTCATTACAGGGCGTACCCCATGATTCGGGACGCAAACAAAATCAAAAGAGTGGTCCAGGCCCAGGCATGGATCGACAGTGGAGAGACTTTCCAGGATTGCATCTTCACTGATGAGTCTACTGTGTCGCTGGAGAGATTTGCAAGCTTTGCATTCCACAAAAAAGTCTGCATATCTTTGAAGCCGCGGCCAAAACACCCCGTTTGAGCACTTTTCTTGCTATAGGAATAATGAATAAAGCTTTCTTCCAAGACAACATTGTCCCTGAGTGCAATATATCACACGCGAGATCCCCAATGGTCATCGCTTCTACCAGGACATCGATCCGAAGCACACCGCGTCAACAGCGCATATCCTTGAGCGCGGTATCAACTGGGTGAAGATGCCAGCAAAGTAAGTGCAGTAGACCGTGTCTCATTTTTTCCCCCACTGTTTTTACTGTGTACTGTATCTCTTAAACTAATTGTCCTTTTTTTCCAATGACAGATCGCCAGACTTCAATCCGATCGAAATGGTCTGGCATCAGCTGAAGGACCATATCCGGAAAGTTTCGAAACCCTCCAAAAAGGACGAGTTGTTGAAAGGCATAATGAGTTATTGGAACGATGTACTCACCGTGGAACGCTGCAATAAATATATAGACCATATGGCAACCGATGATCCACCTACAATTAAAGTCCAAGATTTCTTTAATGATCTAAATGTTAATTACAAAAATACATTAAACTATACTGGGAAGTATTTAGTTTAGAGACTTATACCAAAGAAAAACTAATCCCACGTGGTCTTAGGAGCAATCTAGCCCCAGCTCACAACATTACTGATGAGGGGTTTATATAATAAGTCAATGCTCCCGAGATTTAATGAAACATCTGATTGACTATCAGACCACCCAACTACAGCTACAAAGCAGTAAAATTTATGTACTTTTGATTGAGGTGGAGCAGTGGAATATAGAGACAGAGTTCCTAAACCTCGAAACCCTCCTACAAACCAATATCACCAAATTTAAGAAAGAACTTAAGGAACGAAAACATCGTAAATACCTTAGAGATAGAAAAGATTTTGATGAGGGGAAAATATATAAATTTCACCTCAGGAAAACCACTACATCACAGGAGGTAACTGAGTCTTCAACGGATTATGAAAACTCAGATCTAGAGGAGGAACAGACTAAAACTCACAAAAAACACCATATGCAAACACGTACTCAGGGACTATCACTTCCTTTTTTAGAGGAACCCAGGATAGCTTACTATCAGCGAGGAAGAGGCAGACCAGAAGGGGCAAAAAGAGGACAGGGAAGGGTAAGGACCGCTGGGGAATACAGGAGATCAAGAGGGTACAAACGTTATTAACCCCAATTAATTAATCTCACACCGCTAGCACTATGACAGACGGCATGAATCCAGGCCAGATAATTAATCTATCCAACCGACCATTGAACAGAGACCACATTAGCGTCCTGTCAAAATGCCTCTCGTTCTCTCCCACATCTAAGCTGGATACGTTCGAATGGGTAAAGGATTTTAATCTATTTGCTAGAAAACTATTACTCCATAAACTATTCAAAAGGAGGGACCTACGCATTACTACTAACTTAGGCATAGATCCTTAAATGAACTTGATGTGGAGAATTTGAGACTACTTACCGATTTGGCTGATGAATCTGAAAGGATAGAGGGAGAGGGTCCTTTCATCTCCCTAAGACCTAAATCCAGATTCATGCCGCCTTTGGAAGCTAATTCCAACATAGCGGTATTTGTCAATCTAGTGACAAGTGAACTAGGATCGTTCAGACACCCCCAGAGTATTGGTCATCGCAATCTGACACAAGCTGAAGAAATAGCCCTCAAGGAACTTGAACAAGACAGAGAAATTACTATCAAACCCTCTGATAAAGGGGGCAACCTCGTTATTCTGAGGAGTGAGGACTATGCAGCAGAAAACATACGCCTACTTTCAGATAGGACCTGCTACGAGGTCCTTGCTAGTGACCCCACTTTAGAATATCATAAAGTACTCCACAACACTCTGTTGGAGGCCCTTCACGATAACCTCATTACACAGAGTGAGATGGATTTTATTTTTGTTCAATTCCCTAAAATTGCGACTTTTTACTCCCTACCTAAAATACATAAAGCACAGACACCCCCCCGGGCCGACCTATCGTTTCTGGCATCGGGAACCTTACCGAGCATGCCAGTAACTATATTGATCACATATTAAGACCATTTGTAACAGCCCTCCCATCGTACCTGAGGGATACGAAAGATATCCTTAATAAACTTAATGACATCACGGTGACGGAAGACACCATCCTAGTATCATTGGATGTGGAGGGACTGTACACCTCTATACCGCATACCAAAGGTATAGAGGCTGTATCCTACTGTACTTTCTGAGAGCAAGGGGGGCATTTAAAGATCACAGTACCTTTCTGGTCAAACTTCTCAATTTTGTACTCACCAAAAACTACTTCCTGTTTAACAACAAGCTTTACCACCAGATCCAGGGCACAGCGATGGGGACCAAATGTGCCCCGTCCTATGCGAATCTGTACCTGGGCTGGTGGGAGGCCGAGGTAGTTTCTGGTGAGCCTAATGAGGCATTCATGGACCATATTGAGATGTGGTACAGATTCATTGATGATGTGTTCCTGATGTGGAGGGGATCCATTGACCTCCTCAGGACATTCATCAATGGACTGAACCAGAACTCAAACAACTTAAAACTCAAATACGAGATTGGTCCAGACAAAATCAACTTTCTCGACCTCACTGTTCAAATCGAAGCAACAGGGATGATCAGTAGTACCATTTACAGAAAGAGTACTGCGATAAACAGTATTCTGAGGGCTACCAGCCACCATCCATCGAACCTTATTAAAGGCATCCCTGTAGGGCAGTTCCTGCGAATCAAACGGAACTGCACGATCAACACAGAGTTTGAGGAACAGGCTTTACTTATGAGGGAAAGATTCTTGGAATGGGGGTATAGCAAAAACATGGTGAATAAGGCATACAAAAGAGCTAAAAATACTCCTAGATTGGATCTATTAAAAGACAAAGTGGATAACAGATCCACGCATACCATCAGGTTCATAGGTACTTTTAATGAACAATGGAACCAAGCTAGAAGTGCATTTAATAAACATTGGCACATCCTCAGGGCTGATGAGGACCTCAAAGAAGTGCTCAAACCATATCCTGAAATGAACAGCCATAGGTCCAAGAACCTAAGGGACCGGTTGGTTAAGAGCCACTTTGAGGCCCCTGTCAATAAAACCTGGCTTCCCAATAGACCACCAGGTTGCTTCAGTTGCAGTAATTGCAAAGCCTGCTCTGTCATAGTGAACGCCAAAACGTTCAATAACTGGGACAATACACGCATGTTCAATATACGCAAGTTTATTAACTGCAAAACCCCAGGAGTCATCTATATGGCAGAGTGCGTCTGCACAATGAAGTACATAGGGAAGACCCGGCGTCCATTCAGGACACGGGTCCTTGAACACCTAGGAAATATTAGGAATGGCATGGACACTCCGGTGGCTAGGCATATTAATGAGCACCACTGGGGTGACCATAAAGTACTTACCTTCAAGGGCATAGACCAGCTCTCCATGGGCATCAGGAAGGGGAATTGGGACCAAGAATTACTGAAAATAGAGTCCCGTTGGATCTATACACTACATACCCTTAGCCCCAATGGCCTGAATGAGGGCTTTGTCTTTAGTCCGTTCATATAGCCCTTATCTGCAGCTATGCCCCACCATATGTACATGTGTTAACATGATCCTAATAGGTCTCTGTGTACACTATTCCAAGTCCTCTCTGTAAGCTACAACAGTATCTGACATACTATACAGTTTGTATTTTTATTCCTTATAACAGTGTTATGCCCTCCATATGCATTATCCACGTACCCTACCATGATCAATGCACACACTCGATTTAGTCACTGTACTGCAATCTGAGCGTAGGGCTAGTGAAAAGCCCATACTTAACACTGTGACTTCAGTAGGCATAACACGCACACTATTCACGTAACCAGAGTTTAGGAATAAGGAAATGACTAACCTATCGGAGCTCACGCTCTCCAATAAAAGGTGGGGGTAATACACAAGCCTCGCCCAGCCTTGAGAAAGCATTGCCCTTGCGAAACGTACGTCGGCAGTGACGTCATAACGTCAAGGGGACGGGACCAACGCTCGTGATCAGAGCGCGTCCAGTCCCACACAAGCTCCTCTACACGGAGCTGTAAACTAGCATTTATCTGAAACGAGTTATCTAAGCAGTAACCGGGCTACTATTGAGTACACCAAGCATTAGCAATTGGGTGAATAGCTATTTAGCATTGCCACGGTTCCTGCGACTTTTATGCTACCAGTCTCTCATGCTGTTTTTCATATTTTCATGTGTAAGTAGACACTACTTGTGTACTACTGGTCTCCTTGTATCCACTGTGGTAGCAGTCACCTGTTCTTTGTGCTACTAAGAGGTATACTTCTGAAAGTATCTATTATATTTACACCTAACTGGTGTGTGTAATTGGATCACTGCCAAGACTGTGTCCCCTGCTATTAGCACTAACTAAGGACACTAGTAGAGTTCCCACGATCCGGATTGCCTCACTGTTGGCCACACTTAACAGTCACCTGTACTTAGTGACTGTTTACTACTGTAGATACTTACCGGGTCCACTTTTCTTGTGTCACTACATTAGTAGGTTCGTTACACACCTCATACTTACATGTATGAGAGGCACTCTATAGACTAGGCAAGTGACTGCACCTGTGTCTCCAACTAGCAGATACAGATCCCAGTGGGAGGACTTTTCATTTAGCTACACCCTGCACATATCATCAAGGGTGGAAGCTCACACTATACACATGAGATCTGGTATATTTTAATTTCGCTGCGCTTTTTGGCTCAAGATTGAGTCCCACTTACTCTGGCAACCTAGCGTTCTATGTATTTTAGTTAAGTTATTACTCCAATAAAGTTGTGTTTTTAATCCATTCACTCCCCACATCACCATAGAAATTCTCTTTCCTATACACTGTGTTTTGTGCATCTGTATGAGTGCTCTCCATTTGGGTTCTTTCTCTCTCAGTATTAGTTCCATATTGCCACTGTGTTGCCCATTTTCATCGCGCGTAATGGGCAAGCATCAGGAAAGTAGTACTGTGCTGTAGTATTGTAAGTACAGTATGATACAGGTAAGTATGGCACAGATTTTTCTCTTTCCCAATAGTCAGAGTATACAGTAGTTACAGTTTTTTCTTTACAGAGAGAGCAGCACCAGCCATCAGGTTACAGTACACAGTATTTAACAGTAGTCAGAGTATACAGTAGTTCCAGTATAGACTAGTTTGACAGTACTACAGTAACTGCCTACTAACTGCTCAATTTTTTTCTTTCCAGAGAAAGCAGCACCAGCCATCTACAGTAGTACTACACATCACACAATGCCATAATACAGTACGCACATACTGTAACTGCACTAATTTTTTGTTTTCTTGTCGTTTCAGGAAAAAAGGGTGGCCTGGGGGGAGGTGGAGTTTTATGTCCAGTCTAATCTGTTTTGTACAGTAAAATGTACAGTATATAAACAGCAGTATTGATATACACAAAACCTCTCCTCTCTCAATGAACTACTGTACTGTACACGGAATGAGGAACAAGATAAAGGCATAAAAAATAATATTACTATGTATACTGTATATATATAGATATATATACAGTATATATATATATATATATATATATATATATATATATATATATATATATATATTATACATTACAGTATATATATATTATTAAATAATGCTGTGCACATAAGATTTACATTTCAAATTCGAGAAGGGATTTTCCAAAGCGTTACCATAAACAAAGCCTCAAAGGGTTTGGGGGGTTGGGTGAGTCATGGGCAGTAATCATCTAGCTCCCATCTCAAAGAGGCTTAGAGTACACACAGGCGCAGTGAGGCGATTGACTCTCGGCTAGGGACGGATTAAAAACACAATGACTAACTTCAGAAAATGAATGACTCTGTGGAGGTGTCTGTCGAATGACTCTGTGGAGAGGGGGGGGGTTGGGTGACTCATGCGCAGTAAGCAGCTAGCTCCCATCTCAAAGAGGCTTAGAATACACGCAGGCGCAGTGAGGCGATTGACGCTCGGCTAGGGACGGATTAAAAACACAATGACTAACTTCAGAAAATGAATGACTCTGTGGAGGTGTCTGTCGAAAATAGTTTGTGTGTGCGTGGGGGAGGGATGAAGGATTAGTTGTGCTGCAGTTCAAAGAAATTACATACTGTAGAGTAGAGTACAGTAATTTCAAAAGGCAGTTCATCATAATGATTTGATCAATAAACCCCAAAATACAACCCCCAAATACAGTATATAAAAAGCAAGTCACTTTATCTCTCTGTGCCTCAGGCACAAAAAACATATAGTAGATTGTGTGCTCCACGGACAGGAAGGGACCTGTGCCTGCAAAATGTCTCTGCAAAGCGCTACGTATACTGTAACTAACAGCTCTATACAAAAACATGCTATTAATATTATTATAATATCAAGGTGATGCTCTGTGCAAATCAAATTCGAGAAGGGATTTTCCAAAACGTTGCCGTAAACAAAGCCTCAAAGCTCCCGTCTCAAAGAGAATTACACGCAGGCACAGTGCGGCTCTGTACTGTAGCTCGGCTATGGACGGATTAAGAACACAATGGCAAGATTCAGAAAATTAACAACTCTGTGGAGAGGGGGGGTTGGGTGACTCATGCGCAGTAAGCAGCTAGCTCCAATCTTGAAGAGGCTTAGAGTACATGCAGGCGCAATGAGGCGATTGACGCTCGGCTAGGGACGGATTAAAAACACAATGACTAACTTCAGAAAATGAATGACTCTGTGCAGGTGTCTGTCGAATGACTCTGTGGAGAGGGGGGGGTTGGGTGACTCATGTGCAGTAAGCAGCTTAGCTTCCATCTGAACAAGGATTACACGCAGACGCAGTGAGGCTTTCAAGCTCGGCTATGGACGGATTCAAAACACATTGGCAAGATTCCAAAAATTAAAGACAGGTGCATGAAGTTCAAAGCTAAAGACATAATTTAATTTCAAAAGGCAATTTATCATAATAATACACCCCCAAATACAGTACGTAAAAAGCACACATATCAACCATGTGCAGTCAAACGCACAGGGTCGCAGTCAGAAGCTACTGTACAGCACAGATTGAATATTGTAATACAGTAAGATGGTTTTTGCAGGCTTGTGAAGAAAATAAAAAAAAATTTTGGTCACTCACTCAGGCAAGCAAGCAGTGGTGGACGAAGTTACAGGCGCATGCGCAGTAAATTCCTGCTGTCAAGCAGGAATGTGATTGAAACCAGACACACGTTCAAAGGAATGGTGTGGGAGAGATGTACTGCATTGCACTGAAGATTAGAAGTTGAAATACCCTGCAGTGCAGTTAATTACACTGGCGACACACTTTATTCGAGCTCGGCTAGTCCCACGAATTCGGGTATACCCGGGTGTATTGAGGTTTGTGACTGTTTTCTGCCCGAGTGCATTGAGGTATTTTCCAAGCAGGGATTGAAGCATTTTATTCCCGCTGGCTGCAATACTGCACAGTATATATATATATATACTGCATTACAATTCATGAATTTATGCCATCTGGTAGACACGCGAAGCATTGCAGCCTATTAAATCCTAATCATTATCATTTAACAGATCAGCCGCCCGTCAGCCAGGCATGAACCCAGGCTGGGAAGGCAAACGCAACGGGGCTTGTCAGAGGTGAGGAGCGGCGCATTCCAGGTATCTGCCAGGTACATACTGGGTATTTGCTCGAATAAAGTGTGTCGGTGCAGTATACTGAGCGAGGGGAGAGCGCTGTATACAGTATGCCGAAATGTGACACTGTTACAGTACTGTACACGCCTATGCGTTTCAACAATTTTCAAATGAGACATACCGTACAGCAGCACAGCACTGCAAATGCATGTATACTTTAAATATGCAAATTTACAATTATTGCGCGCGCACACACAGACTGTGTACTGACGTAGGTTGAACCGCGAAGGTATTAGACTTCCAATACAACAGCTCGCAAACGCCCCCCTGAGATTTTACACGGCATTGCAGTATTGCAGATAGCGAGAATAAAATGCTAATATCACGAGCGCGAAAATAACGCAGTTCACTCTGGGCAAAAACGACACAAAACCGCACATAACCGGGATAATCTGAAAATCGTGGATCTAGCCGATTTAGACTAAAATCGTGGATATAGCCGATTCGGACGCCACTGTATGGGTGTCTGTAATTCCTTCCCCCTGGATGATGTAGATACCCTCTACATCATGAGGGGGAGCTACAGCATGTGGCAATACTTAGACATCTAAAACATCAAGGGGACTGGACAGTTCAGCCCCCTTGATGATGTAGATTACCAAATATGGTCATTTAGTTAACTAGTTTTAGCTAATTATCATATAGGGAACAATACAATAGGAGACATGCATTGAATTTTAATGCACCTCAGTTTTGACCCTCTATGGTTAGATAATATTGTAGGTTGCCTCCATTATCACGTGACATCAGCATACAAATGTGGGCATTTATACAGCAACACTTATGTATATAGTAATGTTAGTGTGTAGCACATTAAATCTGAAATAATATTGTGAGTTTCTACTGAATGAAATCATAACAGAGTTAATTAATTTAAGTCAAAATGAAACAAATGCCATCCCTTCTTAACAAGGGGCATGAAATTGACATACAAGCCTACTGTCCACTAAAAATACAAATATAATAAACATAAGAATAAACACCTGTCTAATTGATTACAGGTCTTTTAATTAGTGCTGGAATGGGTATTCCATATATTATACTTATGTGAGCTTTGATTACATTGACTGATTTCCTACCTAAAGGGTTGCTCACTAGGTCCCCTTCCAGTTTGTGTTTGTATATATGTTTGTGTCTGTTGTTCTAATTGTATGTATATGATCTAGACTAAATGTTCATGATACCACCCCATTTTTTTAAATTTCTATATTAAAATAATAAGTATTAACTCTAATAATCATATCTACTGAGACACTGAGTGCAAGTTAAAGGGTGTTTCCTTTCCCTGATTTTCTAAGAATAAAATAACTCTGATCACACCAAAATATTTACTTATGACATAATTATGACATAGATTTGTTTACTAAAATCTATTAATATTCAGTTGTAGTACAGTTTTTATAGTTATATATTATTATTTTTTGGTTCCTTGGATGAATTTTGTAAAAGGAATGTGGCTTTTGCAGGCTCAACTCTATTTCATTTCCTTATACAGTATACTTCTATTGGGGTTACTGTGTATAGTAATTATCATCCCATCCCACAATGTCCTAGAAGTGTTTTCTGCATTTAATAAGGCTTCATGAAATGACAGTGTGTGGGCTTTTTGGTAAATTAGCTTTCATTTAGCAGAGAGAAATACTAATTGCATGTTGAGTATTTCTATAACCCCTTCAACGCTAGACCTCTAGAATTGAACAGTTTAACAATAAGTACTGATTTAATAAATACAGTTCAACAGAGTACATTAAAATTCCCAAAATAGAGCTCACTACAGTATGTGCTAATACATTACAGAAGCTTCTTATAGAATACTATAGGGCTCTATGTATCAAGAAGTATGTTTGTGCTAAGCAATTGCATCTAAAAAATTACCAAACATGCTAACGTGTCTTACGTTATTAAGTGTTTTTTTACTGTTTTAGAATTTGGCACGTGTTTGAAAAAGCTCAATTCCATCTCACCAGAGGCAGTATCTGCTGCAGTCATTCTGCGCCTGGGAATGGTGTCCAAAAGATGGAATGTAATGGCCGTGCACGGCATTAAAAAAAAGAGGGAAACGGTAGCTGAGTTGCTAAAAAAACTACTTTATTAAGTCAACTGCAACATACTGACAGACAAGAATCCTGGCAGGAACCTCTGACGTGTTTCGCGCATGCGTGCACTTTGTCAAAGTGTACTGTTCTTCCCAGGATATCGGATTAAATAGGAGCCGCATACCAGAAGGCCCGCCCACTGCAAAAATCCTCCCCCAGTGAGTATGGTACTGAGGAGGATACAGAGATACATTGGGTGGCAGTTCCCCCCGTCATAGCGGACCCCATCACCAGACCAATGCAATACAAGAAGAATAAAAATAAATAAATAATAACATGGAAAAATCACCCATATAGTGTATACTGGATCATAATGAACCCATAAGTGAAAGAATGAACATAACACATAACAATTAAATAATTAAATAATCTAACAAAAACCTAAGTTAAAAGAATATGTATATAAGAAAATAGACGGATGAAAAATACTAAATAAAATAAAATAAAAGGTAAAAATATTCCTGTTGATTAGTTGAATGCATAGAGATACATGACATTGTATAATTAATAAAAACCCTATATAAACTCTATATAATATGCTCAATTATATTAGACATATTAAGTACATATACAAGTGTATGAATCTCATGAACACTGCAAATATGACATACCTGTACAACATTTGTATTTGTATTGTACAAGTATTGTGAATAGTTTAAATGTCCTCTCAGTAAATCAATCTAGACCAATGTCTGTATATAAATATATATACATTACAATACATTACATACAAGACATTGGTCTAGATTGATTTACTGAGAGGACATTTAAACTATTCACAGTACTTGAGATGGCCTCAGCCTCAGAGATGGACGAATACCGGCGCAAGCAGTTCCTCCGAGGTGCCATTCCCACGCATCACATAGTGATCATGATCAGGTGCTCACTAATGGAGGGGCCTCCCCCTACATTCATGGACATTTTGGGGATCGTCAAGGGGCATGAAGCCTATACCAAGCTGCATACGGGCACCAATGTCAAAGATCCACTTGCGAGTGACATCCCGGGATCCTCCGCTCGCCGGATCAAGAAACCTGTCAAAAAGGAAGAGGAGCCACCCAAGTCGCCCTAAATGAAAGGCCGAACTTCAGGGAGATCCTCCCCCACTTATCCAAGACGACTTGATCCTAAAGATATCGTCTTCTATGGTTGTGGACAGAAAGGCCATTTCTCCAGAGAGTGCCCTGAAGGAGTCACCCAAGAAAAGAACACGCCCAGTAAAGGAAGCTTGGCTAGGTCCATGATCTGCCGGATACAGACCACAGAAGCCAAGACATCCGAGGCCACCCCTGCTCCTCCCGAAGCTCCTCCTGACCTAAGCCCAGACGATGGAACTCTGGTCGGGGATGGTTACTGTCAAGTAGGCCCATCTGCCATCGTGCGTGTGGTAGTAGAAGGAGTCTATGCCTCTGCTTTACTGGACACCGGGTCCCAAGTGACCATAATATACCGACAATTCTATGATCAGCACCTCAAGCTCTGTCCCCTGCTGTCGGCGGAACATATGAAGGTGAGGGGGTTGAGTAATGAAGATTACACCATCGATGGGATTGTGAGAGTTCAACTGGAGATACTCCAATTGAATACCAGCAAGAAACATCCCACGCATGTGGAGGCAATGGTGTGCCCTAAGCCTCAAGGACAGTGTCAGTACCCGGTCATCTTGGGAACAAATACGGATATAGTGCAAGCCGTAATCAGAGCCTACCTGAAAGAGACCAATGAATTACCACTGGCCAATCCACTCCTTTACCCTGTACTGAGAGAGGAGTGCAACAGAGTATATGCCTTAGAGCGGCATGGGGACCTCTACAATCGTCAACGTGGACTGACGACCATTTTACCAGGGGGAGTGCAACGCATGGCCGTCTGGTGCTGTTATCCCGATCGAGATGAAACCGATCATCTTTTCTCTCTGGAGAGTACCCCTGAGGAAGAGATCCAGAGAGGGTATAGGGTAATATCCTAAGTGAGAGAGTGGATGACCAAAATTCCGCTACGAACCTACGTGTATGTTCAAAATATCTCTCCATTCCCGATGGACATTGATGCAGGACAAAGTTTGGGCAGCATATATCCGGTCAGCCCGGTGGAAACCGTTCCCCAGGTGAACGCCGCTGCAGTGGGTGAGCAGTTAGTCGATCTGGATTTCAACTTCGGAGACTCGACGCTGCCAACTGAATGGAAGGATCGACTGACGGCCAAGCTGAATGAAAGAAGGACGGTATTTTCCACCAGCGAGATGGATGTGGGCCGTAGTCGCAGCGCCCAACCCACCATTAGGTTGAGTGATGCCACTCCATTCCGTGAACGCTCTCGTCGCATCGCCCCCAGGGATGTGGACGATGTAAGGAACGTCCTGAAAGAAATGGAGACCGCTGGGATATTGACAGAGTCTCAGAGTCCTTATGCATCACCCATACTGGTGGTAAGGAAGAAGAATGGATCTGTAAGATTGTGCGTCGATTATCTATATCTGAATAATCGTACGGTACCCGATCAATACAACCTTCCTCGCATTGAAGAGATCCTGAATGCTCTTACCGGGAGCCAATGGTTTAGTGTGCTCGACTTACGATCTGGGTACTACCAGGTACCTATGAGTGCAGAGAACCAGGAAAAGACAGCCTTCGTCTTCCCCCTGGGTTTCTACCAATTTACGCGTATGCCCCAAGGTATATGTGGAGCCCCTGCTACCTTCCAGCGACTGATGGAGAAAACCATCGGAGACATGAATCCTCGGGAGTGTCTTGTCTACCTGGACGACATCATTGTCTTCAGAAAGACCCTGGAGGAGCACGAAGAGAGGCTGCTTAAGGTGATAGACCGTCTTGGAAAATAAGGATTGAAGTTGTCCCTCGACAAGTGTCAGTTTTATCACACCTCGATGACTTACGTGGGTCACATCGTGTCTGCCCAAGGAATTGCTACCAATCCGGCCAAAGTAGAAGCGGTAGTAAACTGGCCTCGTCCCAAGAATGTCACGGAACTGCGATCATTCCTGGGTTTCTGTGGGTATTACCATCGCTTCGTGGAAGGGTACTCTAGTCGAGCTAAACCCCTGAACAACCTTTTGAAGATATACCCCGAAGATACTAGAAGTAAGGCCACATCGGCCCGTCAACCGTTTGGTGATAAGTGGACGTCCGAGTTTGAACGGGCCTTCCTGAACTTGAAGAAAAGTCTGACCGAAGCACCAGTGCTTGCGTATGCTGATCCAGAACAACCATACGTTCTGCATGTGGATGCCAGTCTCAATGGACTGGGCGCTGTCTTACATCAGAAGCACCCAGAGGTTCTTCGGCCTGTAGCCTACATCAGCCGCAGTCTGACACCCAGTGAACAGAAATACCCTGTACACAAGGTAGAGTTCCTGGCTCTCAAATGGGCGATCACAGAGAAACTTCATGATTACCTCTATGGTGTTAAGTTTGAGGTAAGGACGGATAACAATCCCCTCACGTACATCAATACTTCCGCCAAGTTGGATGCAGCAGGACACCGATGGCTGGCAACCCTATGAAACTACAGATTCTCCCTGAAGTACAAGCAGGTGCCTCTGAACATTGGAGCTGACGCTCTATCACGACGACCGGGACTAAGTGCTACGCCCGATGATGATGAATGGGAAGAGATCCCAGGGCTAGGGATGCGAGCAATGTGTAGCATAGCGGCCGTCATCAATGATCAGGTGATCTTCTCCGAACTCCGAGTTGCAGATTCGTTAGGATGCCAGGCTATCCCAGCCGTCTACTGTGATCCAAAGGGAATGAACATAACCCATGACAAGGTCATAAGATGGAAAGACTTAGTGGACTACCAAATGAGAGATCCAGTAATCAGCATAATTCGGCAAACTGTTCAAAGAAAGAATCCAGCTCTACTGAAAAGTGCTCCCAGAGACAAGTTCGAGATCGACAATTGCTTGCTCTGTAGGGTAGTTCGATATCACAACCACCCTGATAGGCGACAACTGGTTCTACCCCAAAACTTGAGATATATGGTATTGAAGTCTCTACATGATGAACATGGGCACATCGGTGTAGAGAAGACTTTTGGATTAGTCCGAGACCGCTTCTTCTGGCCCAAGATGCGGGAAGCGGTGGAACAACACTGCCGCCGTTGTTCCCGGTGTATACAATGCAAGACTTTGCCTACCAGAGCCGCACCCATGGCCCATCTCAAGAGTTCTGGCCCAATGGTCCTTGTGTGTATGGACTTTTGTGTATTGAACCCGATACCCGAGGAATCTGTAACGTGCTGGTCATCACGGACAATTACACCCGGTATGCTCAGGCCTTACCCACGACAGACCAGAAGGTCATAACAGTAGCAAAAATACTATGGGAGAAGTACTTCGTTCACTACGGTCTTCCAAACCGACTTCACTCCGACCAAGGGCGAGATTTTGAGAGCACTCTGATCCGAGAATTACTCAAAATGCTGAACATTGCCAAATCCCGGACGACTCCGTACCACCCGAAGCAGACGCTTTGCCTGAACGATTCAACATGACCTTGTTGGACATGCTCGGAACCCTGAAGGGTGCGCAGAAAACGGAATGGAGTCGACACGTAGAGGCTTTGGTACACGCGTACAACTGTACCCGCCATGAGTCCACTGGATTCTCCCCATACTTCCTCATGTTTGGGCGAGAAGCGAGACTGCCAGTAGATGTACGTCTTCGAGTATCAACGGATGGGATACACAATGCTACCCATTTGAAGTATGTGCAAAGACTAAAGGACAGTTTGCAGCAAGCTTACCAACAGGCTGAGAAGTCTACAGCTAAACTGAATGCTGGCAACAAGAGACGATATGACCATAAAGTCAAGTATCGGGAGATACGTCCTGGGGACGCCGTGTTGTTTCGTAATCTGGGAGTCCCCAGAAAACATAAACTGGCCGACTGATGGAGAGATGGCGTCTATGAGGTAGATTCACAGATGCCTGGCCTCCCGGTCTATCGCATCAATGACACTGACGGCCGGGTAAAGGTTTGGCATCATAATCACCTTCTCCCCATCCCACAAGTGGGTGATGAGGAAGCAGAAATACTGGCCACACCGCTCAACGGTGAGTCCGACTTATCAGAGATTGGTCAAGAGACTGTAACTAATTACCCCAACTCTGAAACTCCTAAAGACCCTATGGAAGGACCCTCTCAAAGGGACTATTCCACTGAAGGGGCATCTCCTGGAGGAGCTACGGGTAAAGGGCCCCGTAGGCCAACGCCTACTAAGGTGGCACCAACAGGCCAGCCTTTGGATCCACAGAGCCCGTGCTTTGTGCCAAACAGAGACTGTTCAGAAACATTTCTCCCCTCAAGGGAAGAGGCTGAGCCTCAGGACTGTACTTATTACTCCCCAGAGGGAGTTGCTGAAGAACAGCTCCGTAGGAGCCAAAGAGTGCGGTACCCTTCAAACCGGGTAACCTATGATCAAATTGGGGCACCCCATTATGAGGCTCAGCAGTTAGCTCGCAGCAAAGTGCAGTCCGTCATTGTGATGTTCAATGAAATGTACAATCTGATCTAGAGCTGATAAGTGTAAGATCGCGTTTGGTTGTTGCATTTTATTATATAACGATGTTGTGCCATTTTTATTATATAACTGCTGTATATAGTTATCTAAGTTATGTGTCCCAAGCGAGGTCATTGGGGTTTATACCAGGGGGAGGATGTAGCCAGGTCTCCCTCTGCCTGCCGCCCCCTCACCTTGCTGGCGATCGCGGGTGCCGCCAAGCCCCATGGCGGCCCCGTCGGCCAGTCGCAGGAGTGGGAGCAGATAGGATCCTGTGTGGGGGTTGCCGGGGAAGCGTCCGGCCGGTTGCTAGGGCCGCGATCGCATTGCAGTGACTCCCGGCGGCTCCCGAAGCAGGGCGGCAGGGCGCCGCCATCTTCAATGTGGTTGCGGATGCGCAATGGGTTTCCTCACACAGTGGCCAATACAGCGTGACAAGCTCCTCCCACTCCGTTGAGATCCTTCCCAGGTGGAGGCGTTGCACCACGAGATTGTATTATATGTATGTACCACAGGCTCCTCGAGCGGAGGCTTAGGCTCCTGAGAGCCACACAGGTATACACAGCAGTAATAGCGTCTGTATTCACAGGGAATAACTGTTACATATATATACACACAGTGGAGGTTTCTTGTTGCCTTTTTCACCCACCATAACTTAAAACGTGATGGTAAACCCTACAGTCTTGAAAATGCAATGCCAGCAGCACAACCAACTTCATACTGATGATACCCATTAAGGTTGAAACATGTCTGTGAATGGTTTCTCTGGCTTTGTATCGGATTCTCATGTGGTGCTAAAAGCTGTGTTAACAGCGAGCATTAGCTTATATGGGCTCCATCTAACAATGGTTTTTCAGACAAAAGGTGACACATTGTGTGCTCATTTGCATGTCATTTCCCAGAATTCCTTGCTGCAGTTGAAGCACTGTATGCTTGGGATAATGGTGAAATGCAGGGTTGCAGACCTGCCTAAGACATGTGAATGTGCTCACAAGTGATCTTTTTAATATATATATATAAAATAATAAAAAAATAAATAGATGATACCGTTCTGTGGCTAACGAAATGCTTTTATTTGTGCAAGCTTTCGGGATACACTGATCTCTTCTTCCGCCGCTGTTACAATGAATGAAGCAAGCAAAAGGTATACTTAAAAACAGTGTCTCTTGGAATGTTATCTGTGCTTGTCCTACCCCCGGTGTGGATGAGATTTATGGCTAGAGGTGTTAAATGGTTCCTGAAAGTAAGTGATGTATGAGTGTGTGTGTGTGTGTGTGTATCTGTGTGAATATAAATGAATGGAGAGCCCACAGTGTATACAGTGCTTTACAAAAGGAGTGGAGTGGGAGTAAAATAAATGGTGTGGGTAGGTGGGGAAATGTGAGAGATAGTAGCATACCTAAAAGTGTGTGTGGATACTATGTGGTCCCTATTGGTGTATAGGGATGGAAAAACAAGGAGTATTGGTATGTGTAAGAGACAGCTGTGTGTGCATACATATAGCACAGTATGTACAGACATGGTCTTTAGCGCTCATGGGAAGAGAGTTCACTTGTGTCAGTAATGACTCATAAAATTTCGATCTCTTTTTAGGCCACCGTTAAGTGTCCCAAACAGTTGCATAAATTTGTATTCATGCAACCGTCTCTCTTTCGGTGTTTTAAGATTACCTTTGAGTATGGCAACCCTCAGATCGTTCATCTTATGCTAGAGTATTTTTATTGTATACAGTATATTATTGAAGCTCGGCTAACACGGTACTGATACCTATATATATGGGGTGTATATAAACGTGAGTTACACACCCAGAATCCATCCCCTGATGAAAACAGCTTATGCTGTTGAAATGCGTCGGGACAAGTGTGCTGTGGGTCCTGTTAAGCGTCTTTTTTGAATTCTGGCTGTAATCCTCCTGATCGATACCAGTGGACTTCGTGTGGTGTCATCTGATCGTTCCGCCGCACACAGTGCCCCCGGTAGGAACCTGGATCATCGGCTGGTGTGTTCCCGGGGGAAGGAAGCTGTGGTGAGCCCAACATCGTCAGTTTCTGCAGGCAGAGGCAAACGAGGGCTGCACTTTGATGCGGTGGAGTCACGGAGCGGAGCAGAGGAACAGCAACGCCTACAGAACCATGGAGCATGAGTATTAACTCATAAAATACTTTTTTATTCTCTTTGTTTGTGAGTTTAATTTGAACATTTTTATTGGGAAATTAAATACTTTTTGCACAGTAATGCACAAGGACTGGGCGCTTTTTTCTTTCATTATATATATATATATATGTGCCCTTTTGACTGCTCATTACATTTGAAACTATTATGCATAGGTGCGCATGCGCGAGACGCGAAGCAGGGCTTATCTAGCCTGCTTAATACACGGACACATATCTTGAGGTAGAAAAGTGGCTGCCGCTCACCTTAATGAGTTATTAACAATGTACTGGTAATGAAAGGATAGGGTGCATACGGGATGGGTAGTTAACTAGAATACGGTGAAAGGTCACAGAGGTGACCTAAAAGACTCCTATTTGCACTCGCTAGACCAAATTGCTAGGCTAGGAAAAATTCAATCCTTGGAGTTGCCCCCATAGCCATACAAAAACAATTATAAAATCACATTTATTAAACATATATACAATGAACCTTTTGTCTAAAACACCACTATGTGGCTCCAGGATAACACAGAGAAAGTGGGGGTTGGGGAATAAGTGCTAATAAAGTTTATCCAAAACATGGGAGACTATATTTGTGTACAGGATAGTATGTGAAGTGTCTATACACTCCTTGAGAGACTTCCCACCATAATCCACTATTGGTATACTTAAGGCAAATATCCTATATGGTGTGGGCAGGAGTCCTGGCGTGGAGAGGGTTGCTGTGTAGTGGTAAGTCCCTTATGTCAATTTTTCTAAGGGATATATATTCTCCTTAGGTGGCGTCCCTATATGCAGTATGCAGACGGTGTGGTGCTGGTGCCCTCTGCGTTCCTCTGCGTTTCCTCTGCGTTCCTGTTTCAGGTGCAGGTGCCGCCAAATTGTACCGTTGTAGTGTGCTAGTTATAGGCTCATCACTCGGTCCCTAAGGTAACAGTCAGGGCGTCACTGTGTACAGTGTGGCGCCGCTATCTCTCAAAGCAGATCAGTCTCGCTGCTTTACATTTGTTCTGCCATTGGTAATGTCCAAGGGCAGACACTGGTGAATATACCACTATCAGCTCCCTTATGTACTTATACGACCTGATAGCCTCTCAGTGCTGTTGGCTTCCCGCTTCCTGGTTCTCTGTGTTTCCGGATGACGTCACCGGAAGTGCGTCATCATGTACCGATGCACGTTTCACGCTCGTAGGCGCCTACGAGCGTGAAACGTGCGTCGGTACGTGATGATGCACTTCCGGTGACGTCATCCGGAAACAGGTCGTATAAGACTCCTGCCCACACCATATAGGATATTTGCCTTAAGTATACCAATAGTGGATTACGGTGGGAAGTCTCTCAAGGAGTGTATAGACACTTCACATACTATCCTGTACACAAATATAGTCTCCCATGTTTTGGATAAACTTTATTAGCACTTATTCCCCAACCCCCACTTTTTCTGTGTTATCCTGGAGCCACATAGTGGTGTTTTAGACAAAAGGTTCATTGTATATATGTTTAATAAATGTGATTTTATAATTGTTTTTGTATGGCTATGGGGGCAACTCCGAGGATTGAATTTTTCCTAGCCTAGCAATTTGGTCTAGCGAGTGCAAATAGGAGTCTTTTAGGTCACCTCTGTGATCTTTCACCGTATTCTAATACACGGACACACCAGACTCAGAGCCGCGCATGCGCAGTGAATTGCCCATAGACACTTTCTGCCTCACAAGTGCCCATTACAAGGCTCAGGGCGTCCTGCCTTGCTAGACGCGACGTTATGACGTCACGGACATGCGCAGTGACATATGGGAGGCCCGTTTTCTGCCCTCGAACACAATATGCCCTTAAAGTGAATTCATTACACCTGTGGCCCTGAGGTACATTATGTGCTACAGCCTGAGGATAAGCTTTCTGCTACTGCCACACATTGGACACACCAGGCAGGTATTCATGTAATTACTGACTATTTTGGAGGAGTGTGAGTGCACCCACAATAAGACTTTTTTATTGGCTGATAACCTGTGACCATCACTGACTCATACAGCCTTACCCTTAGCATACACCTGTTTGTCGTCTGCATAATCTATGTCAGTCTGATTTTTGCCAGGTGATCACACCCACTAGCCCAATTAGGTTCCTTTTTAAACTTGCATGTCACCCTGCTTACATCACCACTCCCAGTAGAAGGCTTTTGGCCGAAACGCGTAGGAGCAGGTTTTGCAGGCAGGATCCCTTGGTTTGTCCCCCCTCTGGGTCACGTTACCATGCTTTGAGCATTCTTTCTTGTCTCCTCCGTTCATCAACCCATTTTTTGTACCTGACCATAGGTGATGTATTACCTTGATGTTTACAGGCATGAATGTGCTTTTTAGGCTTTAAACTGTGTATCATTGCTGTTACTTACATGCTATATTTTTTGTCATGACAGACAAACCCTAGATTGTAGGGGATAGTAGTATGTTTTGATCTCCTGCTTATGATCACGTAGCCATAGCCACGGTCATTCAGTCTGTTGGTTGTTATAGCAGATTAGTACTGTATATCACCATAGTCAACTTTGACGTTTTTCCACATGAGGGGATGTATTTGGAGGATGTGTCAAGCTTTGTAATGAGCAGGGGATCCATGCTTCATTTTAACATATTTCTGTGCTTTGTTTTAAATTTTGTGATTTGTACATTCAAACAAACTAGAGTGCTTTTTCAGGGCCTGTTTTTCTCTCTCACCATATATATATATATATATATATATATATATATATATATATATATATATATATACATGTAGAGGTATCAGTACCGTGTTAGCCGAGCTTCAATAATCAAAAAATAAATAGATGATACCGTTCTGTGGCTAACGAAATGCTTTTATTTGTGCGAGCTTTCGAGATACACTGATCTCTTCTTCCGGCGATGTTACAATGAATGAAGCAATTATATATATATAATTATTGCATTATTAATAGTTATATATATATATACACATATACATATACACATATACACATATACATATACACATATACATATACACATATACACATATACATATACACATATACACATATACACATATACACATATACATACACATATACACATATACACATATACACATATATACATACACATATACACATATACACATATACACATATACACATATACACATATACACATATACACATATACACATATACACATATACACATATATACATATACATATACATATATATATATATACATATATATATATACATATATACATATATATATATATATATATATATATATATATATATAACTATTAATAATGCAATTAATGATATATGATGTAGATAAATCATATACATTATGAAATAAAGAGACATAAGGTAACACTAGAGGATGACGCATGATCTGATGTCAATTCAGAGTTGCATTTGAGCATGTGACCTCAATTGTTTTAATAAATCTCAGAAATCAACTGGAAATATCCTATTCTCTCACAATAAGAAAAGTTTTAGTTCCCAGTCAGTATTAATGCCAGCTGCCCTTAATGTATTGAGAGTGAGAATCTAGAACATCTCTCTCTGGTTGAGGACGTTCTGGCGATTACCCTTCTTAATTGGAATAGGAATATGTTCCAGTTCACCAAAGGAGAACTCATTAATGTTACCTTGGGAACAGTTAGTAAAGTGTCTAGACACAGGTAAACTGAGGTGCTTGTTTCTAATAGACCTCAAGTGTTCCATTATTCTCACCTTAAGAGGCCAAATGGTCCTGCCAATATAATCTTTTCTGCATCCACATCGTAACATATATATAACGTGGTCAGTATGACATATACATAGTTACATAGTTACATAGTAGATGAGGTTGAAAAAAGACGTACGTCCATCAAGTTCAACCTATGCTAAATTTAGACAACAGATACTTTATTCTATATCTATACTTACTTATTGATCCAGAGGAAGGCAAACAAAAAACCCCATTACGGGGAAAAATTAATTCCTTCCTGACTCCAAGAATTGGCAATCGGATAAATCCCTGGATCAACATCCTTCCATGTACACTGGCGACACACTTTATTCGAGCTCGGCTAGTCCCACGAATTCGGGTATACTCGGTTGTATTGAGGTTTGTGACTGTTTTCTGCCCGAGTGCATTGCGTTATTTTCCAGGCAGGGATTGAAGCATTTTATTCCCGCTGGCTGCAATACTGCACAGTATATATATATATATACTGCATTACAATTCATGAATTTATGCCATCTGGTAGACACGCGAAGCATTGCAGCCTATTAAATCCTAATCATTATCATTTAACAGATCAGCCGCCCGTCAGCCAGGCATGAACCATGGCTGGGAAGGCAAACGCAACGGGGCTTGTCTGAGGTGAGGAGCGGCGCATTCCAGGTATCTGCCAGGTACATACTGGGTATTTGCTCGAATAAAGTGTGTCGCAGCAGTATACTTATTTGGTATATCCCTGTATACCTTTCCCATCTAAAAAGATGTCCAACTTTTTTTTGAACAAATCTATTGTATCTGCCATCACAGTCTCCATGGGTAATGAATTCCACATTTTAACTGCCCTTACTGTAAAGAACCCTTTCCTTTGTTGCTGGTGAAATTTCCTTTCCTCCAACCTTAAGGGATGGGCCCGAGTCCTTTGTACTGCCCTTGGGATGAATAGTTCTTTTGAAAGCTCCTTGTATTGTCCCTGAATATATTTGTATATAGTTATCATATCCCCTCTTAGACGCCTCTTTTCTAATGTAATTTAATGTAAATAAATCTTATTTAGCTAGCCTCTCCTCATCAGATAGAATGTTTATGTTATTAGAGTCTTAATTTGATATTTATCTTTAGTGACTCTAGAAGTAAGGGGTTTGATAAATTAAGCATACTTACATATGTTGCAGAACCCACAGTTATAAAATCCTCTGGGTGGTAAGAAACCTTTGGTCTTTAATATTGGAGATTTAATCAGACTAGAAGATAGATGTGTATATAACATATTAGCTATTCTAAAGGTGACTTTCGGTTCATTCTGCACAAAAGGTTTCAAGACCGGATCCAATTTCAGGATATCCCAATGGTTCATAACAATGTTTTGTTTTTTTTCAACTTAAATTTGATTTAGTTTTACAAGACACGTACAAATCATAATACAGATTTTACCGTGTAAAGCTGATGATTCGTATAACTTAATAAATTATAAAACACTGATATAGGATTACAAAAAGTGTTGACATACATCGCATAGAAATACACTACACAACAAGTGGCGTGGTGGGGGTGGTGGGGAGATTGGGGCTTGAGTTTTGCGTCTTTGTTTTCTTTTGTGTCAAGATTCTTGTGTCATTGTCTTTCTGAAGTCTCTTCCTCTGTGCAGTCTATTCTTTTATCCTTGTAGAAGCTCCAATTTGTTTCTCCACGACTCCCCCTCCAACCATCAGTCAGAGGAGAATGTATTCCATTCTATAAAAAAGCCAAGCGGTGGCATTGTTCACCCATACCAGACATTTTGGAATGTAGAGTCAGTGTCATTAACCAGATGTTAACTTCTCCATCTGGCAGACAAACCAAATTCTGTTTCTAATTTTGTCAATGGATGGAATTTCTAGCTGTTTCCTTAATGCTGCAATCTCGAACCTTGTTGCTGTTGCAAAATCCGCAACCAATTTATTTTCACCTCTGGCTAGTCCTTGAGCCGCCTATTTAGAAGGGAAAGCCAGTTATCCATCGTAATTTCGACGCCCAAAACCCTCTACAGCCAAACCTTGATGTTCTCCCAAATAGAAGCTATTCGGGGACAGGACCACAGCATATGTAACAAGTCTGCTTGCTCTCCACATTGTTTAGGCAATGGTGATTAACCTGAGAAACATTTTGAGAGTTTTAGTGGAGTGAGATACCACCTCATCGTTACCTTACATGCGTTCTCCTTTAACGTTGTGCCTATTGAGCTTTTGGCTGCTGCTCTTAGAATCACTTCCCATTCTTCATCCTCTAATGTATCACCCAGGTCCTACTCCCACTGGGACATAAACTTTAATTTACATGAGCGTTTCGCAGCAGGACAGACCACATCACCTACATTATATCCGAGAGGTTTGTCCCTTTGCGTCTGTTTCAAGAATACAGCCCATTTCAAAATTTGTCAATGAGGGGCATTGCTTAAATTTAGCATAAAATGCACTAATCTGGAGATATCTAAAAAATTCTGTCTTTGGGATGTCTTTTTCTGATTTAATTTGGTTAAATGTTTTTTATGGTGTTTCTGCCCTCCAGATCTCTGTCTCAATAACCCTTTCTGTTTCTAAATCTGAAAGTTCTTGCTATTTAGACCTGGAGCAGAGTCTGGATTTCTGAATAAGGGTGTCATTAATGAGTGTCTAGAAGTCAAAGTATTTCTCTCTCTCAGTAGCCATTTTTCAGGGATTAGAAATCCAGACTTGTCAGAATCCATCAGGCAGATTTTCAGTGTTAGAAAAAAACCAGAATCTGCTCTTTTACGAATGATCTGCAGAACTCCGCTGCTGAAAGTAAATGGTCAAAAAAAATTCTGATTCAAATTCGGACAAAAATTGTGCCCATCTGCATTAAACATATTGTTATATAATTGATTAATCAAATGTAAAATAAAAAGTGCACAAGTTTGCAATTTTTGTAAAAGGGATGTTACACAAGCTTAAGGGCATGACCTGATATTTAAGGTGTCAATAAAAGGTCTGTAACTCATGGAACACAGACAACATTATAGGTCCAAAGCCGAAATAACTTCATTTATGAATGGCAATCCATATCTACTGAATACTGTGAGAATTTGAAGATCTGTAATTCACATACAGTACTGTAATTGCCTTGTGAACCATCCTCTTCTGCAAGAAAGAAATTGGTGCTTCACCAGGCGATCCCTTGTCGATAATGTTATTCTTTAATTCTCTCAAATATTTGCAGTATGCCTGAAATGTAGGCGCAGACAAAGAGTAAATGGGATTAAAGGGGTTTTGTAGCTCCGAGCACCTAGAACTTTATCAAACACGCCATGGACAGTTTCATGTTTTTGCGGTAAGTCATGCACCACTATATACAGATATTTCCAGACTAAGGCTACACTTATAGCGCCGGCGCAGTGATGGTCAGGCTACGGTCGCTGGAAAAATCAAATAGAGATGACTTCAAGTGATCGCGACCAAACTGTTGCTCCACCGCGCCGCCGCGTTGCGCTTACAATAAGCACACGCGATAGCGACAATGTATTTGTTTTGGCGCGACATAGCATCGCTGTCGCCGGCACTATAAGCGCAGCCTTACTGTTTTCAGTACCGCGGACCAGCATGCCAAAATACACAGCCAATCCGCTGCCACGAAAACAGTACATTTTGTGGCCCAGCTGCGGCTGTATAGTATTACATCAGGACCCCAACAGTGTAAATCCTGGGTCAGCCAGTCTGTAAAAATTTTGCAGAGTAGTCCCCGAGAAAAGCAGTCTCTCTCTCTGTGTCTCCCCGCACACCTCTAGCAGTAGTAATTTAGAGGCATTTTATTTATTTTTTTACCTAGGCATTGAAGCAGGGTGTCTCCGGAGCTGAACCCCATTAATTTAAGCTCCTTGTTTTCAGAGATACAGATTTGCGTAGGTGCTGCCGCTATCTCTCTGCAAGTTTAAACCTCCCACGTCATGCATTACTATTAGCCTACATGACCAAGAAACGTAAACTTGCAGAGAGATACGAGCACCCCCTTTGGAGGTCTGTAACTCCAGAAGAAGGGGGTCCCCTAGTGTTGTAATGAATGGGGTGTACCTGCGGAGACTCCCTGCTTCAATCCAGTATACAAAAAAAAATTAAAATAAAAAACCACAGTTAAAACATTAAACATACATATAAAATAAATGTTCAACCATAAACCCATTGATCAGTCCTGTGGATATCTATTCCCTCAATGTCGCTATCATTGGTACATTACTTACCCCCCTTCATTACCTTAGTGGCTAACCGCTAAGGTAATGAAGGGGTAAACCCATCCCACTACCGCCCCGGGAGGACGAAACTACACCCATCGCCAAACCTTCCTACCCCCAAAAAAAGGACACCGCCCCGCCCCCAAAACAGTAGTGTGCAATAGCCCTTTAAGCCAAACCTGGCTAATAGCACTTTTGCCCATCGAAAAGCATAAAAAATATACAGTAGGCGAATTAAATAACAACCATGTTTTGTGATAATGCGAAACAAAAAGTGTTGCTCAAGATTTACCACAGGAATGATACATAGGGGTCTGTTGGGTGAATTTTGCTAAATTCCTGTTCTAAAATTTAATTTTGTATGTGTTAGGTTTGTACATTCCCTAGATGAATCTGCAGCAGTGTTTTCTAAGCTTACAATAGCTTAAATTACAAGAAGGTGTGTTTGAGGGGATATATATAGCATTTGTGTAACGAGTGCTCACCACAAACAAGGCGGGACCACGAGGCTGAGGAGGGGATGTTGGTAGCCACTGACTACAACTGAGCAGCCACGTCCGGAGTGCAGAGTGGTACTCATGTAGCTGGGTCAGGGAAGGAGAAGTCAGATTGGTCGAGATACTTGCCGTGGTCTTGGATTGGAGAGATCGGATTGTCGTTGCGCGCTGCCAGGGTCAAGGGGTATAGAATGAAGAATAGTCGTGTCCGTTGCCGCGGTCTAGGGGTCAGAGAAGGCAGGAGTACAGGTGCAAGATGGGGTAAAGATACAGGGAGCAAGGCAAAGGCAGGCCAGCACGAAGCTAGAGGTAAGCACAAGTCACAAGAACATAGTTTATGCTCAGCCAGTTTGTAGGAGGGCTGGCTGAGTATTTAAAGGGCAGGCACACAAGTGCAAGGTAACGAATGCAGGACAGCCCACACCTGCAGGGTAAAGAGCAATCAGACATAGCCTGTCCACTGATAGGCAGGGGCGGAGTGCATAGCAGCTGAGGAATAATTGAGAGAATTAACCCCTTGTTTGCTTGAGTTTGCATGGCGTCTGCACGTAGCTAGCATACGCCATAGGTTTCCAGGGTCATGGAGGCAGAGCCTGGAGACGGTTCCTTCGGTGTTTTCCTTCCTGGCAGCGCGGCGCTTGCGTGCAGGTTGTGGCTGACGCGTGTCACTCGTGACGTCGTGAGATGTGTCACAGGCGGGGCATAAAACTGATCCTGACAATTTGAGGCTCTAATGAAATGGCTAATACAGTAGCACACATCTCTGGAATGCCCTTCCCCTCAATACCCGACTAGCACCCTCTCTATCCACATTTAAGACCCTCGTTGATTTGAGTTTTGGGGACACCCTGCTTCCTGAGATACAGGCCCCATTATAGGGTGCCTGTATCTCCTATGAATTTAAATATCCCGCGTCACGTGACCGTGGGAATAAAAGGCATAGGACATACCGGCACCCCACAACTAGGCATAACTGTATCTCGGGAAGCAGGGGGTTCCCAGACCACAAATCAACGAGGTTCTGCACCGGAGACCCCTGCTACAATACACTAGTATTACATTTTATATTAAACATTTTTGATCTCTGGCGAGATTTGCGCAGGGAGAGGCGTCTCTCTCTCTCTCTCTCTGCAGCAGAAAGAAAAGGTAAGCCCTTTTCAGAGGGGCGATCATCACATTGCCGGCTACTCGCCAGTTTTGCAAATGTTGCTATCACAGGTATTCTGGGTTTTATGCACACTGTGATAGCAACGTTGTCAAAACTGGCGATTTAAACAGCCCGGCGATTTCTTTTTTCGACGCCCCAGAGTCAGACGAAATTCACTGATTTTATCACTGCTTTGTGAATCAGCGCCACAGTAAATTAAACAAATATGTACATTTTGTTTTATTTCCCCACAGGGTTTTTTTTTTTTTGAGAATTGTGGTATTAAGTAATTGAAAGATTTGATACACAATGAACAAAACAAATTATATTCAACATGTTCTACTGCAAGCTGTTAAACTGCGATGTAAGTGCTTAATTTATACAGCTGCTTTCAACAATGTGTGAAAATACATGACAAGCCTAAATTTATACTTGGTGGATAATAAGAATATATAAAAAAAACTTTTATCCTACTAAGTATGCTTTTTAGTAGTTCTCAACTTTCAATATACTGTACGTAGCACTTTTATTAAAATGTAAAATATAATGTATATGATAATATGCATTTGTATAAAATGACTTGAGCTCTTTCTGTTTTTCTTTTGCTTAATTGTTAAATTGCTTTAGAATAGGAAAGAACATTTTAATATGTCAACGTTCTTATATAGCAGTTCAGATTGACAATTGTAAAATACTTTAGGAAAGAATGAAGAAAAGTAAATACATATTTTACTGTGAATAATGTAAGTGTCTTTCTGTCTTAATCTTCATTTCGTCACCTGAGGAACAGAGAGAACTCTCAAAAGCTTGTCTTATAATATCAATTTTAGTCCAAATAAAAAAGGTACCACTGTCACGGGACCGGTCACCTTTTAAACCGGGATCATAACATTGAGCAAAACAAGGAGGTAAAATAAATTGTGATTTATTCCTTGGAAACAGACGTACACACAATAGATCACAATATACTTTACAATGGAAAAACACACTGGGGTTCTGGGTGAAAAAATGAGCCTTTCCTAGCTTCTACAGTCCATAAAACAATGTCTTTAGGTTACCGGGGTTTAGTCCGCAAAGTCCTGGAACTCAAATCGGCATGAGTTCCCAGGCGCCACTTCTGTATCTCTTCCAGAGATGCCAAACTCCCTTGTCCGGGAGAAAGTACCAAATGTCCTGGTACTCCTATCAGCGTGTTGTTCCAGCCGCGACAACTACGTTCTCTTTTCAGAACTTGGCCCCGAAAAGTGGGACTTCGAAAATTTCTTGCCTTGAAAATTCGGGAGCCGGCTCTCATCTATTTCTCCAAGAGCATAATTTAGTGAATTTGAATTTTCCGCTGCTGTCTTGGCGCTGAGAATCTGAGGACCGGATTGGCTGCTGGCTTTCTTATACTGTAGTATTTCAGTCCCATTCATGAAATATTCCAGCCAATCTAAGCATAGGAGAACTCCTATCAGCCAATCAGAGGTTTGCAAGTCTATTGAAGCCGGACAAGGATGGATTCAAAATCTGACAGGGGCATGCGCCAACTTAGCAACTCTGTCACTTGTGAGTCAGAAGCTACCCATGGAGTTAGGCATCTCAAGGTCTGGGCTGGGTGAATGGTAATCCGATGACTTCCATTAATGCCCCGACGAGGGTACTTGAGTCTAACCCCTCCACCCAAATGGCTTTAACAACTTGGCAATCTCTGTTGCTTTCAACTCCGGGACCCGAGCAGGCTCAGTGGCGCCAGACTTGGTAGCCACAGGGTCTCTCGAACCACAGACTTGGAAATGCCCAGCTCATATACAGTGCATAAACATATACCATTATACACAATGTCAGAAATAAAAATATTTCACAATTTTGTCTGTCCCTCTTTTCTTAGCTTTGACTGAAAAGATGCGCACATTAAGTTTCAGCGATTCTAGACCTTCCTATAAGAAAACGTGTAAAAAGTTGAACCAACTAATGCTTAGGTTCAATCTTACTAAGTTACTTTCTAAACACGTAGGAATTTGGACTTAGACATAAAATCAACTTGCAACCTTATCGAGGGTTGAAGCACCCCAGAACTGCTATACTTGGTTCTGGTGATTGTGGCATATACTGGGATACACCCATTAACATAGGGACCCCTGACCGTACCCAGGATGCACATATCCATATGCCTTCATTTACCTTTCTGGTCTATGCTGAAGCAGGGAAACCTGGTGGTGAGTCACGCAACTACTTGGTATTTGGGACAAAGACTAAATTTTTAAAGCTTCCAGTGACTGAGCTCCAGATCAGAACCAATGCTAACATCACCCAACTCCTGTTACTAGTTTTAAATACCTGGGCATATAGTTTGACTCCCCTTAACATTTGGGATGCATATTGATACCTGACATCCAAGACCTATGTCAAACTAGGTGTACTTTACCGGAACAAATCCTCCCTGAGTCTGCTGGTCAGAAAGCGTATCGCACAGCAGATGCTAATATCAGTAGACTATGGAGACACAGTATATGGCTCAGCACCCCAAACCCACCTAAGCATACTTGACACCCTCTACAATTCAATATGCAGTTTTGTTCTCCAATGAAACTACAACACACATCACTGCAAAATGCTCAAAGAATTAGATTGGTCACTCGAGTCTAAGCGCAAAGTTCACCTTTCCTGTCTTGTCTTCAAATGCTTTCTGGGCAAGCTACCCATCTATCTGAACAAGCTCTTCACCCCTACCACATGCAGCACTTATCATCTGAGATCAGTCTCCAAAAGACTGTTCATGGTCCCAAGGACCAACAAAGTATCCAGACGTTCCTCCTTCTCTTACCGTGCACCCCAAAACTGAAACAACCTACCGGAGACTCTCACATTCACCACCAGTTTAAGTTCTTTCAAAACTAAGGCTGTCTCACATTTTAATCTGGTCTGTAACTGTTTCATAAGCCTATAATATATATTTTCTTTAACTGTGCATACAATGTCTTGTACACAGTATAATGTATATCCTGTTGATTTATGTAACTGTATTTGTAACCATGTATTATTTGTCTTAACTCTATGCCCAGGACATACTTGAAAACGAGAGGTAACTCTCAATGTATTACTTCCTGGTAAAACATTTTATAAATAAATAAATAAAATACATGCTTTCCAGGGAGGATTTTGCCAGGGTTTCTGTGTCTACATGTCCCCAGGAATTTGATCAGACACATTTTTAGGTGGCCAACAACTCTGGACCCCTACTACCTAATGACAATCCAACAACATTTTCACCGCAAAACCCACCCTGAAACACATAGCCTGAGAATCTCCACTGGTTAGCACTCCTGGAAAGGTAAAATACACATCAATTCTTTATTACAGTTCAATGCATGTGCCATGATGGGGTTCAAGAGCTGATACTCTAATCTCCCCAATATGGCTCAGGTAACCAGCCGGGCATAAGACCTTTATTTAGGCCTGCTTACCCCCTCACCGTCACAATCAACTAATACCAAAGTACTCATTTACTCCACTCCACAACTGAAATGTCTGAGGGAAATTGACAAAACATTTTTTTACGCTTCAACTAGAAAGTAATGTTTCTGTAGAAAAAGTCTAGGAGAATATTGGTAGAAAAGTAATATCAATAATCCTTTTATGTTTTTACAGTGCACATTATATTGATATAAATATTATCTTGTACTTGTTACTGCCTGCCCTTTTTAGCTGAAAAAACTACTAAACTTATAAGGTTATTTGAATGTCTTGTAGATTTTTAAAGCAGCCATCCTCCCCCTGCCCAGAAGCCTATATGAGTTTAACTCGTGTAACTCTGTTCCCCCCCCCCTCCCTCCCCCAATCTCATGTCGGGTACCCTAGTGGAAATGATGTCCTGGTTACTGTGTCTAAGATGGTGTAAACCTGCTGGCAACAAGGGGCCCCGAGTCTCCCGCGTGGTATGGGGGATGATACCAGGACTGGCTTTCGAGGTAGAGCTGAGTAATACTCACTCCAACAGATCCCCAGAATAGTAGGGAGGAATCTTTCAAGGAGAACTTATTTGTGTAACTTCTCCCTGAATTATTCCAGGCTCAGGCAAGAAGATTTCTATATCAAGGATATACTTTATTCCCCCATCTGGCAGACTGCCCATCATGCAGCCAGGTCACTCATCCACACATTGTAGGGTTGTCATCCGAAGGAAGTCCCTGGACAATCACTCCTAGTCAGAGCTGTAGAAACTGTCTTAGCTATTCTCTTACGCCCTGGTGGAGTAAAAGGAATAGTCTCCCACCTCTTCCAGAGGGAGGGCCACAAAGCCTGCCAGAGCCCTGGTAGCTTGCTGGGATAGACTATCCTCTCTCAAGGGGGAGAGGAACTAATAAATTCAGGAAATGCTATGCAATAAGTAGTTCCAATAGGCACCACCCCAGTGTCACGGTGATTGGACACAGAGCCTGATGACACTATCTTCACTGCCTCACTGCACAGCATGTGTGTGGGGAAAACCCATGATTACTCCTATCAAACCTGCCTTTAACAGGGATTACTGCACAGGAGGGGGACAGAATAATAGCCCAAAACCTATCAGGGCTACACTCATATAATGTTAGTACATTATCTTACCCCAAGAGCTTGTCCTGCACTTAAAACAAAATAAGGATTTTCATAATTTTTCTGAAAAATCTCTAGCTTCTTGAAATATTATGCCCAGTAAATAAAAATATCACTTGAGAGCACATTCACGTCTCTCAGACAAGTCTTGAACACTGCTGCTTTTCACCACTATCTCTTAGCATACAGTGCTTCCACTGCAACCAGGGATTCTGGGAAATGACATGCAAATGAGCACACAGTGTCACCTTTTGCTTCGTATCCTTTTAGCATGAAACCTATAAGCTTATGGCTGACATATGACACAGCTGTTCAGCATAGCCTGTGTTAAGAAGTGCATAGCCAATAAACCTTCTCACAGACAGCTAAACTGTACTGAGGTCTAGAGTAAATCCAGAAAATAAAAGTAGTGGAACTCGCAAGGTCTTCCAAGAGAAGTTCCAGTTATTGTGCAGAGAACTCATCTCTACACAATAAATTGAACGTCTTTTAGATGACCACGCAAGTGCCACTACTTTTATTTTCTGGATTGTCGGCAGTTGATGTTTGAATATAGGAGTGCTGTTGCTGAGAACAGGTGTCGGTGGCGGATGTCTTCTCTCTACCCCTTTTGTGTCGAAAGCCCTCTCCCGCCTTGAACCTTTCTCACTGACTTTCCCACACCTCTGGAATGCCCTTCCCCTCAATATCCGAATAGCACCCTCTCTATCCACCTTTAAGACCCAACTTAAAACACACCTCCTTATTGAAGCACATGAGTAGCTCTGTTTCTGATACTTTACACCTCATACATTGATCTTTACCCCTTGCAGGCGCACTTACCGGAACACCTTCCTACTGTCTCTGTACTTTCTTCCTACTTACCAATTAGATTGTGAGCTCTTCCGGACAGGGACTCTTTTACCTAAGTGTCACTTTTATGTCTGAAGCACTTCTTGCCCTTATGTGTTATTTGTATATTATTTGTTATTTATATGATTGTCACGGTTATTACTGCTGTGAACCGCTATGTACATTAATAGCGCTATATAAATAAATATATACATACCGGGTACTATGCGTCCACAAATTTCTGACCTGTATTTAAGGTCTAGAGACACATTTTTTTCAACCTTCCATACAAAGATACAGTATTTCTAATACTTGAATCTCTTGAATGGAGTATTCCATTTTTCATATAAAAACAGCATTGGAAAGTGCAAGATGAGATCTCAAAATTAAAAAAATGTAATGTGAATAATTGCAATCAGTTGAGAGTATGTACATTTCCAAAGGAATAGGTTTCTTCTCCATTTGTATGTACAGTATGTACCTGATTTGAGAGGGGGGAAAAATGCTACAATCCAGCATTGAGGAAATTCACACAAGCAGCTATTTGTAATGAGCAATAATTTTTCAATCTCTAAAAGGGAAACATACCGGAATTATTCCCTTAACGTGCGATATATTTAATAGGAACAGGTCTGACCAGATTGTACAAAAATGAGAATGCCTAAAATAGTAATTTTCAGGGTTATATCCTAACATTTCCCATCTGCCATTTTGGGGCCAAAACTAGTGTATTGCAATTGCACCAGATTCGCTCAAGGAAGAACTCCAATTACTTTAAATGGGAAAATACAGTATGGAACTAGAGAGAGTGCAGAGAAGAGCCACCATATTAATAAAGGGGATGGACAATCTAATTTATGAGGAGATGCTAGCTTAATTAGATTTATTTACATTAGAAAAGAGGCGTCTAAAAGGGATATGATAAGTATATACATATATATTCGGGAACAGTACAAGGAGCTTTCAAAAGAACTACTCATCCCAAACGGCAGTACAAAGAACACAGGGCCATCCCTTAAGGTTGGAGGAAAGGAGATTTCACAGCAACAAAGGAAAGGTTTCTTTACTGTAAGGGAATTCAAATGTGGAATTCATTACCCATGGAGATTGTGATGGCAGATACAATAGATCTGTTCAAAAAAAGTTTGGACATCTTTTTAGAAAGGAAAGGTGTACAGGGATATACCAAATAAGTAAACATGGGAAGGACGTTGATCCAGGGAGTAATCTGATTACCAATTTTTGGAGTCAGGAAGAAATTTATTTTTCCTCGTATGAGATCTCATTGGATGATATGTCACTGGGGTTTTTTTGTTTGCTTTCCTCTGGATCAATATACTGTAATACAAATATAGGATAAAGTATCTGTTGTCTAAATTTAGCATAGAATGAACTTGATGGACGTATGTCTTTTTTCAACCTCATCTACTATGTAACTATGTACATATGTAATCCATGGGGGCAATTTAAAAAAGTGAAAATCTGGCACGTCATTGAAAACCAGGACAATCTCTTAGAATTCTTTGTGTTTCTAACGATCAGCAATTATAAAGTGTGTTCTGGTGATATTTCTTCCTTTTGGCCCGTCTTGCCCTACAAAAGGCTAATTGAACCATGAGGTGATTTACTAAAAGAAAAATAGGGGGTATTGTATGTACTATATGTATATCTTTATCCATTTACAGAAGAACCGTGCTCAATTAGACTGATCTATGGGTATTTGTATACTTATATATGGCGTGCTCAGTCTGTATGGACCAGTGTAAAATGGTCCAAGGTCCAGTGTTTCCCTGGTTTGAGGTGATACCTTGAATAGATACAAAAAGGTAAAAACAGACAAGCACGGCCATTATAAGAAAAATGTATTGGTACACAAAAATAATAATAATATCGCTCACTTACATGTGAGTAAATACCAACGAGTGTGGTATAGAGCGGGCATAAGAACATTTGTATCCCGAAGGTCTCGTTGATGTTCCAAAGGACTTCACGCGGCTCTTCCTCCGGCATTGGTGTCCTGCACCAACTCCTGGAAGTGAGACAGTCTTTGATTGAAGTTGGCGCCAAAAGTGACGTAGGCAAAGATGCGCGAAACTGTCTAACTTCTGGGATTTGGTGTAGGATGCCAACGCCGGAGCAACAACCACGTAGAGTCCTTTGTAATGCCGACGGGAGCATCGGTACATGAACGTTCCTGTGCCTGCGCTACACCACACTCGCCGGTGTTTACTTACATGTGAGTGAGCAATATTATTTTTATTTGTGTACAATACATTTTTCTTATACAGGTTGTGCTTGTATGACAACGCGCACCTCAACAAGCAAGGCTTGCGCTACTGTGCAAAGACCTTGAAAGATGTCACCTTGGAGAGAACAGCCAAATACCCACTGCAGGAAAGGACACTGCACCATGGACCCAGACTATACAGATCTCATGAGACAACCACCTATTATCACAGAAAAGCATCACACCAACAACCTCCAGTACCAGACTAACTGCGCTAGCAATGAACAAAAGGAAATTCGGGAACTGCTCACTACCATCTGCACCAGAGTGTAAGTATGCATAATTCTACCAACATCATTACCAAAAACAAGCACACACCACTATGTGAAAAGATGGAGGCGGTGAGCGCACATAAAAGACAAAAGGGGACAACAATACAGTCTTATTAACAAACAGACACACACAAAATCCTCGGGGAAATATACTGTAGTCAATCAGAGGATCGGGGGATGTATAATAAAGGTGTAATATCTATACTCACACGGCTGTGTTTGAGCCTAATCTCAACAAGAGGTATCTTTGCACCGTCCTCTAAGGAACAGTCACTTAGCATCAGTAATATTGGACATCCAGAGTCCCACCAGCCGTCCCAAGAAAGGATGTACAGGCAGGGAATTAAAGATATAAACTTTTATTCCAAATAGCAAAAAGCAAATATACACTTACATAAAAGTGCACATTCTGGCTCCGACAGCCGTCCTATGGTCCCCGGTGCTGTGTCTTCCTACTGTCGCGTCCGACAACAGGACGGTAACAGGACAACGCTGGACGGCTACGGATGCCTTCTGTGCACAAAAACCAGCACACAACCAACCAGGAAGCTAATCATTTTGGAAAATAACTTTACTTCGTCAGGAGAAATTTTGGCTTTATCTTTGTTAAATAATTCATGACACGGTATAATATGTCATGTGTTGTTGTTCATCTGAGGTTGTATTTACCTAATTTTAAGACCTACTAAGGATTGTTATTATGTCCTGATATGTAAAACCATAGAATTAAACAAGGGTGTATTTTCTTTTTCACACAACTGTATATATATATATATTAACATAAATGTAAGGTAGGCAATACACACTTACAAGATGGAGTAAAAATTCACATAAAGGTTTCTTTACACTTGGTGACCTTAGCGCAAAACAGCTGGGATAAATGAGGGGAACCTCCAGATGAACTCACTATAACCACACGCCTGTGGACCCGCCGCCGAAAAGCTCTCACACGTCAAAGGCGACAGCTGTCAGAGCCACGATTATACCTGGCACAGTGTGGATGATAACGGTCCCCCCTTCCTCAGCTAGTAAACACGAGGTGCCGGGAGTATTCACCGGTATACAAGAGTTCCTCCAGTAGCATAAGAACACCACGCGCACAACGTGATGCTATGTATATATACACTCGAAAGAGACCTTATTAGAAGGTAACTTACATATGCAGTGGACAAAGAAACACCTAATTTATGTGGACCCCAAAAATGCTAGTACAGGGAAATGAGCAAATATATATTGTTAGTACACAAGAGACCAGGGGAGCCCCCCTCTTGTGATGCTCTCTATCTTCTGTTTGTTTAAATTTGTGTATTAGGATTTGGTTTCTATAAATAGTAATACTGTCCAGCAGTTAATAGGGTTAACTTTACTAGTAATTTATTCATACTGCCCGCCCCTAACTGGTATTGGCTGCATTAGCCTATGGATTGGGTATAAAGTGTAGCTACTGTAGCTGACCAATTGGATTATCTGCAGAGAAAGGTTGAGAGAATCAACCAGAAAAGACACCTGACTGCACTCATTATTAACCAAATGAATGCATCTGGTATTGTGGCTGGAAATATTTAATCCGTGGGACAATTATATCCCATATAGCTACCCCAGTATCACGATAAAATCTTTTATTAGGTATATGTGAACAACGAAAAAAACCACACACATATAAAATCAATTAAAATGAAGGAGAGCTTATAATTGACATATACCACATATAACCCCTAAGGGCTATTTAGTCCCATGTAACTCTAATGGGTAGGTGTATTGTGTGGTACAGATAGCAGTTAGCCACTGACAGCTTAGTCTCTGGAATGCTTAGAATCTGCAATCTTGTGCTTGCTATGCCGTATAACCCGTATACAAATATTTAGAATGAATTCCCTTTTAGAGATCATGCCCATACTGCCCACAACCTATGGGGACTAACAGTGGAACTTAAGGCAAGGAATAGTAGTCCAGAGAGACCTGGCTACACATATACATTATATATATATATATATATATATTGTGACAAACGTCCCTCTTTTGTAGCGCTGACGTCTCTCTGGGTTCTTCCCAACACAGTCTTCTAGGGTTAATTATACACCAAACAGGATCATGCAAAGTATTATATTGCTTAACTCAGGCTTCTGCCTGCTTTATTTTCATCCAAGTAAGGGACTGCAGCTTTAACATGTTTTTGGCAAGAGGCACTCAGACATTTTCATTCAGTGGTTCACTTATATCAGTGTCATAGCACTTCACACAGTGTCACTTTTAAGAAATAAAAACCAAATCATATAAAGAAATCCTATCCCTTTCAGGGATCTAACTACACATCAGAATCAGCCCCTAACTGCTGCTGGACAACTAACCTGGTTCCCCAGCTTAAAACAATGCCCTCTCATTTAGGGTCACTAGATACAGCACAGTCTTTTAGCAACAGCAATAAACATGTGTTTTGTCTTATCTGTTCGTGGTGGGAACTCGGTCCCAAGTGTCCAGGCAAATCCTCTGGTACTGTGATACTTGGAGGGGCCGTCCACCCCAAAACTGGAAACAGGGGAGCAGCGATACCCCCAGCCTCCAGGCTCTAAGGAGAGAGAGTGAAATGCAAACCTCTCTGTTCTAAATACCTGTGTAAGTGATTAGGAGAGCAGGTGAGGGAGAACTCGACACATTGTAATCTGTGGTCTGGATTTTCCATCCACCAGTCTGAGTTAATGTGAAGCTGTGGAATGGATCCTTTTCTAACTATTCCTGCACTTTCTGACCTAAAACCTGGCAGAAAGTTGCCTAACATCTTTGGACTATGTCACTATATATATATATATATATATATATATATATATATATATATATATATTGTGGCAAGATGGCCTCGTGGTGGGGTCAGTAAGATGCTAGACCCGATGGGAAACTTTAGACTGTAGTGGTTTATTAGCCACAACCAAAATAAAGTACGGGTGCACTGTCCCTTTAAGAAACTACTTTCTAGAAAATAAAGCCTATTCCCGTTAGGGAAACTAACTCACTTCTTGAGCCCTTACTAACAGGGCAGCCAGCTAATCTGGTTATGCCCAAAACATGTGCTCTACAAAGTATAACAAAAAAGTATCATAATAAAGTCTTATCTGTAATGCAGCTCCAACAGCAAACAGGAACACCGGTTCCGGGGAGCAGGCTGTGTCCAGCTCGCAGCAATCTTTATCTTTATCCGGGGTTGGGGTCCCAGTTGGTCCCAGCAGCAAAGCTCCTCACAGGACTGGGGGACCAGAGCAACAGCTAGGGCTTCCTAGCCAGGAGAAGTCTCTCCAGCCTCCTGGGGAAAAACAAGCTCACCTTTTGTGTGCACAAATTCCTGCTTTTTAAAGCACTTGTTTCACTGATGAGTTCAGCCCCTGTTTAATCAGTCTTCAGCTGTGCTTTCTCTCTCTGAGGAGATTAACGCTCTGTGTACTGGCTGCAGCGTCTCTCTATTCACGTTTCCAGTCTACTGATTCAGTGACTCTGTCACAATATATATATATATATATGTACAGTTTTCGACAAACCTATACATTTGCTCACCCTGGGCCAAGCAGCACACGTGTGGTACCAGGTGGCAAGTAGATGTTTTTGTTCGGCGAGTAGATTTTTTGGTGATTTGTCGACCACTGTATATATATATATATATATATATATATATATATATATGTAGCAGGGTTCCCCTGGGCCCTCTTACCTCTGCTCCGCATCGGGGACCCCCGCGGTGTGCTGGGGAGCTGTGGGGGCGATCGCTTCGCCGGGGGCTCTCGGCGGCATCTGTAGTTGGGGCGGCCATGTTGAGATTGGCACTAGTGTTTGCACATGCGTAGAAGTTCGCGCGACGTGGTGGCCATTACAAGTTCGTGCCTGCGCAGATGAGTGCAGAGGCCGCCATTACAGACTCGCACATGTGCAGACGAGATCGTGCACGCGGCGCCAATAATTCAGAGGTCCGCAAGGGACTACAAGACCCAGCAGCCACTGGGGCTGCTATACATGTGACCCATGCGGCAGAGATCTCCTGCAGGAGATGGATACATTTGGCGAGCTGAGGGCTTGCTAGTTAGTTGGAGCTCGGAGGCAGAGAGGGTAGGTTGTATATACAGGGAGCAGGTGGCCCCTGTACTCTGCCAGATAACCACTTAGGCCCCAGCTAGGCCCCAACTCACCCTCAGATTGTGGTTGCTGCAGGGAGTCCTCTTTGGATAGGGACAGGGTCCTGTAGCACCATTATAAGTGAGGGCCACAGCCAGGATGAGTGAATATCCTGGGCACTGTTGCTGAATGTGAATTATCCTCTGTAGTATCAGAGGCAGAGACATTCTAAAGGTGGATCACTCCATGCGGGAGCCATCCATCATTGAGGCGGATCGCGATGTGGGCTCATCCTTCTGGAAAGGGATCCCAAGTACAGCATCTGCGCGCCCGGGTGTGGACAAACCCGGCAGGTACCTTCATCATACACCAAGGGAACCAACCCTCTTCTCAACTTAGTGGGCAGTGCTGTCTCACACTTGGGTGGGTGGGGACTCTTGGGACTCTTGGATATATGGTGTAGGGTTATGGCCTACGAGGCTTAGTGTTACAGGGTGACACTGTAGATAATAATAATAGCATGTTCTTGTATAGCGCTGCTGGTTTTACGTAGCGCTTTACAGAGACATTTTGCAGGCACCGGTCCCTGCCCGTGGAGCTTACAATCTATGTTTTTGGTGCCTGAGGAACAGGGAGATAAAGTGACTTGCCCAAGATCACAAGAAGCCGACACCAGGAATTGAACCAGGCTCCCCTGCTTCAAACTCTCAGTGCTAGTCAGTGTCTTCTACTCACTGACATTGGTAAATTGTTGAAGTAAATGAACACACAACACACAACACACAACACACAACACACAACACACAACACACAACACACAAACACAGATATCTATAAATAGTTTCTTTGATTTACTAACATTGACAACACAGCCTATTTAATAATATGCTGTGAGCTCTCGTCACTACATTCATTATCATTATATGTGACAAAATACTGTATTTACTAGTTTATTTGTAAATTTAATACAAGCGCAGTGCATTTTCCGATACAAAAGCATGCTTTGGTTAAACATATGGAAGCTAAAACTCCCTCTTAGTAAATAGCCTGATTAACATATATAAATATTGATTGTGGGGTTTGTGTACATTTGCCCAGTTTTGCAGTTGTGAAAATGTATGAAATAGACCCAATGGAGTTCTAGTGGCAAAGGCTGACATTTTATGATATACCTAAACAAAATGCACATTATATGGATTTATAAATCAGTCACAATTCTAGTTGAAACCTGCGTAGCACACAATTTACAACCTTATCAGATGGTGCTCACTAGTTTTGTCCTCTGGGCTCTTTGGAATCCCTGTTTCATTATAAGAAAGGCTACTTGTATTCATCTTTTTACTGCAAGATGGGTCAAATACACATTGCTGTATCACACACAGCTTTGTAAAGTAAAGATGTGCGCAGATTTTTATTTGTCCATTCGTTACATGTACAGTGGGTCTAAAGGCCTTATCATGTACTGAATATGCCTGCCACAGCAACTACAGTGAACTCTGGATAATACTATATATCTTTGAAGATATTCTGGCATTATCCTGTATCGCCTTTGAGTTTGCCACGGTATATGTTATTTATTGTATAACTTTTATAATCCCATTTATTTGCCATTCTTTTAATTCCAGTACAAGTTCCTTTTAGACATAATTTTAATTTCCTTCTGTCACTGCATGAATGACTAGTTTTGATTCAAGGTTAATAACCTTAATAACCCTGCGGCCATCATCACATCCTCATTCTCTTTTGTTAACCAAATGCTTTGAATTTGCTGTCCTAGTTCTCACCCTCATGCATAAGGGAACTAGTAACCTGCCAATCATTTTGATTAAAACGATTTATTACCACTTCACTTACTAAATCCTGCATCATCAGTAACCAACCCCAGAAGACTTTTGAACAGTGTTAATTATTACTTTTGGCAAGTGGCCCTTATTTACTAAACTGTGATAAGATGATTTTCAAAATAACTGCTGCTGCTTTCATTTGATATGTACAGTACGTAGCAGTATTTAATAAACTTTTTTTGCAGTGGATGATGGAATGGTAAGTGTATTTTATTACTCATTTGTCCCTGTACCATTTTTACAGAGTGATAGTTAATTTAGTGCAAGAAAAGTGAGCGCAAATCTTAAATATACATAAAAAATTAATAATAAAATAAATCAATATCACCACGAGGAGATGCAGCTGGTGTGAGAGATTTCTCAATCTCTCAAATAATCTTCTGGGGGGAGGACACAAAGCACAAAAAACTTCCTCTCCAAGGTGGAAATGATACAGGGAATCTCAAATGGGCAGCATATGAAAAGAGAAAAGAAAAAAGAAAATAGTGCAATACAGTTTAATTATAACATATAGGTGAGCATGGGGGCTCCAACACACTCACATGCCCCAAGAAATATAAAAGCAGTTTAACCACTCCGGGTTCAGACGCTGTAAACGGGACTCCAGACAGCTGTTTCTTGCTCTCCGCTTCCGCACCGGATCAACGTCTGACGTCACGAACCAGCCTTCTCACTCTCCTGCAGCTAGGGGAGGACCCTCTGGCTCCGTCAGAAATCAGCACAGCGGAAGATATCCAGGTAAGACAGCTTGCAGCACAGCAAAGAGTCCGTCACAGACTATCACAAGGTCCTTGCGCATGTAGAACCCTACGCGTTTCATTAAAGTTCTGGACTTCTTCAGGGGTAAAGGGATACATAGCAGTAGCACATCCTTAAATTGTCTCAATAAGGGAGAGTGTCAAAAATGTCATTGCTCAGCTCTAAATCTCATATGCTCATTGTATCTCTATTTACAGCAATATTAGCATACTGAATTATAAGACAAAAACGGAACATTCTAAAAAGGTACATAATAAGTTATATAACAAAAAGATACATAAATTATATAATAAAAAAAAGATATTACTCATAAGTTTATATAATAAAAATATAATAACAAACTCACGACGCAGAATTGTAACATTATGAACCTTATAATGGATCTAAATGGAAACAAAGGGGAGAATCAGTGCAAATATTAAAAAAGGCATATCATATTAGAAAAAGAGATACTTCATAAAACATAGTCTATATATACATATCTTAAATGGTTTCTTATTAATATATAATATGAATCAGACCTTCTAAAAGAGGAATAGTTATCCTAAATGCACTATAAATATATAAAAAAGATATTAATTATTAATTTAAAAAAGACACTGTAATATTAATTAATATTAATTAAAAAACATCAAATAATAATAATTAATTTAAAAAGGAAGCTAAATCTATGTCAATATTTAAACCCAAAGGTTTTAGTGTACGTAATTATATAACTTATTATGTACCTTTTTAGAATGTTCCGTTTTTGTCTTATAATTCAGTATGCTAATATTGCTGTAAGTAGAGATACATTGAGGCTATGAGATTTAGAGCTGAGCAATGACGTTTTTGACACTCCCCCTTATTGGGACTATTTAAGGATGTGCTACTGCTATGTATCCCTACACCCCTGAAGAAGTCCAGAACTTGGATGAAACGCGTAGGGTTCTACATGCGCAAGGACCTTGTGATAGTCTGTGACGGACTCTTTGCTGTGCTGCAAGCTGTCTTACCTGGATATCTTCCGCTGTGCTGATTTCTGACGGAGCCAGAGGGTCCTCCCCTAGCTGCAGGAGAGTGAGAAGGCTGGTTCGTGACGTCAGACGCCGATCCGGTGCGGAAGCGGAGAGCAAGAAACAGCTGTCTGGAGTCCCGTTTACAGCGTCTGAACCCTGAGTGGTTAAACTGCTTTTATATTTCTTGGAGCATGTGAGTGTGTTGGAGCCTCTATGCTCACTTATATGTTATAATTAAACTGTGTTGCACTATTTTCTTTTTTCTTTTCATATGCTGCCCATTTGAGATTCCCTGTATCATTTCCACCTTGGAGAGGAAGTTTTTTGCGCTGATAGTTAATTTAGCATGCAAATAAGTAGTTTTCACCAAAATATTTATTCCCATGTATTTAGTAAACTGGTATATTTTGAACGTTTGTCTACTGTATAACATACTGCAGATTATGTATCCCCTATCCCAGGCATATCATGTTACTGACTTGGCTATATCCACAATTGCAGTTGTAGCCCTTTTTCTGAACCCTCCCAAAGGAACTACTGGTCACTGTACAACACCTGCGGCTCCAGGAGATCTGAGCCTCCGCTAGCTGGGAACCTGGGGTAACACTCATACACTTACTTAGCGCAGCGCCTCCACTTACCCAGGATCCCCGTGATGTGAGATTCCCCTGGGCAAGAAACATAAAACACCATATGATTGTAACTGGTTTTACTAATAATAATGCACGGTATCAATAACACAACATGTAGACTTATACTCTAACGGTATAACCTTAACGTGTAACCTTAGTGGCTCGGCCACTCTCATCAGGAGCAACGTCTCCGTCCCCTCACCGCGTGCCCCACACACCGTGTCCATATATATTAATGTGATGGTATAGGCTCAGTTCTTTAACCACTCGCTCAGTGTTCCTAAAGAGTTTAGCCTTGGGCGGGATCAGCGCCTGTTGACCGGTGTTGGTGCACTTGTTGTTATAGTACCTGCCGGTCATGGCGGTGACTGGTACCTCTTCGCAAATGGTCAGGTGAATCAGCGGTCTGTCTCCTGGGTCTCAATGTCCAGCCGTCTGGTCCCAGACGACTCGCCAGCAGACCTGCTCCGCACGCTTGTCCCTTTGTCCCTAGCTGGTACTCAGTAAAGGTGATGCTCGCTACTACTATAGGCCGTCCCTGCAGCACAGCGACCTTTGGTGTCTTCAGGGAACACTCCTAGGGGCCTACGGGGTAGCCTGTCCTATGCAGGTGGTCACTGACCCCTTGCACCCACACTACCTCTCTCTTCACTTCCCGGATCCCCTCTGACTACTTCTCCCTAACCTCTGCAGCAAATGCACTGCACTCACACTGAACCTGCAGCAACCCACTGCAATCACTTGGTACCTGCAGCAACCGCACTGCACACACATTGAACCTGAAGCAACCCACTGCACTCACACTGTACCTGCAGCAACCGCACTGCACTCAACCAGTACCTGCAGCCACACTGCACTGCACACACACACACTGTGCCTACTTGTCAGCGCTCACAGCACTACCAGCCGTGACACTGACAAGACTGCACACTCACACCTAAGGGCAGGGTCCCTAACCTAGGGGCCGTCCCTCAGTACCTACCCACTACCCTGGTGGGGATTGGGGCCTGCCTGGGATCTGGGGAACTACCTGGTGTAGGAGCCACTTGCTCCCTTCCTTCCCCTTCCTGCTCCCAGCTCCAAATGCCGTGCTGCCATGCCCACGAAATGTATCAATCTCCTGGGCTGAGAATCCTTGGCCCTCATTGGCCACTATCAGGCACCTGGTATGCTTGGCCCTAAGCCTCATGGGAGTTTTAGTCCCGTGGAGGCTGCAAACACATTGGGGCCGCGTGCGCGCTTTCCCTGCGAACGCGCGAGTCCCCAATGGCCGCCGCAACTTCACCCGGGCTGTTCCTGCACATGCGCTGCTTCGCCCTGGCTCCTTTGAGCCTTCTGCGCATGCGCGATCCCTGCGCATGCGCGTGGAATTGCAATGGCGACCCCCGCTAGCCGGGTGCGCCGCCGGGACTCCGAGCGCTCCCTGCTCCAGCCCCCACCTTTGTGTTGTGCCGGCGGGTCCATCGCTGCCTTCGGCGGCACCCGCGATCGCTCGGCACGGATGAGAGGGGGTCCCTGGAGGTAAATCAAGACCGGGGCTACATTGTGATATATTTTAATTGAGCAATAATAACATGAAACATAATTTGAATATTGTAATGACCATTATTCCTTTTCAGCTTTAATTTTTTTATGCTGCTGCTATGAAACCCATTTGTATCCTGCAAGCAATGTTTGACCTGAGCTGTTTGCGTCAATTTAGCTAAAGTGCAGTTGAGTAGAATAAAAACATGAAGGAAAGTGGTGTTAAATTTAAATTGTTATTTATTTACTTTTTTGCGGATTTGGAATCGCCTCGGATTGGACCGTTCCTTTGGGCCACGGATATCCGTGAATCAGTCTCAAAAAGGCACATTACATATTATTTTTATTTTAGAGAGCAATCCGAAATCCGTGGCTGGATTATTAAAATCTGTCCAGATTGTGTCTAATGGTGGATTTGGATTAATCAGAATGGATTTTTTAGTGCCCAATCCGCAGACAGATTTTGGTGAGGGGGACGGATTTGGTCTAACAAATCCTGGAATTTCTGGGACATGGATTTTGACTGGTTTGCCCTTTAGGTGTGAATTTAAAACTAGGAGTTTAAACAAAGAAGGATTTAAATACAGTAAGGTTGTTGGATTTAGAAAACTAATTTGTTAGTTATTATTTGGCACTGCATACTTTCATATAATATATATATATTTGATTTTATATATACAGTACATATAATTCTCTTTTGCAGAGGTTTTATACAGCATAATAATTTGAAGCTGGATTTAGAATGCAACTCAATGCATGTTTTGCCACATATATGTGCACTTGGAGAAGTATTTCCAGGGAGCCTACCTCTGTGGGAGATGTGATCAGGTTTCTTCTTTGAAGTGCCAGATTGTTGATGTGAAGAGGCAACTATAATATTGATGGACATTAATTATCTTTGAAAGGGCTTAGTGATAATTAAGTAAACAATGGCATTGATTAGTGTTGCAAATAGTGGAGCTGTGGCATTGGAGCTGACATGGGTAGCCAGCTGGGTTTCCAGTTAGCAGGGAAGCGTAAGAAGCAGGCTCATTCTGAGCTGGTCCATCCCACTAGATTTACAAGACTGTGTGAAAATATTTGGTCAGAACATAATTTTGCCCCTCTAAATCCTTAGTAAGGCCATACCTTGAATATTGAGTACTGGGAGTTGAAGCAATGTGTACAGAAGAGTCGGTTAAAATAACACTACAAATAACACTACTGAGTCTGGTAACTAGGGATTTAATGCCCTTCTTGGCAGCAAACCTTGTGATCCCTATTAGAAATGTAGTGTTGTATTACATAAATACATCTTCGGTGTACTGACTTGAGCTGAAGATTTCCTGTCTATAATTTACGCTTTGGCAAAGTGCTAACGTAGGTGCGAAATGTGCTAGCAGATTTCTACTTCCTATTTTACCATATGCTATGTGCTAATAAACCTATTTTTTACTAGATTTTTGCTCTCTAGCCCTTTTAATTTTTGGACACTGTGAACCATCATATATATTTTTTTCTTAATACATTATCTACTTGGCAGGGAGCACGCCAATGGAAGTTTCAGTGGCTGAAAGTATTGTGGTCACCCCAATCAGTTTGGGAGTTGTTATTTACTTGAACACAAAAGCTTTATAAAAGAGTTGATGTAGGTTGTTCTAATATGTCAACCACCTGAGGGCTGGTAGCAGGACCTCTTCATTAGCCCAGCAAGTCTTAGACTGTGAACACTTACACATCAGACCGCAAAGGTCCTTTACTCTATTAAGGCATAACTTCTGACCTCCCAAAGCCACATCAGATGAAACTCTGTTTTTTTTTTTTGAGTAATTTATGTTACATTTATGGTTTTATAGAGTAAGTTATGTATATTTGAAACCATACACTGTCTCTGAAGCACTGAAATTGGTACTATTTTTTTAGGACTTTAAATACAAAGTTATATGTACAGCCGCGGCCGCTTTTATTTTAACACTTCTCGGTTATTATCCGGTGACTTTTTCAGAATGTCACGTGCTTGACCGCGTTCATGCCACATTCATGCCGTATTCATGCCGCATTCATGCCGGCCGTCACCCGCGCTTGATCTGTTTAATGATAATGGTTCGGATTTAATTGGGTGCAATTCTTCGCGTATCCGCCAGGTGGCAGATATTCATGAATTGTAATGAATTCTAATGTGTATACTACAGTACTGTACATGTGCTCCAGTAATGTGTAGACTTGCAGGTGTTTAAAAAATACCACAGTGGTCCATTGTGAATTGACCTTGGTACTGAAGAAGTTACAATACTTTAAAAATTTAGGCGTTTCATATTAAAAACTCAATGCACAGTGTCTGGTGTTCTATTGTCCAGAGATTTCCGAGATGAGTACACCACTGCCGTACGTGTTCAAAAAGCCCGATATAACGTACGCTTATTTAATATGGTCCGCAATTAATGCAGCAGATGATAAGATGGTCACAGTTGGTCAAATTTATCAATATTTAATCGTAAATTATATTACACATATAAACAAGGTGAAGTACAGCAAATTGCAAATAAAGCAGATGCAGAGATAAAGTAATATAGCAAAGTGACCTTGTTACTTAAGTTAATGCTTCTAATCTTATTAAGGATAAAGATAGTGGGTCATATTTACTGCTCCTCCTCCTCCATAGTCAAAAAATAATAATGTGTCTTTTTAAGACAAATCCACAGCTCAAAGGAACTGGCCAATCCGAGACGGATTCGGATTTAGGTGAAATATTTGCCCATTTCTATTCATAACTAAAGCAATAGCGCAACACCCAATTATTTACACATCTCAGTGTTTACATTTTAAAAAGTATTATTTTTTTATTTAATAATTTAAAGTTCTTTCATCCAACTCAAATAATCCAGCTTGTAAGATAAATAACCAACAAATTAGTGACACTTTTATAATCTTCCTGATTCAGAATATTACAGATTTGAATTTTTTTTTATATTGCAGTTCACTTGGGATCTACTAAGAAACATTCCTTCATATTACATGTGAAGAGACACCTGTGTTTATCTCCCTGGTATCTCTCATCCCCTCTTTCTTTCTCACCCTTATCTCTCTCTCCCTTTCTCTTTTCCTCTTTCTCTCCCTCTTATCTCTCTCTCTCTTTCCCTCCCCCTTTCTCTCTCTCTTTCCATCCTTCTCTCTCTTATCTCTCTCTCTTTCCCTCTTTCTACCCCCTTTCTCTCTCTCTATCCCTCTTTCCCCCCTTATCTCTCTGTCTTTCCATCTCCCCCCCTTATCTCTCTCAATCCCCTCTCTCTTCCCTCCAACACTCTCTTCCCTTTCCCCACCCCTCTGCCTCCTCTATTTCTTCTCACCTATCTATCCCTCTATCTCTCATTCCCTCTTTACCTCTCCCACTTCCTCTTTCTCTCCCTCCCCCTCTCCCTTCCTCCCCCTCCCTCCCCCTCTCTATCTCTCTCTCTGTCTCTTCTCTCTCTTCTTCTGCCTCCACCCTTGCCATCTCCCTCCCCTCTCCCACTCTCTCCTCTCTATCTACCCCTTCTCCTCATCTGTCTACTATCTCCCCTTTCCTCTCTCCCCTCTCATCTCTCTGCCATCTCCCCCTCTCTCTTTCCTTATTCCTCTCTCTCTCCTCTCTCTCCCCGTCTCTGAACTCTCTTTCTCCTCTATTACTTTACTCTGTCTACCATCTACTTTCCTCTCTATTCTTCCTCTATCTCCCCCTCCCTCTCCCCCTGTCTCTCCCCCTGATCTCTCTCTCTATTTCTCTATCTCTTTCACCCTCTCTCTCCTACCTGTCTCTCTTCCTCTGTCCTCCCCATCCAACTGCCTCCACCACCCTTCTCTACCCTGTATCTCTCTGTGTCATATCTCACCCCTCTCTCACTCATCTTCTTTCCCCCCTCTCTCTCCCCTAATCGTCATCTCTCTACCCAGTCTCCTACTAAGTGTTCCCTTTCTTCCTGTGTTGCCCTCTCTCCCTCCTCTCATCCACTTACTCCACTTTCTCCCCTCTACACCCTCTCTGCCCCTCTGCCCCCTCTCTATCCCCTCTCTCCATCTCCTCTCTCTCCCCTATCCTCTCTACTCCTGAACCCCATATGCCCCCTGTCTTCCCCCAATGTCCTTCTCTCTCTCCCCTATCCCCTCTCTCCCCATCAATCCCTTATCTCTCTCCCTCCTTCATCTCACTCTATTCCCCTCTCTCTCCCTCTCTATCACTTCCACTCTCGCCCTCTCTCCCCATCTCTACCCTCTACCACCCCTCTCACCATCTCAATGACCTCTCTCCCCCCTAACCCTCTCCCTCTATCCTCTCATCCCCCTTCTCTCTACCCCCTCCCACCTGCTCTCACTCTCCTACCTATCTCTCCCTTCCTCTGCCCACCTTTCCCCTCTCCCTCTCTCTATTGTCTCAATTTCTTCCATTTCTATCTCTCCCCCATGCCCTCTTCTCTCTCTCTCTCCTCTCCCCTCTCTCCTCTCCTCTCTCCAACCCACCCCACTCTCCCTTCTCGCCCTCTCCCCCTCCTCTTTTCCTGCTCTCCCTCTCTCCCATCTCTTAATTCTCCCCTCTCTCTCCCATCTCCACCCTCCCCCTTTCTCTCTCCCATATCCCCCCTTCTAGTCTCTCTCCCCTCTTCCCCTCACTCTCCTCTCTTTTTTCCCTCTCTCCTCCTTGCTCCCTCTTCCTCTCTCTTTTCTCTATCCCCCTACCCTTTCCCTCTCTCCTCTAACTCCTGCCAATACCCCCTCTCTTGCTCCCATCTTTCCCCCTCACTATCTCCCTCTTAGGCCCGTAATATAGTGGGCACATGCAATTAGCATAAGCAGCAACCCAATTGGTTAGGGTTCCTATTACACAGCTGTGTTAGGTTTCCACTGTTGTCTAGTTTAGTATAAAGGAACATTTCAGTCAGTAGCAAGTATGACCCCAGATGAAGTCTTTGGATGAAACGTGTTGGTCTTTTTGACTCTCTGAGGACACCGCATTAACCCTATACCTTCCGGATTGGCTGGGGACATGTTGAAATGTACGGAGGACTCTGAGCATGGGTGAGAGGCACTGAAGGAGGAGACCGGAGTTTGCATGTGTCTCTACATGCCCAGCAGCTGATTTGGGAGCAGTCATTTCGGGAGAAGGGTTGAAGTGCGCCAGAAGTCACTTCTTGCTTATACACCAGCGGGGAGAGGGTGAGTTTGTTTCCTCCCCCCCCCCCCGTGTTGTTTGTCATTATGAGTAAATGTTAATACACTATACCCTCTACATTTGTGTTCTTTTCTTCATATTAGGTTAACAAGGAGTCCATGCACCTGAGGAGTTCCATATATGGAGTGACAGTATTATGTGTTTTCAGTGCTATACATCACTGGGTTTATTTGCACATTGCACTGTTTATATTTGGTAACTTTCCACCACAAGCACTTTTTGGTTCACATCATTCGGTACTGTTTCCATATTACAAGTCTCAGTAAGTGTTAATGCATTTTCTGCATACGCATATCTGCAATTTGGACATATGTGTGAAGGAAATTCAGCAGCAAGTGATGCGTGGTTATACAGGTCAGGATGGTGGATGCTAGTGGATGCAGTGATGCTAGACCAGGGCCAGGTCTGTGGTGGAACCTCATAAGAGGTTTTGAACTAACGTTGCTGGTCCCAGCAACTCTTCACCTGCTCTGTCCTGTACTGAAGAACCTTCAGCAAGTGAAAGTGATGTGACATAATGGAAATCGAATAATGCTTTTGGTAAAACCTCCCTTTCAGTAATATTCTTTTTTTATACTAGAAGGCTGCTGCTGGAGGTCAAGTACAAAGGCTCATGTTTCCAAAATTAGCAGTTTACTACTCATCCGAGAGCAACATGCCACATTGTGGTGGCACCTCAATGTCGTATTAGCGTCTACGTCCATTACCAAAAGCCCATTTTGCCTGGTCAGCTTCTTTTGGGCCGTGGCCAAGTTAATAATAATAATAATAATAACCAACCACACATATTGACATAAAGCAATTAAAACTCAATTCCTTATTAAGCCCCACTAGGGAACATATTGTCATGTCTAATATAAATGCTGAGTGAGTTTCTTTTTGGAGAGATGTAGCCTGCATAACTTTACCAATGGGGGGGAAATTACTGCCGCTCATCCCGGCCCATGGGAAAAGTTTCTTGCTTGAAATAACAAAGCTGCTATGGCTGTGAAGGGCTGCAGTGTCTTCAGAGCGCCGGGAGAATTACTTTTGTTTTGCAGTTCCATGTAAATGAAGTCAGGCTACACCTGTATAGAGATAATTAGAGGAAATATGGTATTATGTACAGCAGGGGAGCGCAAAGGTTTTTTTGCCGGGTCCAGATGGTTGAAGATGGACAGCAGGCGGCTATCCAATAGAAACGCTCCTGCTCTAGTCACAGGGTACCCCGGCTCACACTGCTTACTTGCTGCTGTGCTGTGTAATGGATTCCTGCAGCTCCCACGCCAGCTGAAGACACTTCCAATGCTGCCACCGCCACCGGACTGCTGCTGCTGTTCCTAGATGTCGCCGCCACCCTGCAGGTAAGTGCCAAACCGGATAACCGGGTACCCGGTCGGGTAGAACTATTGATTTTGGCCGATTGCCCATTACCCGTTTTTTTTCAAAATCACTACCCGGTACAACACTAATTAAATTAAATGCCGGGGAACCGCGCGATGCCTCTGCAAACTCAACTTACCGGGATTCAGCCAGCTTCTGGTCACGTCGCCATGACAACGTAGTGTCAAATGTCGCTGCGGGGTCATGCGACGTGAATTGTAACGCACATCAAATGACGCTGCAGGGTCATTTAACACCGGGTCACTGCAGAGAGAGGATGCGAGCGCTGGGGTCGGCACACAGGGGGCGCAGCAAAAACAACTTTACGCACCCCTGCTGTACATAATACCGTATTTCCTCATTTGTAAGACGCCATCGATTGTAAGACGCACCATCGATTTGGCCCTTTCAATCAAGGAAAATTACTTTTTCACTTACCATGTTTCAGGAGTGGTCCCATGTCAGTGGAGGATGAAGCGGGCAGCAGTGGCAGGAGAGGTCCCACGTCTGCAGATGGTTGAAGATTGACAGCGGGCGGGAGTACGGTGGCAGGACAGCTCCCAAGTCTGCAGGTGAAAGATATGAAAACAGCAGGCGGGCGTACGGTGGCGGCAGGAGATCATAATAGCAGGAGAGCGGAGCAGAGCGGCATAGGGAACAGGTTGGGAGGCGCACACTGTAACCGGAAACCAGACACCGCTCAACTTCTAGTGTTACAGTGTCCACCTCCCAAGGCGTTCCCCTATGCCTCTCTGCTCCTGCTCAGCTCTCCTGCTATTATGATCTCCTGCCACCACTGCATACCCACCCACTGTCCATCTTCAACCATCTGCAAACGTTGCCCCTCTCCTGCCGCCGCTGCCTGCTTCGTCCTCCACTAACATGGGACCTCACCTGAAACATGGTAAGTGAAAAGAGGGGGTTAGTAATGTAGACACTTTAAAAAAAAAATGTAATACATCGATTCTAAGACGCACCCCGATTTCAGACATGTGAAAATCGGAAAAAAGGTGTGTCTTAGAATCGTGGAAATAGGGTATGTAATTGTGTTATATTGTATTATTGAAAATTAAGGAAAAAGGGGAAATAAAGGGGAAATAACAAATATAAAATGACATACTGTATTGAAACAGGTGTACATTGTAAAACTGCTTTTAGCAATATAATTTTTTTAGAATGTTTCTGTTTCATCATCATCATTTTGCTAAGTATATTCAGTATATGACATGGCTTTCTTTGCTTCACTTTACAGAATGGAAAAGTTGGCACCCTGTGATAATTGAGGGGGGTTTTTTTTATTATAGACTGAGTCTAGTGATCTTAACATCGCTGTAATTTTTCAGGTAATACCGTACATTGTGCTTCCTTCTGGCTTTTTCTTTCAAACTAAACATTTGTATATAATTTTAATGTGTTTAACTGTAAAGTATTGTGATGCCCCCTTAAGTGGAGGCGAGCTTTTACTAAAATAAATAAATAAATGATGATGATGATGGTGATGCAAAGTGCTTAAATATTGTATTGAGCTGCTAAGCCCATATGGACCATATATCTAGTATATATTTTTTAAATATCTCAGCTTGACAAAAACAGATTTTTATTCTGTCTATTGTATATCAACTACAGTTGATGGCACTGTCCAATAAAAATCTAGAGAAACTAAACGGATGACTATGTTAAACGTCGTTTAATATTTTATTCAAGAAAAAGTTTGATGTTTTATTTAGCTTCTACGTTTTGCATTTGTATAAAATATGATTTAGTGTGAATGGTAATTAAATAACTTTGCAAACTGCATTCAATGTTTGAACATCTGATGAAACAATGAATCACATTAAAAGTTTATATTGCAAATATTTGTCCACAATCTTGCTATTGAAAAGTTAATTATAAATAATAGTTTATTCTTCTAATTTGGTAATGAAACTGCCACAATGCTAATATATTTGACTCAATATATATGATGTAAGAAATGTATCCAAATATATTTTTAATGACTTTTTACTTTGTAGGATTATTTTCCATTTCACCTGTCTTCACATATATTTAAATATTAACGTAAAGAAGCATACAGTATAAGTAAATGCATACAGTATTTAAGTGTCTACGCAAACGGTATGTATTGATAGTTAAATATTTATATTTTTATGAACACTCAAATTGCCCTGCAAGTTTATTAAGCAACTACGAAAATATGGTATACTTAAAATAAACCTAATGGATAATTGTTTGGAGGTCAACAAGACTTAAAAAAACACTGTTATATATTTTTGTTTAATGCACTGTATATCTATAACTTTAGTTTAAATGCAGATACTGTATGACCTTTACTGTTCTTCATATAGATGTTTAGATCTGTGCCTTTTATACTGTTTCTTATATGTGGGGATTAATAATGCATTCATATATTTACCCTGAAGAATTAAGTCCATTACCCATCACACAATGTGCAATATAATGAAAAAACATATGTATCATTTCTGAGAATAAAGGAATACATTTACAACTCCAAATAGCATGCCCAGTGCTTTTTAAGTATCGCAATTCATAACATGTAGTCATTACGTCTCTGAACAATATAATATACTGTCAAAAAAATAGCATTGCCCACATTACTTTTTTGTGTAGTTTCATCCTTACTTTATGTGAGTCAATAAATTCATGCTGAGTGTACCTACTTAGTACCATGAGCAAATTGGACATGATTAGTTACTGTACAGTATATTCTCATTTTTGTCAAGGCTTTGAACTTGACATAAGATATATTTAAATAACCTAAAATCTCTGTCTACTGTACATATATTTCATAATTTATTAAACATTAGAGATGTTTTTAATACTTGGCTAGCCCACAATCCTCACATATGGCCTTCTCACACTGAAAAATGTACTATTTTGGTAAAATTCGAATGAGATGAAAATATAAAAAATACACTAAAGGGAAAAATGATGGTGTATTAGAGCATTTAAAAAATGTAGAGCAAAAAAAACTAATTAGATACAGTGCTATCAGTATGTAACGGGTTTCCCCCCCCCCCCCCCAATCGCAGATTTACACTGTGTGGGTGCAGGAACATATAATGTTACGCGGTATTTGGTGCTATACCTGTTGGCTCACAGGAGGGCTGAGCTTCCGCCACGGGGAACCTGGGGCAATTACACTAGGGATAATACTTACAATGATGCAGCGCCTCCACCTGCGATGGCTCCCACCATAGGGGGAGTGGTTCCTCGCAGGACAATCAATAAACACATACACAGTGATTTATATTAACTAATACCTTTACTACATGCATAGAGAATATCATCACATCAATCATAACCTGTGTCCCTCTCACGAGGAGACACTAACCGTGACGTCTCGCACGACGCTTCCCCAACACCAGGTGATCCCACCCAGTGTCCAAAGAACCCCACCCAATGTCCCGCACTCTTGCAGAGAGTCAATGGGTGACTGCGCAGTCACTATTTAAGCTAAGGGCCCGGTGGTGCACTTAGAACTGTAGATACCTGCCGAGCACTCCGGTGCTCGGATCAGCAACTGGCTTCACAAAGGGTCAGACGTGCGATGAATCCGTCTGATCCTATCCTGGCGATATTCTCGGTGGACCCCAACGTGGGTCCGAACTCTGTCACTGGAACCACAGCATCCGCTGAGTCCCTAACTATCTAGGTGGTACGTGCTACACTATAGGCCGTCCCTATAGTACAGCAACCTGTAGTGGCTTTGGGGAAACTCCTAGGGGCCTACAGGGGCAATGACCTGTCCCACTCCCCTAACTAACCAAGTCCCCTCAGTTTCACTAATCCGAGCGCCTGCAGCAACAAGCTGTGACCCACTGGATGTTGCCAGCCAACGTGCTGCGCAATAAGGTGCCTGCCTGTCAGACCTCACAGCACTGACCGCTGTGACTCTGACAAGGCAGCACTCTAAACTAAGGGCAACATCCCTATCTTGGGCCTCCCTCAGCAATTACCCACTACCCTAGTGGGGGGTTGGGGCCTAACTGGGGTGTGGGTACCTACAGGGCCGCAGGAGCTGCAATCGCTCCCCGCGCCCTTCCTTCCCTCACAGCTCCCCTGCTCCAACGGATTAACCTGAGTGACAGGGTCCCTCTCTCTAGAGCAGTTCCTGGCAACACTCTCTCTCTCAGAGTAACTAACTACCTCAGACCCTGGGGGTGCTGGCCTAGTACAGCGAGTCCTGGACTCCTGTACCCTACCTCCTTCCTTGGGCTGCTCCGGTCTCTGACTGCTCCTTAACGTGCTCCAAGCCCGCCAAATGTATCTCTTCTGCAGGGCTTCCTCAGCCCTATTGGCTCCCTGGTGTCACGTGGGGCGCGCAAAGGCTCTTGGGATATGTAGTCCCAGCTCAGAGCCTTCCCTGGTAGGCTAGGGCTTTGCGGGCTTTTCCTACCCTGCACTGCACGTGCGCAAGCTGTCCTGGGCTGCCTCAATCTTCCCTGAGCTGTCCATATGCTCACGCGACTTTGCCCTGTCTCTGGGGCTCTCCCTACGCTATCGGGTCCCTGGACATGTGCAACCCGCAGCGCAATGGCGGCGCCCTGCTTCACCGGCCGCCGGGACCTTAGAGACGCGATCGCGGCCTTAGCAACGGCCCGATCGCGTCCCCGGCAACCGGCCACAGGCGGGGAAAGCCGCGCTGCTTCCTGCTCCAGCTCCCACCCTTGGAAGCAGCCGTCGGGTCCGCCGGCACCCGCGACCGCGCTGCCACAAGGGAGGGGGGTCTCCAGGAGCCATGGGAGCTCCAGGCTACACTCTACCCCTGGTGAAACTCCAACGTCCTCGCTTGGATGGCAGACATAACCTGGTACACAGTTATACAATGAAAATGCAGTGCATATGTACAACGTATCACTGGTGACTTTAAACATCAGGTTACAATACAGTTCACATACCATACCCAAGGCCAGCTGAGCATCAGCTGTTTGCTGAGACCATTTGTGGGGTGCCCCTAACTGAACATGTGGGGGTACCTCACTTTTGCGTCCGTGAGCCTCCCCCAGAAAAATTTCTTGGAGAGCACACTCTGGAGTGACAGTCACTGGTTCTTCGCTACCTCCTCCCCCTGGTGGAAGGAGTAGCACAATGTCTTTTAAACAGGCCTTTACCCGGTCATCCGCGGTTTGGATGCGGTAGACCAGGAGGCCAGGACCTTTCCCGCAGTCCACTACCTGGTGAAGGGAGCGCTCCTCTTTGGGCTCCAAGGAGAACATTTTCACTGCACAGTCCTTGTCCCTACAGACTTGTGAGGCTTCCACTGGGAAGCGAAAACTGAACAATGTCCCCTTCCTCAAAGTCTAGGGTTCACCCGGCAGGGGGTAAAGGGTTGATACCTTACCACTGCGGTGATTCCCGGGGGCCAACAGGTCCTCGGGGACGCTGTCAGTTCCCACCTTGGCTGTATCGGGACCTGTCCACAACTCTTCTGGGACAGTCCACTCACTGACTTGGAACTCGGGAGCATTGGATCCCAGTCCTGGGACCATTTGGGTCGGAGCGCATGGGCTCACACTCCGCTCAGGAGCCGTAGCTCTGGCCTTTTCACGGCCACCTCCATCGGAGCCTGTGGGGAGCAAGGGGGTTCCTTACCACTCTGCTGGCTGGCGATGGGCTTCTCTTCTTCTGGAATGATCGGCGGTAGATACTGGTCCACTCTCACCACTGGACAGCTACCTTCTAAGGAGGACACCTCCGACAGGACGCGATGCAGAGGGGAGCCCTTCACCCGGGCGACCAGACTTAAGGAGCCATCGTGCTCCGCGGTCACCTGGAGGCTCACTCCCAACACCCCTGGGGCAGTCAACTCACCCTAGTCGTCGATCGGTACGGGTCCCCATTCTAGGACCGATGGTACCATAGGAATACGCCGGACAGGCCATTGTAGGGCACACGGGCCCACAGCAGGGTCCGCAACATCGGGATACACTTCCTCTAGGGCACACGGGCCCACAGCAGGCTCTGCATCCGCCGAGATAGTGTGTCCGGTGATTTCACTAAAAGAAGGTGGGGGTATAGACACCTTACCCTGTGATTCCTCTGTATCATCGCTGGGGTGGATCGCCGGTAGGCGCATCACCACCGATGGGACTTCAACCTCGTCCTCTGCTGGTTCTGTAAACTGGGGCACAATAGGCTTCAAGAACCGGGCACCGCAACAGTCACACTGGGACCCCCATGTCAACGCCTCCCTAGAACAGTCACAGGTAGGGCTAAAATACTGTATACTCAGCTCTCCGTCCACTGTGCCGGTCTTGCACTCCAGCGGTAGCTGAAATAGGTCGGCTCCTTGGACATAAACCTTTTGCAGGCAAGTGCACATTAGTGTAAGGGCTTTCACTCCTGGCACATACCAAGCCACATACACATTGGGGTGTATCCCCTTACAGTCTGTCTCCTCCACGTTTGGTTGAAAATTACAGTGCTTGCTCCCCATGGTGGAATCTGAAGGAGGGGCACTTTCTACAAGGGAGAGGGTCTGGCTCTGCACTGACTCACTCACATTGCAGGGGCGGGGCTTAGATTTTCCCGCCAGTCCCGGACAGGTTTCTGCAAAATCATTCTGTGTCTCGCGCGCGGCACCACGTGCCTTCTGCCAACTTGGGGAAAGTTGCCAGGGCGCAGGGTCAGCATAGTCTAAAGGGCAGCCCTCAGGGGGGCAGCCAGGCACAAACAATGTGGATGGTGCCTCTGCCAGGCATATATCTTCGTCGAATGACACTGTAATAAGCAGCGCTCCCCACGTGGACGGGGAGCCTAGACCTATATCCATCGTAAAGGCGTTATGCCACCCGGGGACTTTATACATATGCTCATAGAGCCCCCGCAGGGGAACAGTGTGGGGAAAACCTTCTACAGCCGCCACACGGCGGGGATTTTGGTCCATCCTCAAGGCCCAGGCGAGGACCTCGTGTCCGGATATTACAGGCATGGTGACAAAAATAGAACTTGAACAGTTTGAAAAAAAACACAGGGCACCCCAGGTCTATCTCAGCAGCGCCTCCAAATGTAACGGGTTTACCCCCCCCCCCCCCCCCCCCCAATCGCAGATTTACACTGTGTGGGTGCAGGAAAATATAATGTTACGCGGTATTTGGTGCTATACCTGTTGGCTCACAGGAGGGCTGAGCTTCTGCCACGGGGTACCTGGGGCAATTACACTAGGGATAATACTTACAATGATGCAGCGCCTCCACCTGCGATGGCTCCCACCAAAGGGGGAGTGGTTCCTCGCAGGACAATCAATAAACAAATACACAGTGATTTATATTAACTAATACCTTTACTACATGCATAGAGAATATCATCACATCAATCATAACCTGTGTCCCTCTCTAGAGGAGACACTAACCGTGACGTCTCGCAGGACGCTTCCCCAACACCAGGTGATCCCACCCAGTGTCCAAAGAACCCCACCCAATGTCCCGCACTCTTGCAGAGAGTCAATGGGTGACTGCGCAGTCACTATTTAAGCTAAGGGCCCGGTGGTGCACTTAGAACTGTAGATACCTGCCGAGCACTCCGGTGCTTGGATCAGCAACGCTTCACAAAGGGTCAGACGTGCGATGAATCCGTCTGATCCTATCCTGGCGATATTCTCTGTGGACCCCAACATGGGTCCGAACTCTGTCACTGGAACCACAGCATCCGCTGAGTCCCTAACTATCTAGGTGGTACGTGCTACACTATAGGCCGTCCCTATAGTACAGCAACCTGTAGTGTCTTTGGGGAAACTCCTAGGGGCCTACAGGGGCAATGACCTGTCCCACTCCCCTAACTAACCAAGTCCCCTCAGTTTCACTAATCCGAGCGCCTGCAGCAACAAGCTGTGACCCACTGGATGTTGCCAGCCAACGTGCTGCGCAACAAGATGCCTGCCTGTCAGACCTCACAGCACTGACCGCTGTGACTCTGACAAGGCAGCACTCTAAACTAAGGACAGCGTCCCTATCTTGGGCCTCCCTCAGCAATTACCCACTACCCTAGTGGGGGGTTGGGGCCTAACTGGGGTGTGGGTACCTACAGGGCCGCAGGAGCTGCAATCGCTCCCCTCGCCCTTCCTTCCCTCACAGCTCCCCTGCTCCAACGGATTAACCTGAGTGACAGGGTCCCTCTCTCTAGAGCAGTCCCTGGCAACACTCTCTCTCTCAGAGTAACTAACTACCTCAGACCCTGGGGGTGCTGGCCTAGTACAGCGAGTCCTGGACTCCTGTACCCTACCTCCTTCCTTGGGCTGCTCCGGTCTCTGACTGCTCCAAGCCCGCCAAATGTATCTCTTCTGCAGGTGCTTCCTCAGCCCTATTGGCTCCCTGGTGTCACGTGGGGCGCGCAAAGGCTCTTGGGAGATGTAGTCCCAGCTCAGAGCCTTCCCTGGTAGGCTAGGGCTTCGCGGGCTTTTCCTACCCTGCACTGCGCGTGCGCAAGCTGTCCTGGGCTGCCTCAATCTTCCCTGAGCTGTCCCTATGCTCGCGCGACTTTGCCCTGTCTCTGGGGCTCTCCCTACGCTATCGGGTCCCTGCGCATGCGCAACCCGCAGCGCAATGGCGGCGCCCTGCTTCACCGGCCGCCGGGACCTTAGAGACGCAATTGCGGCCTTAGCAACGGCCCGATCGCGTCCCCGGCAACCGGCCGCAGGCGGGGAAAGCCGCGCTGCTCCCTGCTCCAGCTCCCACCCTTGGAAGCAGCCGTCGGGTCCGCCGGCACCCGCGACGGCGCTGCCACAAGGGAGGGGGGTCTCCAGGAGCCACGGGAGCTCCAGGCTACATGTAATATTTTCCCCATTTCTGTACGACCGGGGAAGCAGGAGGTTCATTTTTTATCAGAGTTGGTAGAGGGGTAGGCCATTTCTCAGGGAGTTCCCTCCAAAGGTTTTAAAGAGATGCCTTCATGGTGATGGGCCTCTTCTTTTCCTGCACACAGGAAGGAGCCGCCCCATATGCCTTCCCTTTTTTTTTATTCTGATCGTTAGTATTGTTTGACTGTTATTATGTTATGTTTCTATGCTTTAAACACGCAAAAAAAAATATATAAGAAAATATATTCAAAAAAGAGGTTTGAAAAGGAAAGATAGATAACAAATTAGAGAAATGTGGTTGTTTTGATTCAGTTATATTGTACATTTAAATTGCAGCTTCAGAGAATATTTAGTGGTTATACCCTGATAGCTTGGGCTCTGATCAATGTTTAACCTGGGTTTAAGTCCAAGTCTGAAGGGAAGCCGTACCTTATGAGGGACGTACCCTTGGTGGTTTTCTGATGGTTGTAGTTGCCCTGGGAAGGGTGGTGAGGCTACCCGGTCAAGGATGTTGTATGAGTTACCCGCTAGTTTGCCTTGGCGCTTAGTAAAGCATTGCAGAGCAATGCTTTACTAGTCATTAAGTTAGCCAATAGAGGCAGTTAGTGTAGTTTATTGTTAATATTAACCATTTTATAGCCCATGGTGGTCAGCTTATCATGGAAATCCATTACTGTCTGAACACTTGATCTTCTAATGGGGTTAATATGTACTGTCATATTTACATTTATCACCTATTCCTTGTTAGTTTAGGATATATTACCTATGTATATAATGTTCAATATATTGACCATTATACTGTATACATGAGCAAGATAGGGCTAACACTAGCCTGGAGTACGTAATAAACAAATGTGGTATGTGTTGGCACTACCGTAGTTCCAATACATTTAAACTGGACAACTGGCATTAAAATGACAACATTTATGGTACAGCTCAACCCCGTTATAACGCGATCTGTTACAACGCGAATCCGCTTATAACACCATGCAAGCGTGGCTCCCAATATTCGTATTTATGAATATTTAACAACACAATTATTGGTGTCTTAAATACTTTATTGTAGAATGCATACAATTCTACATTATTTGTAACGCGATCCGCTTATAACGCAATGTGATTTTTTTGGACCCCAAGCACAGCGTTATAAGGGGGTTGAGCTGTATTTGGTCATTTTAATACTGGTCCTGATTCGAGGTTAGTGAATCTAGGCTACAGTGAATGCAGATAGAGTTGCTCTAGACCGGAAAATATTAAAGCAATAAAGTCATGGTCTGTATCTCCAATAATCAGAGATGTTCAGAAGTTTCTGTGATTTGCTGGATACTACTGTAGATTTGTTAAAGAAAATTGCAAGGTTGGCTACTTCTCTCAATGAGTTACTATGAGGAACATCTAGAGGGAAAATCCAAAAAAAATCACTATTCAGTGGACAGAAGCACAACAAGATGCCTTCAATAAATTAAAATTCACGATGAATGAAGCACCACTATAGCATAACCTGGTTATACAAAGGTTTTAATTTATACACATACGCAAGTTATTAAGATCTCAGCTATTCTGGCTCAATTAAAAAGATGCATAGAGGAGGTAATTTCTTACACAAGTGGGGCACTGAGGGATTCTGAACATAGAACTCCTTGCCCTTGTTTCGGCAATAACTAAAGTTTTGTGACTATCTAGCAGCAACTCCTTTTTATTGTGTTTACAGGCAACAACCCATTGGCTACCTCAGGTGGAAGTTGAACAAGAAGATTTTAGTTGGAAAGACCTTGAAATGCTACCCTTTGTTCAGATTTTTACTGGAGTTGGCAAAGTCTTTTAGTAAGCACATTTAGAAGAATCACCATGGGGACTGATTGAACTACTCAACAATTTAAGGTCAAAAGAAGACCTATGGACCCAGCTGCAAGAGAAAATCCCAGTCATCCGATGGCTGAAAAAATGTAATTGCGATAGAGAAAACCCTGAATAAAAGTAAACAAAATATGGCATAAACAGAGTGAATGAAACTGCAGATGTAGCATGGCTTACTGTCTTTGGTGCCTCTGCCAAGTGACTGCGGCACTAAAGGATTAATGCTGTGTCGGGTCACATTCAGAAGCATGGACCTCCAGCAGATCCATCTGTCCCCAGTGCTGCAGACTTTTGCTTGTTCATCTGCAGCACCAAGGACAGTAAGTCTTGCTTCATCTGTTTAATGCCGTGCAACAGAATATTAATTGGTAATGGATAATTTATACAACATAGTGTTGGACAAATAACCCATACCAGATTATCCAAATTGTTATTTTTGACAAGCTTGATCCATATATATTGGTCAATTTTACTACTTGGTGGGGACCCAAACAAAGAAGTATTCATAAAGCATTGTCAATACAGAAATGAATTTGGCGCCTAAATATACTTACAGATGCAGATTATACTACTAACAAAAAGGATATGGTAAATTGTAGTTACCATGTGCATGAAAAAAAGAAAGAAAAAACATGCATAGAGTAATACTGCTTGATATATTACCTATACTATTAGAACAAACATATGCAATAGGACCAAACAGACAACTAGACAAACAACAAATTAATGTGGAAGTCTCACGAATAAATCAGGTGATATATTACTGAATAAAAAATACATTTATTAAAACAATAAATCAAAACAGCTTAATTAAAACAAAAGCCTATAAATCTCTCAGCTGCTATAGATGCAATGCCCACTTACTAGATTGAAAATGATAGTAGGCAGTGGATAGTGTTTGAAAGTATCCCCTCTCGTTCATGGCACATCTACTGCAGGGCACAACTGATGTTATCTGTGGTCTTCAAATCCCAGCGGTTATCCCGTCTGTGTTGGTCACCAAATCGGTGGTCTCCTGACGCGGACTGGGGCAAGTCACAGCAGCTGGATAGAGAGTCCCCTCTCACAGACCTCGGCTGGTGTCGGCAACTGCCGTAGGAGTAACCGCACTGTGTGAATGGCTCACTACCAATGCCCAAGTCTCGTGGGACATTTGGAAGTGTCACTGTTTTCAACTTTGTCAGGTAGATTTGCCAGGTATGAGGTCACCTGACAAGTGCCACTGTGCTAGCTGTACTTGCACTCCCCACCATTAATACAGGTATCCAACCCTTGTGCTCTGAACAATTGTACCCCCTGAGACTTGACTGTAACATATACCACTAATATCATAGAGCAGGATGGTTGTCAGATATATGAAAGATATATGACATATAGGGCCACAACAAAGTACTACCTGTGCCACGTGTTATTTATCATCCTAGGATAACAAGAATGATAATATATACCATGTGACTGAGAGCATGAAACTAAGACATATAGCTATGTACTGTAGCTCTAACTAAGTATTGTACCCTACACAAGTACCACCAGGTTACCCATTTCTAAGCATAGAAGCACAATGGCCTAGCCTAAGGGCCTGGGTATAGGAGGGACTCATGCACCTTTCCCAAATGTTCTCCTGCTATTCATATTTAGTGCACATATACCGCACCATGTGGTCGTCTAGGATAAGTTATCTTGCCCCAGCTAGGCTCTAAAGCAGCCTCCATGAAGACAAACTACTAATTGCGGAGATGCAAGACAAAGATGAGGATCTTGATAATAGATCCCGTAGAAGCAACGCTCGGATAAAGGAAGTTCCAGAAAAAGTGAATGACATTAGGCCCTATCTGCATCACTTGTTTAGACAACGCTTACCGGACATTAATGTCGACATGTTTCATCTTGAGTGGGATGTAGTACTGAAGTTCCACTGCCTTCAGGACTAAAGAAGATGTACTGTGGGCTGCTTGAGAAACAGATAAGCTGGATATTTAGAAGTCGGCCATCCAGATATAAACAGACTTCTCTCATATTAATTATTATAATGAATTATCACATTAGCTAAAAATTTGAAATGAAGCCGATCAATGAAAGGCTGATTTAAAAGCGTATCTAATCAAATGGGTTACCCCTTCAGGCTAATTGTATCAATGAAGGCTAACAGAGATCAGGAAGGACTGTGTCGAAGGGCCTCACCATGCTGGAGTATTTGGGCCTACCCGCCTCATCAAGAGGCTCATCGATTAGACAAACCCAGCCCCTACAGATTAGTTGGTCGTTGGTCACACGATACCCCTCCAAGAATTATTTAGACAACTTCGATAGTGGAGTGATGAGTACACTTCATAGATCTTCCATGCGACCAGAGAATGCACAGGTCTAGTCTGCCCGATCGACAGTAAGGAGACATGATAAAATCGTGAAAACTAAAAGGGATGAAAAATGCTTGTTTCCCTTTTTCTCACTTATCTCCAAGCCTTAATATCCCCATTTTGTTTTCACCTTAACCCCCCCTTTTCTTTTATGTAGCCCCAAAAAAAGACGTATTGGGACACGCTTTGTTTGTAACGTCTATATTTTTATTGTTAATTCTAAGTAAAAACAACATTTATATTTAAAAAAAAAAAAAAGAGCGGAGCTGTACAAATTTACTAGAGGGTAGTCAATCAAGTGCATTGTTTGAGATGGTTTGTTTCTTGACATATAATGAATTTGGCATGAATATCACTTGAGAGAGGATAGTGTTATTAACAGATACAATTTCAAACTGCAGTATTTTGTCTGCCAAATTTGGATTGAATCATTCTCCTGTAACTTTATGTGAAGAATAACTTCACTTCATATATTGCGCTTATGAGACAGTTCCCTAATTTTTCATAACATAAAAGAATGGTCCATTTAATCTAGAATTGTTAAACTAATACCAGAAAAATATCACAAATTAGTTAAACAAAACAATTCTCTTAGGCACCAAGATTTCAACTATTTCACAGTTCACAAACGTTAGTCCATTTTGGTCCTATGTGGGTCTGCACTTTCGTACAGTTTGAATCACAAAAACATAGGCATTGACAGCAGATAAGAACCTCTTGGCCCACCTAGCCTGCCTATTTTCCTATCAGTTCAGTTTCAGATACCACTCGGTTGAAAACACTGTAGAGAATAGATGCGGGCTACTTTATTCTTAAATTTTGCGCTATCACAATTTTGTTTGGAAAGGTCACATTGCTTGGAAATGCACAAAAATATTCCAAAAATATTCCAAAAAACATTCTCCATCTTAATATCACATTTTGCAACTGTTGCCCGAATGTAAAAAAATAAAATGGCAATATTAACCCTTTGAGCGCCCCCAGGAGTCATGACACTTTAGTTCCACGGCCCCTCCGGCCCAGTGCCGTCACGGGACCGTGGGGAGCATTTAGCAGGATTTAGAAGAGGAGAAGGATTCCTCCTCCATTTCCTCACTGGGCAGATCACATCTTGTATGTCATGAGAACATAGGAGGCGATCTAAGCGAGCAAGAAAAACCTCTATTTGAGATGATGTAGTCACTAAATCATGGTGCCCCGGAGTGCCAGTCCCCATGATGTAATGACTACATTATGAGGCACCCAATTGGTTAAATGGGCCAAGTTACCAGATGCCATTAGCTTCTGTGTTGTATTTTGCAATACAGATTAGCTTTTGATGCTTAGTGAATCGTTTAGTGCACAATGTTTCTAGACATTTTGCCACCCCAAAAAAATATCTGCAAATTGTGTCTGATTAGTGAAACATCTCTAATGCTACGTGTCTAGTAATAATTTGGGACCTGGCCTTATTAGAACTGCACCCATTGTAAGTGAGTGATAAAAGAGGATTATTTGTCATATCCAAGATAAGGTAGAAAATTTAAGATAAAGCCTTTTTTCTCCTGTGATTCAGATTTTGAAATCTACTTATTAAGGTGCTTAGGTGACATGGTATACATGGGGAAAACTATATGTCGAATTAAAAAACATATTGGTGAACATAAATATAGTTTTAGGGAAGCACTCGTAAACATTACTCTGCCATTTAGAGATCATCTGGTAGTAAGACACTTCTGAGAAGCATGATACTCCATGGCCAGGGCCACTTTATACATTAGGCCAACTAGGCACAGTAAATAAACAAAAGAGATACCGGCGCCTAATGAGTCCAAAAATAATGGAATCCTGGATATCCAGTAGAAATAGTTCCAGATCCAAGGAAATCAACAGTCTCTGTATCTTGGGGTATTCAGATATGACTTGATGCAGTGGAAGTAGAACATGCAATGAAAAAATAAATATTTAGTGCAACACAGTTAAACAATTTATACAGATATATTTGCAACTGGCTGACATAAACAAACAAAACAAACAGACACAACTAGACAAACAACACTTAAGCAAAGCTAATGATAAAAGTTATTTATTAAACTATATGATAAAAAGGACAAATGGCTAACAGACCGCTCCGGTGGGTTAAAACCTAGATAACACTCACAGGACGGCTGCTGGTAATTCGCATAGTACCAATGGGGGCTGGTGACCGCGTGTGGGGGATCCGCTGGGTGCCTCAGACGCCTTGTATTCCTTCTGCGTCTCTCTACTGGCAAAAACCGGAAGTGACGCCGTCCTCATGGCGGACTGGAAATGATGTTGCCGGATGTGACGTCAGAACCTGGCAATCTCCAGTGGAAGATACAGGAAACGGCGATCTGCACCTCCTTGCCCCACAGTCGTTGGAAGAATGCACTCAGCACTTGTACTGCTTGTAAATATAAGCCACCAAATGTCCTATATATAGATAAAAAATGCCCTACGCGTTTCGTGCGTCTAAACACACTTCCTCAGGGGATATGAAGTGATGGCAGTGATGCTGGTTTATATACCCTCAAACTTTGCTCCGATTGGTCTGTCAATCAGTGCAATCATGGGTGTAGTCCGTTTAGCATATTAAATCACTGCCATTTGATGCAGCTTTGCATACATGAAAATAACCTAACACAACATTTAACATAACATAAAAACAATGAATAAAAATAGTGACTATTTGGCAATGTATATTATATCAATGATATTTGTCAGTACACAGTAAAAAATATATATAAAAAGTAAAAAAAACCATAGTGGGAACATAAAAAGATAAAGTGCAGAATAAAAAACTTTCACCTGATGTTTATAGGATCACACCTAGCTCAAAGTCAATATTTAACCCTCTAGGGGATAAAGTTTTTAACTCATATATCCAGTATGCCTCACGCATACTGCATTTTTTTAATCTATCACCACCTCTTGTGCTAGCAGGGATTGTCTCAATGGCCTGACACTTGAGACCGCTAGGATTTTTGTTGTGATGTGTGAGGAAGTGGTGGGATACGCTATGGGTGATCAATCCTCTTTTTATATTGTATATGTGTTCATACACTCTCCTTTGATACGTTCTTCCTGTCCTTCCCACATACTGCAGGCCACAAGGACACTGGAGTAGATATATGACATAACACATATGACAGTCAATATGTGACTTGATAGGATATTCCTTTTTAGTGACGTTTGATTTAAAACTTTTTACATTATTACTGTACATACATGCCGTACACTTGGAACACTTAAAAAAACCTTTGTCTATCATAGCTCTATTCTCTTTTTGTTGGATTAGTGGACAGCTTGGGGCGATTCTAGTTTTTAAATTTGATGCCCTAGTGAAAATAATTTGTGGTTTTGGAGGTAAAATTCTTGCTAGAACAGTGTCCCTCATTAGAATCGGCCAATGTTTATTAATTATTTTTTTAATCTTAGGTGCCATGCCATTATATTGCGTAATAAATGGTACCTTCTCTGAAAAACTATTTTTCAAATCTTTTTTCTTATATACAAGAAGATCTTCTCTTCTCAAATTAGTAACCTGATTTATAGCCTCATCCAAAAGATGCTCAGGGTAATTCCTATTAAGAAATTTACACTTCAGGTCCTCAGCCTGAGACCCAAAATCCCTGATAGAGCAATTGCGTCTCAGGCGGAGGAACTGACCCCTAGGTATATTCCTGATCCATGATGGATCGTGCGAACTGTCAGCTCTAAGGTAAGTATTTGCCTGCATTGGCTTGAAAAATGTTCTAGTATGAAGAGTGCGATTAGTGACATAAATGTGTAAGTCTAAAAAATCAATGTGCTCTGTGCTGTGATTAAAAGTGAACTGAAGATTTTTATCATTATTGTTTAAATAAGTGAAGAAGTGTTGTAATTTTGTGTCACCGCCGGACCAGATGAAAAGTACGTCATCTATGTAACGTTTCCAGAGCACCAGGTCTGCCCCATATGGACAGTTGTTCCAAATGGACCCTTCTTCCCAACTGTCCATAAAGAGGTTTGCATAACTTGGGGAAAACCTGGTGCCCATTGCGGTTCCACAAACCTGTGAGTTAAAAGTGAAATAATTATGTGTTAAAATAAACAGAATACTATCAACCAAAAAAAATTTCTTAGCAGATGTCAATAAGTCAGTAGAATCCAGTTTTTGAGACACGGCCCTGCAGCCCATTTCGTGATCTATAATAGTATACAGTGACTTAACGTCTGCTGTCACTAACATATAATTTGGCTGCCACTCTAGATCTTGAAGAATTTGAAGAACATGGGTCGTGTCTCTCAAATAGGATTTACTCTGAACCACGTGAGGCTGTAAATAATAATCAATGTATTGTGATAAATTAGAAGTTAAAGATGATATACCAGAAATAATAGGTCTACCCGGTGGTGCTGTGAGGTGTTTGTGTATTTTGGGTATAAAATAAAATAAAGGTGTGCGTGGATGTGGTATACAGTAGATAAGTAGGCTAACTCCTCCTCAGTAATAGCTTTATTTTCCAAGCCAGTGCTAAGCAGAGCTTCTAGGTCTTTTTTGTATTGGTCAAGGGGATCGTTACAGAGGGGGAGGTAGGTGGCCCTGTCGTCCAACAATCTTTTGGACTCAGCTAAATAATAAGATCTATCCATAACCACTATACCTCCCCCCTTGTCCGCAGGTTTAATGACCAACAATTCATTGGACTCTAATTTCTGTAAGGCTTCTTTTTCTTTTATGTTCAAATTGTCATCTTTGATTTTAAATGATCGACTGGAATCCTCCAGATCCTTAGTGACCATGTCGACAAATGAACTTACTAAGTGCCCTTGAGCAAATTTGGGATAAAAGGTAGATTTCTTTTTGAAGCTACTAGATGCTGGTGAATCTATTATCACCTCTTGATTGGTACCGATTTGACTGGAAATGGCATCCTTAATAAAATACTTTTTTAAGGCCAGTTTTCTTGCAAATTTGTGGACATCTATATACAGGTTAAAACTATTAGGTCCGCATACTGGAGCAAAGGTGAGTCCTTTCCCTAGGACACGTCTTTCCACATTACTCAAAGTATGCTGGCTAATATTAAAGATATTAGATTCAAGTTTGCGCCTGCTTAATCTAGTTCTATCAATACCTCCTCTCCTTCCTATGGCCCTGTTTTTCTTTTCTTGAAGTTTAGGGGTCGGATAGGGTCCACATGAGGTTTGATGATTTCTACCTCTGGGAAAATGTGGTCCCTCTCCTTCCTCCACTCTAAAAAAGAAAAATTGGTTTTGTTAGCAGGGGTAGGTAGGGGTGTATATGAGACACTATCTGTCTCACTTCCTGACTCTATATCCATTAAGACAGTATATTTATTACTCATAACAATAGGCACTTGTTGTGTCTTTGTTATTAGATCATACCGTTCTTTGGCTTTCTTTTGTTGAAGATAAAGGTTTTTGTTGTGTGTAGGTAATGGAACTTGAATTGTTTGGCTTGGGACTAGAATGTTACTGCTAGATGTTTGTAAAACAGTAGCATTATTTCTTAAAGCTGTTTTGACCTTATGTGTCCTTGTGTTTTTGTTTTCTTGCATTGACGGAACTTGTCTATGTTCTGTTGTTCTATTACTTTTAGTGTTAGTGTTAGAATGTTCTTTTAATTTCTTATTCCATGTACGTTGACATCCTGTGTCATAATCTGTTTTATCTCTGAAAAATTTCCTTTGTTTGGTTTGGACTATCTCTAGTTCCATTTGGTCTAGTCTTTTTTTGATAGTAGGTTCCAGTAAAAGTAGCTCATTGCTATCTTTGAATGGTTCTAATTGATTCTCTAAATCTGATATCTGCTGATCTAACAAAATTAAAGACTTTTTACGGTAATAGATCAATAATTTCATCAAGGAAAATGAACATGAGTCCAAAGTCTCGTTCCATTCCTTCATGAAAGCAGTGTTCTCCTTATCAGAAGTTGGTGACTTTGACACCCTTAAACCTCTTGGAATGCGGTGATTCTCCAAATATTTACTCAGTGTGGTTACCTCCTACCACTGTTTACTTTCAATGGTGAGAGCCTGTTCCAACTGTGTCAATATTGGATGAAAATCTCCCTTACCATTCTCTGTGGTATGTATGGAATTTGGGTCATTAAAAATATGATCCACATTAGCACTCCTACGTGCTCTAAAGGAAAATAGAGAGCTCATTATAGAGCAAAATAATAAATGTGCAAATAATAAATAATATTAATTAATACAGAAAGCAGCTTACATCAATATATACAAAAATACAAGATGGGAAAGGGGAGTGATGTATAATAGCGCTAATGGGGATTACAAACAATTGACCCTACTCTAAGGGTGAGCCCTATGGTTGCAAGGCAGCCTGATGGTAACCTGACAGTACAATCAGAATAAACAGCAAATAAACAAAAGAGATACCGGCGCCTAATGAGTCCAAAAATAATGGAATCCTGGATATCCAGTAGAAATAGTTCCAGTTCCAAGGAAGATCTTCTTGTATATAAGAAAAAAGATTTGAAAAATAGTTTTTCAGAGAAGGTACCGTTTATTACGCAATATAATGGCATGGCACCTAAGATTAAAAAAATAATTAATAAACATTGGCCGATTCTAATGAGGGACACTGTTCTAGCAAGAATTTTACCTCCAAAACCACAAATTATTTTCACTAGGGCATCAAATTTAAAAACTAGAATCGCCCCAAGCTGTCCACTAATCCAACAAAAAGAGAATAGAGCTATGATAGACAAAGGTTTTTTTAAGTGTTCCAAGTGTACGGCATGTATATACAGTAATAATGTAAAAAGTTTTAAATCAAACGTCACTAAAAAGGAATATCCTATCAAGTCACATATTGACTGTCATATGTGTTATGTCATATATCTACTCCAGTGTCCTTGTGGCCTGCAGTATGTGGGAAGGACAGGAAGAACGTATCAAAGGAGAGTGTATGAACACATATACAATATAAAAAGAGGATTGATCACCCATAGCGTATCCCACCACTTCCTCACACATCACAACAAAAATCCTAGCGGTCTCAAGTGTCAGGCCATTGAGACAATCCCTGCTAGCACAAGAGGTGGTGATAGATTACAAAAATGCAGTATGCGTGAGGCATACTGGATATATGAGTTAAAAACTTTATCCCCTAGAGGGTTAAATATTGACTTTGAGCTAGGAGTGTTCCTATAAACATCAGGTGAAAGTTTTTTATTCAGCACTTTATCTTTTTATGTTCCCACTATGGGTTTTTTTTTTTTTTTTTATATTTTTTACTGTGTACTGACAAATATCATTGATATAATATACATTGCCAAATAGTCACTATTTTTATTCATTGTTTTTATGTTATGTTAAATGTTGTGTTAGGTTATTTTCATGTATGCAAAGCTGCATCAAATGGCAGTGATTTAATATGCTAAACGGACTACACCCATGATTGCACTGATTGACAGACCAATCGGAGCAAAGTTTGAGGGTATATAAACCAGCATCACTGCCATCACTTCATATCCCCTGATATGTTTAGATGCACGAAACGCGTAGGGCATTTTTTATCTATATATAGGACATTTGGTGGCTTATATTTACAAGCAGTACAAGTGCTGAGTGCATTCTTCCAACGACTGTGGGGCAAGGAGGTGCAGATCGCCGTTTCCTGTACCTTCCACTGGAGATTTACAGGTTCTGACGTCACATCCGGCAACGTCATTTCCGGTCCGCCACGAGGACGGCGTCACTTCCGTTTTTTCCCAGTAGAGAGACGCAGAAGGAATACAAGGCGTCTGAGGCACCCAGCGGATCCCCCACACGCGGTCACCAGCCCCCATTGGTACTATGCGAATTACCAGCAGCCGTCCTGTGAGTGCTATCTAGGTTTTAACCCACCGGAGCGGTCTGTTAGCCATTTGTCCTTTTTATCATCTAGTTTAATAAATAACTTTTATCATTAGCTTTGCTTAAGTGTTGTTTGTCTAGTTGTGTCTGTTTGTTTTGTCTGTTTATGTCAGCCAGTTGCAAATATGTCTGTATAAATTGTTTAACTGTGTTGCACTAAATATTTATTTTTTCATTGCATGTTCTACTTCCACTGCATCAAGTCATATCTGAATACCCCAAGAAACAGAGACTGTTGATTTCCTTGGAACTGGAACTATTTCTACTGGATATCCAGGATTCCATTATTTTTGGACTCATTAGGCGCCGGTATCTCTTTTGTTTATTTGCTGTTTATTCTGATTGTACTGTCAGGTTACCACCAGGCTGCCTTGCAACCATAGGGCTCACCCTTAGAGTAGGGTCAATTGTTTGTAATCCCCATTAGCGCTATTATACATCACTCCCCTTTCCCAACTAGGCACAGTGCCTAGGGCCTATGAACCTTTTAGGGCCTATCATATTTCTCTTGAAAAAATACCTAAACAAAAAAAATCACAAAATAAGAGAAAACAGCAAATTTAAATTTTAAATGCCTTCGAAGTATCAATATCTTTAAATATCGAAACAAACGTTTCGATGCCAAATATCGCTAGTATAGAAAGAAACAAGCAAACGATGAAATTAGCATAAAAATTAGTAAAAATATCGACACACAGGCTTCTAGAAATAAAAGTGCCTAGGGCCTACGAAGGTCTTAAAACGGCCTTGTCCATGGCAATTAGAATTTCTATCTATCTCAATTTCTTGTATAGCGCAAACACAGTGCAAAACCTGCTACTGTACTATGCACTTTCAGGTAATAGATAATGTACACCCGCTAAAATGAGGGGTAGATAAGGAGAATATCTTATTAAATAAATACTAATACATATATAAATTACAGTTGGATTTTTTCCTTGATTATGATCACCCCTTGGGGTATGAACCAAATGCTTGATTTGCATTTTTTTTTTTTTAGAGACTTGAGTCAAATGTTATCTTTAAATATGTGGAGATTTTAATCTATTATTCCTTTTTTAATTTAGAGATACAATTATTTTGTTAAGTGTTATATAGCATATTTTGTATTATAAAATGGAGCTACTAATAGCCCTTTTTATTATGTTTTTTTTATTGTTAATATTTATATTTTAAAATGTATTTCATGTAGGTACATTGTTTGCCTCAAGCATAGTTTTAGCGTTTTGGCATTTCATTATTAGTATAAAGTCCAAAACTCCTTCAAAAGAAGACAAGTTCAGCATTCCAGAGGACTAGTATAAAAGTAAAAAATGTATTATTGTGGTATCAATGTTTCCGTCCTTTACTCAGACTTTTGTCAAAGGTCCGAGTAACGGACCGAAACGTTGGTTCCACATGAATACATTTTTATTTTTATACTTGCCCTTTGGATTTCTGCTCTATTCTTCATTTGAAGGAGTTTTGGACTTTAAATTAATTACGCCGTTTGGCATTCACCCGAGGCGCTTCTTATTGTAGAGACAAGAGAGTGCCCCTTTTCTTTCCCAATTTGAAATAATTATTAGTGACATTCTCTTGAATTAATTAAACACATATATAGTACTATACACTGTGGGGCCTCTTCTAGTAGCTTCGATAACCAACTCATCAAGGATTTTGAGCAGCTATTGCAAAATGTAGCTAGGTAGCTATTCAGAAAGCCTAGATGATTTGATTAAATCATGCGGGGATGGCATTCATTCGCAATTTCGGTCTGCTGGCCAAACATTGCACGGGAGCTGCAAAAATCCAAATATCTCCATTTCAATACATTTTGGCTATTCTAGAAGCTTTGATTAGATAATCGCGATCTGGAATTGCAATTTTATCAAAGATGGGATCTGAGAGCAGGACTTGTAGAAAGAATATTTTACCTGATGCGGAGGATGTTATAATAAACAAAATAGGCCCCATGATGTTTTTCACTTTTCCTACGAATACCTCACTATAACATGTAGATGTTATACAAATGTAGCCATGTTTAAAAATGGTATACAGTTCTCTCTCATGCTGGCAGTAAACCTGGTAAGTATACAGGATTGCCAGCATCAATCATGGAGGTTTTCCCTCATACCCTGGTGAGGTGTCATATGTACACAAGGGGAGTGGTAACATTCTCTGTGTCCACCGTTAGTGACATCAGAGATGTGGCTTTTCCCTAAGTTATATAAGACACAGCACTGCCTAAAGTAAGTGTGTCTCTACTAGTGGTTGGAGAGTGTTCTATAGTAACCAGTTCATGTTTAATCAAGGGCTGTAGCAGTAAGGCTGACAGGCACAAAGAGAGTATCTACACTGTGTCAAGGGTCCTGGCACAGGTGGTGATCTCCCTGAGGGGAGAGGTGATCCAACTCCATTGGGAGGTCAGATTCTTCTGAAAGAGAGTGCTGTAGAAGAATGAGCGGCTGAGCTGACTGCTGCGAGGGGCAGTTGCCTACCCTGACAATAAAGATGCCCTTATTCATCAAAACCCTCATGTGTGAGTGTGGAGTTACTCAGCACAGGAAGGCACCTGGAAGGAGTTCCTCATCAGATCCATCTCCCTGCGGATGCAGAGATCCTGATGAGGTGGAGGCGCTGCACTGGATATAGGTAGGACTCACAGCACACTACCTCAGCGCCTGTCTTGCTGATATCCCCATAACAACATCATGTGGGAGACTCAGGAGTTCTGTAGCCAACAGTTGCACCACCAGACACATCCATGTAATGGGGACCGGTTAGACCACAGGGGCCAATCCGAGATTGGGTGGGTCAGGAGGGATCCAGAAAAACCATTACACATAGATTTTTTTTTACCTGTTCTAGCAAAAGACAGCTACTGCATTCCTGATAAGGATTACGCCAAATCAGGGATGGATTTAACTTCACAACTATATACTCTGTATAAACCACCGTAACTTAGCCTACCTTCTTGTTTTATTCTCCCTTCAAATGGACATCCAATTTGATTATGAAGTATGATCTTCAAGAGGGGGAGAATGTGGAGGAAGGTATTAGCAAACCATTGACACAATTCTAACTTTAATTTGTCTGCATTTTATCAGAATTCTGTTTATACAAAATATATTCCTTGAATTGCTGCAATTTGTTGGTCTTTTCACAATACAACTGTAATAAGACGCTATAATATGAATAGTGTTTTCAAAAAGAACACATATAAAAATAATATTTTTTTTGATTTATTTTCTAACAGACAATACATTTGTCTGGGTTTTTCTCTCGTTGCGGTAACAAGAATCAGTTACATTCTGTCTCTCTTCAGTGCTTAAGTCCATTATATTCATGGATCATTATTGACATCCTGACATTTGTCATCTTTTCTCATAGCTGTTCAATTTTTCTTTATCTGTAAATGTCAACATGTCATTTATTTATAAGATGGTACACATTCCAAAAATAGAAAGCTGGTTTAAAAGGGAGAACTTAATGGATTTTACAATAGGTGAATAAACACAGCTTACTTCCCAGAAATTGAATTTATTCTGAAAAGTTTTACAATAAGATTCATTTAAAAACTTTTTTTAAAAACATTATTTAATTTGTGACTAAAAGATATATAAATCAGTAAATTTAATTCCGTTCTGTGTAGGAGATAATAAAGAGTCAGCCAAACTAAATGTTACATTGTAATTTATTTATATAGCATTTTTCAGTGTGTGCTTTCTTTACTTTACTAAAAACATAATTTTGACAGTAATATTATGGCTTGAGCCTGATAAATGTATACATTAGATGAAAGATTCATTCAGAATATTTTCACCTTCTTTGTGTGTTGGTGGAAATTAAAATAGCTCTATTAAATTAACTTGACTTATGCAACTTTCTATATACAGTAGCACAACAATTTGACGCTAACGTTTGTTTGTTTGACTTAAATCTTCAACTGTTCTTATCCTACTGTATGGATAACTTGGATCATCTATAAACTTCATTTTGGCCTCCCAATAAAAATATGAAAATTTATCTTTTTTTTTAAAGGCAAATGTGGCAAATCTTTCTAGTGCAACTGACGTCTCATCTGACAATATTACATTGTCAAAAGTTTCCCCACTATCGATCCAAGCTTGCGCTTGCTTTACTCTCTTAATATAGTTAGGCTCCCTTAAAATTGAATAAACTCTGTAATGACAAGATCTGTTAAATCACACATGTGCATACTGAACAACAACACTATTGTATTATACAATATTGCAGCAAAACACTTTACTTGACACGTCTGTACTTCCAGCCAAATTCACGTCTCATTCTTCTGATGCTGGACTCGGACATTGTCAGGTTATGATCCTGCTGCAGAATTCTTTACTGTGGCAGCATAAAGCTCATCATTTGAATTGCTTATCTCATACACAAGCCACTTTGTCTCCCTACATTCAAACCAAAATGTGAACGATTACAAGTTTGCACACATATTAGTCACACAACTGAAGTTAAATATGACAATGGGTAACATTATTTTTTCTACATAAATGTCACAAAAATTAGTACAAGAAACAAGGGAAAAGGGGAAGAGGGGGTGAGGGAGAAAGGGGGAAGAGGGGACGAGGGAGAAATAAGGGAATGGGGATAATGGAGAAAGGAGGAATATAAATAATATTCTCATTCAATAATATACAATTAGACAGTCTATACAGTTCCATACTTACTCTGTTCTGACAGAGCGAATCCTCTTTATAACTTTAGTCTTTGCATGGGCATGATAGCAGACACAGCTATGAGTGACGTCGAGGCCCAAGCTATTTAACCAGACTTTGTTGTTCTTTCAGGTACATATGCCATATTCTCATGCTCGTCTCCTTTGAAATAACTGTTCTGGACATTCCTACTTTTGAAAAGAAATAAAACTAGCATAGTTAACGTACAGTAAATATGCACAGTATTTATCATGTACCGTTAAAGTTTACACCCTCTTTTAACACCTGCACCAGCGAGTCAGGGATACAGTGCATAAAAGGTCAACCAAAATGCATGGCCTCCACAATGGCTGATCTGTCTCTGAAACAACTGCTTTCTGTCCAGAAACTGTATTGTGCTAAATCTTCTGCCATGGATCAGTCCAAATTGGCTAACTGCAGCTGTCTCTGAGAATAAAAATAGAAATGTAGCAGCTGTCTGCGTGCTGAAGGCAGAGTTGGCCAGAAAGCCTATGGTGCTTAAAGAAAGGGCACTAAAAGTTCCCAAAGCAAAACATCCTGGACTGGGCTTTTGCAGGAAGAAATTTGGAACTGTCGTAAATAAGGACATTGAATGGGTTCAAGTGAACATTGCCGAACCCAACGACCCTCAGTCTACCCAAGCTGAACATGAACAAGAAGTCCCCAGCCCTACCTACAGTATGCAGAGTCAGACGTCCCCCTGACAACAGAAGCCGAACAAGACATCCCCTGGTGCACTGATGCACAACCAGACATCCCTCTGACAACAGAAGGTGAACAAAATGTCCCCTGCCCCACAATTCACAACCAAACAGCCCTCTGACAACAGAAGCCAAACCAGATGTCCCCTGCCTCACTGATTCACAAGCAGACGACCCTCTGACAACAGAAGCTGAACCAGTCATCCCCTGCCTCACTGATGCACAACCAGATGACCCTCTGACAACTAAAGCAGAACAAGACAACGCCTGTCCCAAAGAGGTCCCCCTCCAATAACCCAGGCTCTTAGCGAGAGAACCAGTTTCCACTCTCACACCTTTTGTCAGCCCGAGCTCTGTAGGTCGCATACTGGAATCTTTAAGTGACTATAGAAGAATTTGCAACACAACACAGCAATACAGGTAAAGCATGGAGGCAAAGTTGGATCAACTTTTGAAGACAACGGAGGGGATGGAGAGGGTCGTGGGCAATATTGACAATGACATTGCTGGGTTCTATTATTTGGATTATTTGGATTCTGTCCCTACCACTGTATGTTCCACACAGGAGCAGGAGGGTGACCTGAAGGAAAGGATATCCACCACCCTCTCCTTCTTCACTGGAATTAGCCTGCACGCCAAGACAATGCACACCACCAGAGGAAAGCATCCTATCAGACACTCTACCCTCACCCACTGACAGAAGCACATCTCTTACACCAACACCCACGGCATCCAGAGGTGTACAGGTGCAAATATGAAGCACCACAGATCATCTATCCTCACACAGTGAAATAAGCACACCTGCTGCACGACCCGCAGTACCCAGGAGAGTACAGCTTCAAATGCAACTCGATCCGTGCACGATCCCAGACATGAGGCAGTCACGGACGTGCTCGCCACAAACCCGGGACCGGACCGCGGGGCTGAGGTGGGGTTACATAATCACCGACCTTAGGCCTCGGAGCCGGATCCAGAGTGTGAAGTCAATGGTCAAACAAGCCGGGGTCTGGACTGGAGAAGGCAGCGTAGTTTTTGGTTTCTGAGACACTGGGCCACAATAAGGATATCTTTTCGGAGCTGTCTTTGACTAGGGGTTAAACCTTCGTACATTAACTCACTTTCAGGCGGATACAGTCTATCATACAGGTACTGTTTTTCAAACAGGGACTGGTGCACCAACACTCACCACAGGACGGTCTGGAATTGTGGGGCCGAGCATACTGTCACAGATGTGTTCGCCACAAACCGGGACCGGACCGCAGGGCTGAGGTGGGGTTATATAATCACCGACCTTAGGCCTCGGAGCCGGATCCGGAGTGCAAAGTCATGGTCAAACAAGCCGGGGTCCGGACTGGAGAAGGCAGCGTAGTCTAAGGACAAGCCAGGGTCATGCCTGGAGAAGGCAGCATCGTCGTGATTCAGGCAGGAGTTTGGCAATGGGTAGACGGGTGCTCTCTTCTTCAACGTAAGAGCGAGAGCACGGGAGTAGCCTCAGCACGAGGAGCAGGTACAGCCCATGACGCCGGTCTCTGTAGGGGGAGACAGCAGGCTGGCAGAAGAACACCGCAGGGCAGCGCTGGGGAAAAAACAGGGTTCAGCACACGAGTCTGAAGTAGGCCTCTGCAAAAGGGATCGTGCAGTAGGCCTCAGTAAACAGGTACACAGACCTCTGCGTGAAGAGTAGCAGCAGGTCACAGGGAACACAGACCTCTGCGTGGAGAGTAGCAGCATGTCACAGGAAACAGGAACTAATGCATAGAACTAGGAACTATAGCTAAAGCATGAACTAGTAACAGGAACAGGGCAAGCCAGGGGGCTTGTGGCAGAACACTGTAACATCCATAGTAGGATTATGCTCAGCACTGAATTAGTGCCAGAGCCCAGCATATAAAGGGCGGCGAGCCATTCACAGGAGGGAGGTGTGTGAGTATTCCTCCAATGACGGAGCACAGGACTGAAGCTGCAGTGAGAGGCAGCACATGTGCCATTGATTGCCAGAGGGAGACTTTATAAACTGCAGAGGTCTGCAAGGCTATAAACAAAGCCAGAAGCGGATTCCTTACAGAGGCAGAGCATACGGGAAAAATACTTTTCCAGAAGTGCTGGAAAAGTGACCATACTAGCCCTTCTCATTATGAAACAACATGTCAGTTATGAGCTGTATCTTTAGTGGTTTAAGGTGGTTACTTATGGAACCAAAAGGGGCAAGAAAGCGATGCCTTCAAATTTGCGCAGAAATATTATGCATTGATGTAATGTTCATTGATACTGAGTGACATCAGCTACTAGACGTTTACCTGAAATAAACTACACACATTGTTTTTAAGCACATAATTTATTAATAAAACATTCTATATACATTTGTCACCCCTGACCATATTATTTTATAAAGGTCTGCAGTGCACCTATATCAGGGATCTTCTTGTGCCCCCCTAGGTACACCTCTATGCTGGAAATATTATGGACGAAATAAAAAGGCATTTCATTATGACCCGGTTCTTTTCCGAGCTGTGAAACACAACATAAATGCCTTTTTAAGGCATAAAAGGCGTCTTCCCTGGAATACCCATGGGTATGGGGACAAACACTTGTTTAATTAATTATTGATTAAATTCATTAATAAACTAAAAAATGTACTGTGAATGTTTTTCAGCTAATAAAAAATAAGTTTTGTTTTATAAAGTGTTCTGTTCACTGGTTTCATTGTTTTAAGACGTTTTTACTCTTTAGCAATAAATGTAATACACTTACAGTAATACTGTACATAAAGTACTAAGGTTTTCATGTAACATACAGTACAAATACAGTACAGTTAGTGTCACTCAACCTAGTCCTTGTCCCCATGTAACATGCAGTACAGTGAGTGTCACTCAACCTAACCCTTGTCAGCATGTAACATGCAGTACACATTCAGCCTAGCCCTTGTCCTCATGTAACATGTAGTGTTACTCAACCTAGCCCATGTCCTCATGTAACATGCAGTGCAGTGAGGTCACTCAACCTAGCCCTTATCAACATGTATCATGCAGTACAATTTTTCCACAGCTAGAGGGGGGGGGGACACAATAACTTCTCATCACTGACTTGAGTTTCTGGCTGGTATTGCATATAACGCCACATATCGAATTTCTGTCCGGCTTCAGGTTTGACTTAACCCAGGTTTAATCGCGGATAACTCACGTACATTTCTTGGGAAATCTCACGCAAGGGACAGGCTCAGGTCAGGTAAATCCTGGATACAAACAGACTACATCTGTATATTAGAATTTATCACACAATGCTGAATACCACATCTATTGTTTGACAGAACTCAATGGGATATATAATTTTTCAAATTACTCGTTATCACTTCTTCAATTTGATATTTTGAAGAAGGGACTTATGTTTGCCCCAACCCACAAACCAAATTAATTTAACCTTTATATTGATCTTCAGAAATTCTTAAGAAAAATTACATTAAAAAGGTTTTTTAATAAAAAATTCTAATAATTACAAATATCAACCAGGTAGATTGTTATCGATTGATGAACCACTGATAACAACCAGTGTCATACCCTCTCCAGGAAATACAGTACATCTATGGATGATGAGATACTGGACAATCAAACCCTTATGGATCTCCAGTTCCTATTACATATTAATAAAAGGGAAGAGGCCATTCTAGATCATGGCATGTCTTCTACTTTATCGGAACTGTACTTTCCCGCTGGACTCTCTGCCCCCCATGTGTGTGGGATATCTGTATACCAGCTTGTGGGACCAGCTGATGACAACATCAAGTTCCAGTATTGGGGAGACTGAAACATTTTTTATTGAATATGTCCCTCCATGCACTTTTTGTTTTATTTTAGTGCTAGGTTTGACCCTATCGATCAAGGGAGAGTTAATGAGTTGCAGGAGCGAACCGGGCTATTGAGGGATCTTGTGGCCAGCACGCACCTAATTTCTTCATCTATGTTGGAGATGTAGAACATGAAGGTTGCTGTTTCTAATACAAGTCTTCTAATTGGAGTTGGAGACTACTATGAACAGTCAATACAAGTAAGTTCTGCTTGAGACTGAGTGCATGAAGGATGCTGTTTTTTTTCCAAGTCTAGCACAGGGAGTTAAGCAGCAGAAGATGAGTGAATAAGTTTAGGCTTCAGCAGCTGAGTTGGGAAAAGCTCTGATTATATCCTGACCAAATGTTTATGTATGCCAGTCAGATAAGGTTATATTCACAGAAAGCAATGTTTTATTAATGTCCATCAGGTAAATTATTTGGTGATAGAGTGCATAATGTAGGCTGCTCACTTAGCGGCCATGGGCACTTGCTCCTTCATGCAACAATAATGTATTTGTTTTGTTCAGTGTAAATGTACTATATATATTTTTCACAGAGGGAACATAATAAAATAAATATGTCCTTGAGCCCTTCCTCCCATCCTTATGTCACAGATGAAACAGTTAGGACATACAAACAGAACAAGACAAGCACTGTAGCAACACAGATATTACATCTGTAATGTACTGCATTAATTCCAACACCTATGATTCAGACCACATATTGTATTTACCCTTTCCTAGGAATTGTGGGATACAGCTGTTTTCGTGGAATGGATCCATTATACAGTAGGCATCCAGAACTTCTACAGACAAGCACTGCAGCTGCTAGTCTACAAAACATGTCATACCCAGTTAAACTGTGTGTGACTCTTTCTTGATGCAATAGCACTGTATTTGTAACCATGTATTATTTGTCTTAACTCTGTGCCCAGGACATACTTGAAAATGAGAGGTAACTCTCAATTTATTACTTCCTGGTAAAATATTTTATAAATAAATAAATGAAGTAAAAGCTTAAAAATATCTACACACTGAAAACAAGTAAGAATGTATTAGTATCTTTAGAGAAAAGAGGAAAACTGGCGCACAGTCCAATGAAGTGGGTCCCAGGATAACAAAAATAAATATTTATTGATGTGAAAACATCCAACAAACGGAGGAGAGCAACCTCCTACGCGTTTCGAACTTACTCCTTGACAAAGAACTACTGTTCGAAACGCGTAGGAGGTTGCTCTCCTCCATTTGTTGGATGTTTTCACATCAATAAATATTTATTTTTGTTATCCTGGGACCCACTTCATTGGACTATGCGTCAGTTTTCTTCTTTTCTCTACAGCTATCCATATCTACTTGGCTGCACGTCTACCAGGATTTAAAGGACCAGTGCAATATGTAATACTTTTTAACACTTTGAGGGGGACCATCCCTATTGGAGGTGTCATGGGGGTTTATTGCTTGCCCCTACCTCAGGGATCTTTTGGCCCCACAGAGGATCTTACAGTATGTCTTAATAGCCTGAGTTCTTTTCTCCATTATCTGTGTGATCAAACACTGGAGCGCAGTTGTCACTACAAATTCTACACGTACCGTATTAGTATCTTGTCTGCAGGGAGGAAATCCATGGAGAGAGTCTGAAGTGTAGATTCAACCAAATTTGAAAATACGCAGCCCATAGGAACTTAGCTATTGCGGCCGCCTACTTACCTTGCGCCCCCCTCCTCCTTCTGAACCGCAGTGGATGTCACCAACGTGACGTTGCATGGTGTTGCATTGCCATGGTAACATGACATCATGACGTAATGTGACTCTACGACATCACGTTGCCATGGCAACACGATGCCATGTGATGTCCGCAGCGTCATTTGATGCTGCGGTTCAGAAGGAAGAGGGGGTGCAGCAAGTAAGGAGGCGTCCGAACAGCTAAGTAACTTCCCATCAGGCCTGATAGGCCAGATCTTGCGCGGTCTAACTCTCCGCCCGCGGATTCTGACTCCGCCCCCCGCTCTGGTGCATGACGGGTGCGCTCGTCCAGTTTCCCCGCTGATGCGCATTCCATGCTCCGCCCCCTGACCTCTGTGATGAGTGTGAGTCGGCACGCAATTGGCCCCGCCTCCATCCCTGATCAGGCTGCGTTATTGGGCACACCTGTGTGCACCAGCAGCCTATTGGATTCTACTTCCTGGTTCCGCCCTGGCTTGCTATTGGAGGGCATTTCTATGTATACCTTCCTGCTGCATACTCTCATTGCTGAGCATATTGTGACACCGTGCCTTGCTGCATTCCTATTCCATGACCTAGCTTTGACTGTTAACCTCTTGTTGCCTGACCCTGCTTCTCTGCTTGGACTCCGCACCTCTCCTCTCATGATCTGGCTACGAACGACCATTCTCTTGTCTCCAGTCTTGACCTTGGCTAAGTACCCCGACGATCCGCTACTCTCCAATCCCGAATATGGCTACACACCCTGACGATCTGCTACTCTCCACTCCTGACCTGGCAAGTACTTACAACTATTCTCACATCTATAATCCTGACCTGGCTTGCATGACCAATCTACATTCTAGGCACGCCCGCGTGGCTGTGGGTTGGCATTAATCAATTCCCTACCTCAGCACCGCGGTCGCGTTTTGTTTGTGGTGAGCTATTCATTACAGAATGCTCAGCCACACAAACTTCGACCCCACTGAGGTAGGAAGAGTCCTGCGCACACACGCAAGCTACCTGTCTACCCTAGAGGAAAAAATTGCAGGTAGTGTGCAAAACATGCTCTCCCTTCAAGAGGACTTCCGATCTCTTTCTCGTTCCCTACAGGAACCGCGTCCCCCTCTTGTGTCTGCTGTTCCTGATCTTATCACTACACCAGCATTGCCGTTCCCCCTAGAACCTCGTTTACCTGTCCCCAATCGCTATGGGGGTGACCCTCAAGAATGCCAGGGTTTCTGAATCAATGCTTTATACAATTTTAAATGAATCCTTCACGCTACACTGCACCCCGTGCCAAGGTGGCGTATATTGTTTCTCTTCTTATAGATGACACTCTTGCCTGGGCCTCTCCCATCTGGGAACAAAGATCCAACCTCACATAGGATATCGGAGCCTTTGCCCGGGAGTTCCAGAAAGTGTTTGATACACCCGGTCGTAAGGTATGTGCTTCCTCTGCACTTTTTCATGTTTTCAACGCAATCGTCCAGTTGCCAAATACGCACTCGAGTTTAGGACTATAGTTGCAAAAACTGACTGGAACGATGAAGCTTTTGCCGCGGCCTTTTGGCAAGGATTATCTGATGCCTTGAAGGATGAGATGGCAGCCTATGACCGTCCCACCGATTTGGAGGAACTTATCGCCGTCTGTATGAAAGTGGATTGTCGCCTCCTGGAGAGGAGATCAGAGAAGGCTAATCATCGTGTTGCTCCATCCCGGATCAATGAACCAAGCTGAGACTTCTACCCCAGATACGTCCAAGCCTATGAAATTAGGAGGTACTAGTTTTTCCAAATCTGAGAAATTACGACGCAAAAATGCCACCCTATGCCTTTACTGCAGTGCTTCTGGACATTTTGCATATTTCTGTCCACAAAAGTCGGGAAACACAAGGTTCCCATGAGACCCTTGGGAGTTTCATTGGGAACGCTTTTTCTTTCCCCTATTTCTACTGACAACCCTTCTCGCATTCTTATCCCCATTACTCTCTATGGGGAGGGCTTCCAAGTATCTACGCTTGCTTTCCTCGATTCAGGTTTCAGAGGAAACTTCATAGATCAAGCTTTTGCAGAACGCCATCTAGTTCAGACCAGGCGCAGAAGGAAGCCCATCGCTATGGAAGCCATTGACGGAAGACCTCTGCAGCCGGCATTTATCTCCTTGGAGACAGAGGTACTTCAGCTCAAGGTTGAAAATAAACACATGGAAAAGATCCAATTCAATGTTATCCACACTCCATCCATTAGCGTGATCCTCGGGCTACCCTGGCTAAAGATACACAACCCTCGGGTGGATTGGCTCAATAAGGAACCCATTCAATGGTGCGCCTTTTACCATAAGAACTGCATCCTTGAAGCAAGTAGTATTGGGCGTACTACCGTGTCCGAGGAGAAGGAAAGGGTACAATTGCCAGAAGAGTACGCTGAATTCCGTGAGGGACGTCTTTGATAAGGTCAGATCGGAGGTTCTTCCCCCTCTCCGCCCGTTCGATTGTCCCATTGATCTACTTCCAGGCACCACAACTCAGAGAGGGACCTCTTACCTGTTGTCTATGCCAGAAACCAAGGCAATGAAGGAATATATTGCAGATAATTTACAGAGGGGATTTATACTTAAGTCCAAATCTCCTGCGGGCGCTGGGTTTTTCTTTGTGAAGAAGGACGGAACCATAAGCCATGCATAGACAATAGGTCCCTCAACAAAATCACCATCAAAAATCGCTATCCTTTACCCCTCCTTTCTGAACTGTTTGATCGATTACAAGGAGCTAATATTTTTTCTAAATTGGATTTACGAGGTGCCTATAATCCTGCTAGGATCTGTCAGGGTGATGAATGGAAGACTGCTTTCAACACCAGAGATGGACATTATGAGTACTTAGTCATGCCTTTCGCTCTGTGCAATGCCCCAGCCGTGTTTCAGGATTTCATAAATGAAGTCTTCAGGGACCTTCTCAACTCCTTTGTAATTGTCTATCTCGATGACATATTAATCTTTTCAAAATCCAGACAGGAACACATCTCTCATGTGAAACAAGTGCTTCTTCGCTTACACAAGAACAAACTTTTTGCCAAACTGGAGAAATGTAATTTTCATCAAACATCTACCATTTTGCTAGGGTACATCATTTCAGACACCGGCCTCACCGTGGATCCCGCCAAGCTCAAAGCAGTCCTGGATTGCCCACAACCGATTACTCTTAAAGCAGTACAGCGATTTCTTGGATTCTCAAATTATTATTGCAGGTTCATCCAAAATGTGTGAACCATGCTTCCTGGCCCACTGCTACACTTCAGTCTTTCGCACGTCTCAAGAAGGCATTTGTGTCCGCCCCTATTCTTATTCATCCTGATCCCAAATTTCCTTTTACTCTTGAGGTTGCCGCCTCTGATGTGGGTGTAGGCGCTGTTCTGTCCCAAAGGAAGAATTCCCTATCCAGATTGCATCCATGTGCATTCTTTTTGAAAAGAAAATCTCCGGCCCAATGAATCTACGATGTCAGGAACAGGGAACTCTTAGCCATGTAATTGGCTCTCGAAGAATGGAGACACCTTCTGGAGGGTACTGAATATCCGATAACTATCCTCGCGGATCATAAGAACTTGCTTTACATTGAAAGTGCACGTCGCTTGGAGCCCATCAAGCCAGATGGTCACTATTTTTTTCTAGATTTAATTTCATAATTTCCTACCTTCCTGGATCCAAGAATGTCAAAGCTGATGCCTTATCTCATCAATTTTCAAAAACATAACTCTCATACCCCTACCCAATAGACTGAGACTTAGGCAGGGGTATATAAAACAAAAGGGCTTCTTTATTCCTCCACTGCAGATGTTATACAACAGAGGCAGTATGCTTTCTCACACCCCCAGACTTCTGGATGGTGCCAAGGCATATTGGCCGAATTGAGACCTCCCAAGCCTGCTTGGTATTCTCTTCAGCCCCCTTAGGGGGCTGAAGGATATCTCACTCCCTTGAGGAGAGACTTGAGACTTGAACTGATGATAATTTGGAATGGCTTCCTCCCTAGTGCAGAGGGGGAGGGCACAAGGTCTGCACCCGGATTGGCTGCAGACCAAGTTCCACCTCCACCCCTGTCACTCAGGGAGGCTGCCTGAGAATGGGGAAAACCCAAGATGATAGCCTGCCACAGCCTGCAGCTACCAGGACTTACATGACAGGAGGGCAGAAGTATAACCAGAACCAGCCATGGCTACACTCTCCCCTATTTGAAAAATCCCATGTCCTCACTGGGAACCAATTTGGGGAACCATCCATCAACCTGGAGCCTGAAATACAACACAAGGTTACATTTCAGATGGCATAGACATTATCCATTCTAACGGCATTACAGACATTATACTTCAGGGTCATCCACCGATTACAGCAATGGCAACATACACCAGTCTTCCAACATGATGAACAATAAGATTCCTATTTATAAAACTTGGGGTCAGGCTTCTTAGGAACCTGAAGATCTAAATCCTTGGTCCATACAAAGTTTATTTTAGGAGGACCAGGCCTCTGGCGAAGTTCTTCCCGATCCTTAAAGATACACTGTCCCACTACCATTCCCTCATGATGGTACAGATCTGGGACTCATCTATAAATTCTGTTGGGTAGTTTTGGACCTCAGGTAGTCCAGTACCGCCTGTTTTAATCATTCATCCCTACTTCATCCCTACTTCATCCATGATGGGTTCCGGTACATATGGGAACTCATTCTTATGAGTCTGATGGTATCTGAGTATTATAGCCCAGTCAGCTCTGCTAAATTTTAACAATTTTCTGCCAGTGCCTTGGCCTGGAAGAAGCCAAAACTGAGGTTCCCTAGGATCCATCTCTTGGAACAGGATGGCTGGTCCCTTAGGTGTTACTACCCCCAGCCTAATTTCTTCCACCCCCTTAAGGAGGGCTTCAACTGTGTCCTCTGGGGAATATTGACCCTCCTCCCACCAATGATCTACCACAGGACATCAACTAGAAGGAACCTGGTCCTATTTATACTGACAGCGTAGCCCTGAAACATAGGGTCCCGCCATTTAAAGGGTTCCCTGGACAGATGTTTTGGTTTTGGGCTACTGGACCTACTGTCCACGTGAGATGACACTCCAGACATTTCTGACTGCTGGGATAATGATAACCCTCTAAATGACCTAAAGGACCCAGGGAATCTAGCCACAAGTATTCGGCTTGAGGCTGGTATTTCCCCCTCTGAGTCATCAGACAAGGCCGTAAAATCCCCACAATCCCAGTCCCGGTAACCGGTGGAGAAATTAGGACACATTGTAACTTCGGTACAGTGGCTTAAAAGGGTTAGAGCCTGCAGAGGTAGCACTTGTTCCCGTAGCACAGGCAGATGTAATGGGGGTCATGACACTGTCCTAAGGAGCTTGTCTCATCTCTTCCTGCTCTAGCCAGATCTTGTTCAGCAAGGAGTAGATCCTCAGAAGTGAATTAAATAGGTAACAATACAGTATATTTAGTTAACATCTCGTTAAGTGCTAACATGGATCTTCAAAGCTCAGTAGCAATGTGCTAAGTGCTGTTTTCAGCCATAACGAGCCCCTGCGTTACTATAATGGATGTCAGTGCTAATGATATGCAAAAGAGGCGTTCCCTTTAACAATGCATATCCACAGTGCTCCGCAGGGACTTAATGTTACGTTAGGTCCTAGCAAAAGGTGGCAGTATTCCTATTCAATCCCTGACATAGGTCTTTTACAGGGCCTGGATAAGTTTAATACCACAATTAGTTAAATCATACCTATCATATTGTTTACAGGCGTCTTTTCCTCTCCTGTCTTTATTATTTTAACAACTATTCAGGAACCTGATAGAAGTAATGCCATCTTTCGGTAAGACAGGCTTGACTCCATGTTATTTGAAGCTAAGGCAAGGCAGTGCTAACTTCACATGGTCGTTAAGCATATGCTAATGAGATCACTAACAACTGTTGTTTTTGCATGTATTTAGCTCTGTGGATACCGCGTTAAACCCAGGGAAACTAACAGATGTTACCTACTAAGATAACGTCACGTTAGTAGCCCAGATTTAAAGGACTTTTAAGAGCTACCCGTAGGGTAGCACCTGTCTGTGAATTATGCTGTCCTATCAGAGGGTAAACACAAGAAATGTGTCTGACATAAATTCTCTTATCTACACACAATAAAGAGTTGTGTGAATTCATACCATTTATCTCCCTTTATTATTTTAATTGGTTGCTGTCTTTCCATGTTTCTATTTGTCATTTTGTGATATTACTTTATGATTCATTTTCCACTCTCAGAGGTTTGACCTTTCATGATGTTATTTTCATACATTTTGATAATGTTTTGTAATACTTATTTAAAGCATATTAGGTTTATTCATCATTTATTTTGGGGGTTTGTATGCAATTACAAGGAATTACTCATGATTTAAAGCATGACATTTATAGTAATATCACATTTTTCCTGAGGGTTTGAATACGGTACCTTCTTTTTGATGAAATTACATTTTGCTTAATTTATATTCGCCTGAACACTTTGCCTTGATTTATAGATTCTGCACTACATTTGTACACTTCCCATTGTAATTTTGCCATTAGGAAGGCATATTGCTGATAAATATATATTTATGAATTAATCATATGCATGTGGAATAATTAATGCAGAAATTCAAGCTCAAAAGTAGAATTTAATCCCTGAGCATCTGAAATATGTCTTGATATTTTGGCCTAGATTTGTTAAACAGTACTAAGTCTTAAAACACATGTTGACCCTTTTATTTGAAAAGGCTTTAAAGGGAGATACGGTTTAGAACAGTATAGTACATTAAACCCTAAGTACTGTAGTGCCGACGGTTATTCTAACACAAACCAGTGGCAATCGCCAAAACAACCCAGGTACATGCTTAAGACAAGTTTAAGGCATTTCTGCATTGACTAATGGCCCATCAGATTAACAGCAGGGGTGCCTGGCAGTCCCATTCAAACTGAATGGGACTGCCAGGGACCCCTGCTGTGTTAATCCGATGGGTCATTACTCCATGCAGAAATGCCTTAAACTTGATTTAAACTAGCCAGGTTACACCCAGCATGTACCCAACATGTAACCAGGCTAGTTTAAGGCAAGCCTTAGAATACTCGTTGTCTCATCTGTATCTAAGTAAAATCTGTTATCATAGAATAAAATTATGGAATGATATTATGCTTCTCCTACATTTGCAGAAAATATATTTTGTCTTGAATAAATGTTGCTAGGCATTGATATCACATACCTATAAATGGATATTGATCGTAGTTAGACTGTAACTAAGGAGATAATCAAGGTAAAGAAAAAACTAAAATATTTTGTAATTTACATACTAATGTCTAATGACTTATTTTAACAAGTTATGGTTTTACCTTGATGATATCACAAAACACCTTATGTATGTATAATTTTACAACAATATATGTATTACAATACAAGGTAAATAAATTACAAACTGGGAATAAATGCAACAGATAATGACACCATAAGGCAAAGGGAGACCATGCCCCAAAGAGAGCTTACAGACACAGTATAATGTTAAATGGGTGCTCAAGGGCACCCAGAGTTTGTAGTAGAGGTGTAGAACATTTTATGAGCAGTTTCTTTTGAGAGGTAACATTTTGGCTGGGCTTCCAATATGGAAATTCAAGGTGCTTGATGAATATTAAGTGGAAGCAGGTTCCATTAATAGGGAGAGATTTGTGAATAATATTTAATATGGAGAAGGACTGTAGAGTTAATAGACGAGTAGGGGTGTAACAAGATAACAAGCGAGTCTGTTGTTTGTGAAACTTGTATTTTATTCATTCCTTTTTTTTTTTTACGAGGAACGTTGTAACTGAACGATAAAGTAAACAAATTCATAATAGACAGTAATAATTCAGGTAAAACAACATTTACATAAACAAAAGCAGAGAACTAAAACAAACCAGCAAGAGTAGATAACCTGGAAAATAAATTCATTTGGGGGAAGTAATACAGTACCTGCAACATAATACGTAATGCAGAGGGGTTTTGCATTTTCTTGGGGGAAATAAACATGACAATTATAAGAGAATCAGCAAAGGAGAGCCATTATTGTATGGCCAAAATGGTGCCATTTTGTAGCATTTACTTAAAGAGGCATTGAGGCATACTGAAATTTTCTCTAACAAGATCACTTCCCCAATTTTATTTATAACCTCAGATAAGTAAGGGGAGATATTCCCCCATTCCCCCCCCCCCCCCCCAATTGCCTGCATTTAGACCTTAAACATTGTGTAAAAATGTGATAAGCTTATTTGCTTGTTTATTGATTTTTTGGAGTGGCTTGCCCCAAAGAATAACCCTGGGGCTCTGTAGGAATGTTTAAGTCAAGCATCTCAGAAATTAAGTCAAAATATTGAATTCTAAATCAGGATAATCGTAGGACAAGATGACCAGTTATGGGAGAATAAACCCTCCTGACCACCACCTCTCTAGCATAATTGAGAGCATGAAGGATATATTTTGTGGAGTTTTGTGAGGACTTGGTACCAGCAGTATATAGTCGTATACAAGTTTTCTTTTGTAATAGTACAAATGTAGAAGTGGGCAGCCAACTCCCAAAGGTTAGACAAAACCGCCAAATTAAGCACCTGATCCAAGTGTCTCTCCCCAAACCAGGCCTCCCACAGCTATTATGGGGCCCCAGACACTAATGAAGCCCAGGGACCCAAGTGAATTAGTGGGGGGATATTAGTGGAAGGGTACAGAATGCTTCTGCAGCATAGGGAAGAGGGGCCTTTAACATTGTGCCGCATGGGGGGGGATAGAGACCACCTGCTTCCCTGTGGCAGAGGAAGAGGCCCCGGTGATCATACAATGCTGTAAATTGCCATCTACTTCCAGACTGCAACAACTTCCGGGCTCGGTCAGGCGAGCACCTTCAGCCTCTGGGCTTGGGAAAGCTGTCCCGGAGCTCCTTCCTGATTGTGGCCTTGCCCATAACATCATGTATCTGTCTTTAGAAGCATCATCAGTGTGGACTTGTAAAGCAACTAGTATATCTGAGAGGTGATCCTTATAGAATCAGAACTGTTGTGTTCAAATGTCAAATGTTCAAATGCTACATATTAAAATGTAACATTGTCTCTAGATAACACTAAAGGAAATTAAGTGCCTAATGTGAAGATAACTTAAGAACTCTGAATTGTAGCTGCGAGCTAAGATCAGAATCCCACATGGGGAACCACCAATCTCAGATTCTGATGGCAAGCGGTCTTTATATTTAAAGAATTGAGAGAACTCTTGAGAAGGGCTTTGGTCTCATCATTACAGTTATGATTAAAGCGAGAATGGTATTACTTTACAGATGTTGCCTCATTGCATATGAAAGGCCAGGCTTAGTTTGCTGCTCCCCGCTCATTTCTTACAGAATTGAAGTATCCATGTTTACAGCCCTTGCAAGAACATTACCTCAGTTAGTGACTTGTGGCAAGTTTTAGCTTTATATACAAGAGAATTACAATCAGTAGGTCTCTTGTGATGTGAGGAAGTCAATGTGCTTCTAGTTCTATGCACTGGAAGATCAGTACCATAGACAGGAGTACATTTTTTTGACATACAATCATTTACATTTGCTGAACAGCCAGCATTACCCAGAATGGGGGGTAGATGGTATCTCTGTGTATTTTACACAGCTGCACTGTCTCCAAGGAGCACCTACTGGAGAAGGCCCAGAACCGCCTCCCTCCATGCTGCACCCCCCGAGGGCTCCCTTCTTCCCTCTGCCAGTCTGGAATTCACACCATCCAATTCAACTCAAAAGTGTCAGCTGGAGTAGGTGAAGAGGGGCGATGCACTTCACCTCGGCCATGATGCCCATCTTGAAGTTGCATGTCTGAGCCAGTGACAGTGATGGGAAATCAGAAAATAAATCTATAAGAAGGAAATCTCTAAAAATAATGAGAGAAAAAAAAGGAGCAGGGGAATTTATTGAATGAATAGCAGGATGGAAAGGTAGATTATAGCAGATATTCTGCAACTCTCTCGGGTGCGTGTTCTCAGCTCAGATTCCAGGTTACTTGCCTCAGTAAATCCGTCCGTTTTGCTTATTGCCTACATTTGCAACTAGCATAATATCATTAGAGTCCTGAAATGTTATGCTATACCTGGTTTAATGATAAAAAAAAATAAAGCAACACTCAATATTTTCCTGTTGTACAAATGTGATGGATTCTGCTTTGTATATGAGAAACTACTAATGACTGGTAGTAGATTGCAGTTAGTAGCTGCAAATTAATGCTCCCAGTATTTTAACAAAGAGGTAAAGGAAAAAGAATGATGGTATTGGAATCTTCATGTTTTTGAAACACTTAAAAACATTTTTTTAAAGTCACTTGTAGCTCATATTTTCATTTTTTTTTTTAGCTTTATTGAATTTTAATTTATTTTTAAAATTGGATTGGAAATACACAATCTATCAAATGACATTAACTTAAAGAATAAATTATTGGGAGAAATAATGTAATATGTTAGTTAAAAGGGTTATGGAATCCTTTAAAACTGCATGTTAGCTCCTGCCATGCTGTTCCCTCGTTGGAAAAATGTGGGGAAGGGTGTATTTTCAGTGCTTGTAGGAATTGGTACAATTAAAGCTTTAGCCACTGTACTTATAAAGAAACAAAATATGTTGTACAGTAAATAATGGATTTAGCTAATCATTTTAACAGGAACAAGAACTGCATTACTACTACTACTACTTGTCAAGTTTTCTAAACCTTGACTCATTGAATAACTGGTTACAATGACCAGGCATCCCAATTTTATGACCTGTCCCGGTGTTCCAACAGTTTTCAAAGTATTCCAGATTGGGAGGAGGAGAGTGGAGGTTGGAGGAGTTCCGGATGCTGGCGGAGATCAGAGAAGGATGTGAGTGGAACGCAGGGCCAATAAGATTAGAACAGTTCTTGCCAGTAGGAGGGTGGGGGAGAGCAGGGCTGACTGGCTGCTTAAATACTGCAGCTTCTGGGGTGCAAGTGGCACTGCAGAGCCCTCCGTCGCTATTCCTCCCTGGATCTCCTGGCTTCTCTGTATAGTGTGTGTGTGTATGTATGTATGTATGTTTTTATTTACATAGCACCATTAGTGTACATAGCGCTTCACAGTAGTAATACATGTGACAATCATACAAAAAACAAATAATACAAATAACAGGTCATGGGAACAAGTGCTTCAGACATAAAAGTAACATTTCGGAAGGGTAGTCCCTGCTCCGAGGAGCTTACAATCTAATTGGTAGGTAGGAAGAATGTCCAGAGAATGTAGGAGGGAATTCTGGTAAGTGTGTCTGCAGGGGGCCAAGCTTTATGTATCATGTGTCCAGGATTATACAGAGGTGTGGGGCAGTCAGTGAGAAAGGTTTAAGGCGGGAGAGGGCTTTAGGTACAAAGGGGTAGAAAGAAGACATCATTGAGCAGAACGTAAGAGTCGGGATAGTTCATAGCGAGAAATTAGGGCTGAGATGTAAGGAGGAGCAGAAGAGTGTAAAGCTTTAAAAGTGAGGAGAATTGAGTGTGAGATGCGGGATTTGATAGGAAGCCAGGAGAGTGATTTAAGCAGGGGAGATGCTGAGAAAGATTTAGGAATGAGTAGAGTGATTCTGGCAGCAGCATTTAGAATAGATTGTAGGGGAGACAGGTGAGAGGCAGGAAGGCCGAACAGCAGGACATTACAGTAATCGAGACGGGAGAGAATGAGGACCTGAGTCAGAGATTTAGCAGTCGAGAAACAGAGGAATGGCCGTACAGCAGCGGCAGCTCTTATTCGAGCAAAAGCCGCTGGCTGTATGTGGCTGGGAAGCGGGTAGCCGCGGCGCGTGGCGGCGCACTGTGACGTCACAGTCACAAGCGCGCCCGGCTTCCCCGTCTTCCCTGGCTTCCCCAGGCTTCCCCGACACCCCTGGAGATCAAATCAAGGTAAGCGGGGGTGCGGGGAAGCAGAGGGGCAGAGCAGAAGCCGGGCTCGGGGTCCGGAAGCATAGTAAATTGCGCGCGAGTTGGAGGGGGGGTGCGTGGGGGAAACGCGGCGGCGCGCGGTTATTACTGGCGGCAGCTGGGGTAGATCCCGGCATGCCGCCGGCATTTAGTGCGATAAAGTATGTCGCTACTGTATCTTTGTAATATTGCGGAGGAAAAAGTGACAGGTTTTATAAACATCTTGAATGTGAGAGGAGAATGTGAGAGAGGAGTCGAGTGTGACCCCTAGGCAGCGTGCTTGGGCTACTGGGTGAATGATAGTACTTCCAACAGTAATGTGGAAGGGGGTTGTAGGGACAGGTTTGAGAGGAAGAATGAGGAGCTCTGTTTTTGCCATGTTAAGTTTAAGTCGGCGTAGTGCCATCCAGGATGATATTGCAGAGAGACATTCAGAAACTTTGGTCTGTACAGCATGTGTAAGTTCAGGGGTTGAAAAGTAAATTTGACTGTCGTCAGCATAGAGGTGGTATTTAAACCCAAGAGATGTGATCAGGTCACCTAGAGAAAGTGGGTAAAGAGAAAAGAGGAGAGGTCACAGGACAGAGCCCTGGGGTACCCCCACAGAGAGATCAATAGAGGTGGAGGTGTCAGCAGAAGAGACACTGAAAGTACAATGGGAGAGGTAAGAGGAGATCCAAGATAGAGCTCTGTATTGTATTGTATGTCTTTATTTATATAGCGCCAAAAGTGTACTCAGCGCTTCACAAAGAATACAGTACAGGGAATTATAATTATACAATAAGTGCAGCAAAATCAGACAATAGGAAAGGAAATCCCTACCCCGAAGAGCTTACAATCTAAGGAGTTTCATGGGAAATTTACAGAGACAGCAGGTGAGGGAGTAAGTGCTGTAGATGGCAGTGCTTGGTCACAATGGGTGGTAGGAGTGACTGAGTGTGGGACATTAGCCATGGGGGCAGGCTATTGGTATGCTTGATTTGTGGTGTAAAATTTAAGGAAGGTCAGTGTTAAATGAAAAGGTTAACACCATTTACAGGGGAAGAGGTGGCAGGGAGGCATGAGTGAGATCAGGTGTGTATGTCTGGCTTCAGGCTTAGGGAAGATCCCCAGCAGCAGGAAGGAGTAGATAGAGGGTGTGAATAGAGGATTTGTGTGGGTGTTTTTTATAGAGGGGTAAAGAAGTTGTTGAGAGAGATATGTATAAATAATGGTGCAGTGGGGAGTTGAGATGTTGTAGAGAACAGAAATGCTCACAAAGGAGTGAGGAAACAGTAAACAGAAAAAGAAATAGGGAGGGCGTAGTGAGATGCAGGAGGAGAGAGTTCCAAGGTACTGTAGGATAAAAGTGTACAAATAAATCACAGATGTTAAAAGTTAATGTCTCACAGTGGCAACATTGTAATGCAGAGTCCAGATCTTCCTCCAATCTTCACCTCCAATTTCAACTCCAAAATTAACTCTTTTAGACACTTTTGATGTACACTTATGATGGGACGCTTTTGATGTTACACATCCTTATGGCTAAATAGCCATGCTACAGTGACTTAAGTACCCTATTCACATGCATTTGACTAACACTTAAGGGAGGGGTTTGTCTAATCAACTCAGACACAAAATAGTTAATTAGATTATCATTTCTCTCTCAATTGATAGGAATCAGCTCACAAACATACCCCAAAAGCCAATTAAATCTTAATTTCTCTGGTTGGTAGAATGCAGCTCAATGACACATACCCCAAAAGCCAATTAAATCTTAATTTCTCTGGTTGGTAGAATGCAGCTCAATGACACATACTCCAAAAGCCAATTAAATCTTATTTTCTCTGGTTGGTAGAATGCAGCTTTGTAAGGAATACCAAGAGTATGGAGAATGTGAAGGAGAAGAGGTTGGTCCACGGTGTCAAATGGTGCAGTGAGGTCGAGTAATATGAGTGTAATGACCTCTGTCTTTGGCAGCATGGGGTCATTAGTTATTTTAGTGAGGGCTGTTTCAGTTGAGTGAGCAGTGCAGAAGCCAGATTGCAGAGGGTCTAGGAGAGAATGGGTGTTGAGAAAGTGGAGCAAGCGAGAGAATACAAGACGTTCAAGGAGTTTAGAGGCTAAAAGCTTGCTGTTTTTGAGTAATGGTCTAACTATTGCATGTTTGAAGGAGGAGGGAAAGGTACCAGAGTAGAGGGAGGAGTTAAAAATGTGTGTGAGTGTAGGGGTTATAGTAGGAGCAAGAGGTTTTAGGAGATGGGAGGGAATGGGGTCAAGAGGGCAAGTGGTAGAGAGAGAAGAGGAGAACTGCAGTGACACATCCTCCTCTGAGACAGTAGAAAAAGAGTCAAGGAAAGCAGGAGGAGAATTGGGAAGCTGTGTAGGATGGGAGGAGGAAACAGAGGGAATGTTCTGATGTATAGATTCCACTTTTTCCTTAAAACAGTCATCAAAGTCCTGAGGTGAGATGGAGGGAGAAGAGGCAGCTGATGGTGGTTTGAGTAGAGTCAAAGAGAGAGAAGAGTCGTCGTGGGTTAGATTTGTGCGTGTTGATTGGTGAAGAAAAGTAGGTTTGTTTAGCTTGAGAGTGTGCAGAGTTGAAACAGGATAGCATACATTTCTAGTGAAGGAAGTCTGCGAGAATGTGAAATTTCCTCCAGAGGCATTCAGAGGAATGAGTGGAGGAATGCAGCATGCGCGTGTGGGAATTAAGCCAGGGTCTGGGGTTAGAAGGGCGAAGATGGCATAGAGAAAGCGGGGCGTGTAGATCAAGAGAGGAGGATAAGGCAAAGTTGTAGTTCCTGATCAGGTTGTTAGTGTCTGGAGAAGAACTGAGAGATGAGAGGGAGGCACGTAAAGTGGAATCAAAGGCTGGTAGGTTAATAGAGCACATGTTTCTGCTGAAATGAGGGGTAGATGGAGAAGGGGAGAATCGAGAGAGAGAAAATAAGATGAGGTGATGGTCAGAGAGAGAAAAGGGGTAAATGGAGAAATCAGAGAGAGAAAAGTTTTTAGTGAAAACCAGATCTAGGTAGTGGCCATCCTTGTGGGTGGTGGCTGCAGTCCACTGTTGAAGGCCAAAAGAAGAGGTTAGAGAGAGAAAGCGGGAAGCCCAAGGGAGAGAGGGGTCATCAATTTGGCTGTTGAAGTCCCCAAGGATAAGAATAGGGGAGTCTGAGGAGAGAAAGAAAGAGAGCCAGGATTCAAAGTGAGACAGAAAGGCAGAAGGGGGATGAGTAGAGGTAGGTGGGTGATAGATGACCGCCACATGGACAGGGACAGGAGAGAATATCTGGGCAGTGTGCGCCTCAAAGGAGGGAAAAGCAAGAGAGGGAGGAATAGGAAGGGTTCGGTAACAGCAGAGAGAGGAGATCAGGAGCCCCACACCTCCACCCCTGCCATCAGGGCCCGGAGTATGGGAGAAAGAAAGGCCACCATAAGAGAGGGCAGCTTCCAGAGCAGAGTCAGACTGAGTGAGCAGGTCTCAGTTATAGCAAAGAGGAGCAGAGAGTGAGAGAGAAAGAAATCATGGACAGAGAGGAACTTGTTAGAAAGGGAGCAAGCATTCCAAAGGGCACAGGAGAAAGGGAGAGGGAGGGTGGCAGGGGATGGGTATGAGGTTGGAGGGGTTGACCACAGAAGGAGTAGAAGTTGCATTTGGCAGGCGAGGATGAGAGCATGTAGAAATAAGGCAGGCACCAGGATTGGGAGAGATATCCCCAGAAAATCATGGATAGAAAGAGAATGTGTGAGGATGTTTTGTAAGGGTGTGTTTTAGTGCAGGGGGTATAGCTGTGTATTGACAGAGGGCGCAGGTAAGAACGTAGTTCTTGTGAACTGAGAAGTGGCAAAGAAAGGAGATATGGAGATATATGAATAGAGTTGGAGACATAATGAGGCTTGCAGAAATAAGTGCATAATTTTTAAACAAGTGCGGTCAAAGCAAATATAAATAGTAAAGGCAGTATCACAGAAATAGTAAAGTGCTGAGATGTGCAGTTGGGGATAGATAATATCCTCCTTTCCAGCGTAGATCAAATTCAGGAATCAGGACCAGGAGGTGTTGCCACTTGTTCACTCCTTTTGAACGCCCTTTTAAACTCCAGAACTAACATTCTACTTTAAACCTGGCTACTTCAAACATGGCTGCATGGCTGTGTGTGTTGGTGTGTGCTGCTACGAGTGTGTGTATTTTCCAGGCATGTGTGTGTGTGTGTTCCATTCATTATGTGCCGGTATATGTTGTATATTTAGAGTGTTAGTATATGTTGGATATAAATGTTTATTTGCATGTTTGGTATGTGTTTATATGGATCTGTGTGTATATTTTGGGGGAGGGTGAAGGAGGAACGAGGGGCGGGGAGAGGGAGGAGAGAGAAGATCAGGGTAGAGGGAGGATAGGGGGAGAGAGGAATGGGGGAGAGGATGAGATAGAGGATGGGAGGAGAGAGGATGGAGAGGGAGGAGAGAGAGAGAGGAAGGGAGGATAGCGTATGGGTTTGAAGTAGGAGAGAAGATGGGGAGAGGGAGAGAAAGTATGGGGGAAAGGAGGAGATATGAGAGGGTTGGAGAGAGAAGATGGGAGAAGAATGAGGAGAGAGAAGATAAGGGAGAGGGAGGAGAGAGAAGACAGGGGAGAGAGAGGAGAGAGAAGATAGGGGAGAGGGAGGAGAGAGAAAATAGGGGAGTGGGAGAAGAGAAAAAATAGGGGAGTGGGAGAAGAGAGAAAATAGGGGAGAGGGAGGAGAGAGATCATGGAGGAGAGAGACAGTGGGGGAAGAGAGAGTATGGGAGAGGGTGGAGAGGAGAAATGGTAGGGGGATAGAGGCTTTCCTATTCACCTTGGATTTTGTTATATTTTATCCCCCGTCCTAATAAAGCCACCCTCCAGTGGGGTAACTACCACCCTGGAAGCCCGGGTACATCAGGCCCCATGCAATTAGAAAGGAGTGGGGCCTCTGTAATAGATCAGCCCTCCTCCATCGAATTTTACGGCATCAAGACACTTCATTGTCATAGCGACGCGACGTAACATGGGATGCGTTGTCACGATAAAACACTGACACGTGATGAAGCAACATCATGATAGCATGATGCCACGACATTGCCCGGGGGCCCCTTAAGGTGTAGTTCACCACTGCTACCCTCTAAGCATCTAGGACAATTAGCCGCAGCCATTTTACTGACACGACATTTGGCAGGCAGAACAGTTCGCCACCCCAGCAAGTCCTCAAAAATCCTAACCTACTTCTTACTTTAACCCTTAATCTTTATTCCTTACCCTAAAAACCCTAAACGTAATGCTTAACCCTAAAAACCTTAACCCCTAACCCTAACCTTAACTTGTGGCCAACTGTCCCTCCAGTGGCTGAATGGCCACCGCAAAATGACCACAGTGAGAAAGCTGTGGCTAATTGTCCCCTTTCCACCCTCTCATCCCCTGTTGCTATTTGGTAGCAGCATCAGCAGGAGAAGGTAGAGAGGGTGGAAGAGATAATTGTATAATAAGTAAATTATATGTAAAAATAATAATTCATTTTAGTTGGTTAGATTACTGAATTTAGAATAAAGCAGAAACAAACCACTCATCATCTGACTTGTCTCAATTAAATCAGTCTAATCCAGACTCGTAACTCTATTTGTGTTTGGTTACATGGGACTGGGTTACATTCAAATTATTTTTTTTTATCACCTCCATATGACCGGTCTCTCTATAAACCAGTCACTCCATTTCCGTTAGTAGAAAAACAACTACTAATAAAGAACTTTTATTACAAAAAAAATATATATTTTTTTTTTATTTTAATCTACTTCTGGAGGCATAGATTTTTTTTCCTATGAAGGAATGCATGTTTGTAACTTACCTTTTTATTAGTGAAGAAAATAAGTATTAAAACATTATTTATTGTGTAGTTAACAAAAGTACAACAATATGAAAACATTGCGACAATAATAAAGTGTAAATGATTGCACGTACAAGAAGGACTAATCATATGAGCAGGGCATGTTTAGGGTACATGTTACCACTCTGGAATTTGGGGTCTTGCTTCGTGTGGACTCCTTCAGCATACACTGCTCCTGATCCAGTATATTAAATAGCAGCAGGGGTAGCCAAACAACGCTAGCAAGTATTGTCCGTAACACAGTACCCAATAAAGGTTATATTCAAGAGACAAATGGAAACAAATCTCTCCTGCTCCGTCCGATCTATTTCAGCTCAAACCCTGTCAGGGAACAGCAAATCTTCCGACTCGCCAAGGAAATTCTTTGATGAATCTGGACAATCTGCAGTTTCTGCAGAATCTGTGTAGTGCCGAACGGACTGTGCAGAGCGAAACAGCAAGTGAGTCACACTTCCGCATGTGCGCTCGCAACCAAGGAAGCGCTCGTTAACGATATACAGGACTTTTGAGTGCAGGCAGAGTTTCGAGGCTCGACCCAGGCGGTGGCATGAACGGTGACTCACCAGAGCGGCGGTGTATGCGACGGCGGGACCGGCCATCTGTGGAAGGAACAACCAAAGTCACGGTTTTTATATCCACCTATTGGGAAAGAGTTTACCAACCATGCCTTCAAAATCCTACTTGTTGTAAGTAGGTTTTCAATTTTTCCCCTACCAGAACGGAGTTCTCACGTCATCACTCCCTGTATATGATATAATTCTTTTTATGTGTATTTTTATTAAAT